>NC_070612.1:39431682-39744182 GCF_027172205.1 Podarcis raffonei
GAGGCTTGGGGCTAAAACAGATTATAAATGTGTGGTCATATTTAAAATATTTTTTAAAAGATAAGCTTTTCTGTTGCTGGGGCTGTGCCCAATCAGTATCAGAAATGTTGCATCTCACCCTTTCAAAGTTTTATAGATCCACACTTTGCACACTAAAGGAGAAACAGGAGTGACTATGTCTGTTTTTCTGTGCAACATCTCTTAGTGCAGAGGTTTTCAACCTTTTTGAGTCTACAGCTCCGTTGACCAACTACATTCTTTCTGTGGGGTCAGAAGCCTAGTTATGCCACCCCTTGCCTGCAGATCTGGCAGCCCCTCACCCCTTTTTGAACACCCTCCCTTGTGGAGTATTCCCTCAGCTTCCTTTCCTCACCCCTCCCCTTGGGAGTCCTCCAGGCAGCAGTCGCTGCCACCCCTAGTCTCTGTGCCACCACCCTGACCTTCCTGGACTCCTTCTTGTCCATCCACTCCCAACAGGCTGGCTGGCTGGGCTCCCTCACCTACTTTCTTGCTTACTCCAAGGCCACCACAGCTCCTGGCAACCAGCACCTGCTGGCCAGCTCCAGAGACACCATTCACCTTGGGAGCTTGTAGCCAGGGCTGCTGCAACAAACAGCCACAGAAGCCTTTGGGGGCCAGAGATGTGAGAGGGCATCAGAGGAGGGAGGAATGGAAAGAGGGACAGAGGCCAGTGTCGCCCACAGTGTCCCTAACTATCATTTAAGGCACCCCAGGATGCCACCGCACACTGTATGAAAACCACTGTCTCAGTGTAGCATTTTTTTTTATTCAACAAAATTTATATTATGCATGATTGTAAGAAAAGCTCTGTATAAGTCTCCGTCCAATGGATAAATATGTAGTATCCTACTAATCTGCATGGTGTGTGTGTATTTGAATTTGAAAAGCTATTTTATATTAGAAGGAGCCATATAATAAGTGATTCAATGTATTTGATTTGAATTTCTCTCTCCTTCCCACCCCACTTTCTTTTTTTAAGGCAGCCTATGATTGCTGGCATGTATCTTATGATGTCCATGGATACTGTTATACCACCAGGGGAGAAAGGTGATTACAACAACTCCCTCCTCCCACTAATATGTTCAACACTTTCACTGTAGGATATAATTTCATAGGAAATGTGTTATAAAACCTTTGATTAATACTGGAAGTAGTAATGTAACTTATATATCCATTTCAATATGTAGCAAATTATAAACATATTTTATTATTAGACACACCAGCAGTACAATTTAGGAAAACAGATATCAGTTCTTTTAGACTAATAAATTTTGAAAGCATTTCTTTTGATTTTCATTAAGCACAAACTCCTTTTAAACCAGTAGTAAGTCTACTTTTTCCAAAGTTTGAAATGAAGTGTGTATACATAGAAGAACTGCATGTTTGAAAATTTAGATAAATATATATTTCTATTTTTGTTTCTGAATATTAATGTGTCCTGGAATGTATATTGCTGATAGAAGTTTTTGCTTGAATACTTTTTGTATGTGTTTGTTTGTGCATGTGGTAAAGCTGTTCCAAGATGGGGTAACATGCATCTTTAATTAGTACTGAAACATGATCAACATTTTAATATAGCAAATGAATGACAGCTTGGAACATCTTTTTTTTCAACTTCTCTTAGATTAGTATCCAAATTCCACTTACACTTGGGAATTTGAAAATTATGCTTTATTGTTTATGTGGATGGGCCTTGGGTAGCATTCTCTCTCTTCCCCCCACCCCACACCCTTGTAGGTATGAATAGGAGGCTGGAAGCTTTGCTTCTTTTAATGGACCACAGTTCAATGTTATATCTGAACCCAAAACTCTGCTTAGTCTTTGCTGTGTTTTATTATTGAAATGAGCTGGTTCGTAAACCAAGTAATAAAGTAAGTTTAAGACTACGCCTTTCTGAATTCTACTGTTAGCTAAAACCAGAAGTGAAAGCTTCTGATTTCATCATGGACACACCTAAGGGGAAGAGAGGTGAACACAAGCCTCAGGTTCATTCATGTAATGCAGCCATTGTGGTCTTTCATGATCCCAGTGTTAGACCATTAACTAATTAAGAAGTTTCTCATAAAATTGTTGGGGAACACTTGTTTGGTGTTTTCTTATTTGTTTGAAATGATGTGTTGTGCCCCACTCAGATTTCCCTGTATACTCCAGTACACATGGGGATCTGCCACATGTTTCGTATATAAGGAAACAGCTGTACCATGTATGTGAATTGATGCACACACAACATTGTCCCAGTAGAACAGTTCTTAAGAGCAATGTGTCAGTGAAAGATATGCCCATACTAATTTTTAGATGAATGAGTAGAGTCAGTAATTTCGCACACTACATTTCACATTGATGTACTTCTAATTAGATGGTTTGAGTTTTTAATTGCAACAATAGTTCCAACTAGCTGCTTCAACTTCAGTATGTACATGCCCTTTCCCCTGATTTCCTTATTTATCTCTTATGACAGCGGTTAATGCAGATATTGCTTGCAGTTATAAAATGTATCCAATGCACGTGTTTGCCTACAGAGTACACACACATCATTTAGGTAAGCCTTTTCATTTATTGATGATTGTCTTTTCAATCTGGTTTTGCTGTAATCCATATTAACTCATAATGTCTGAATTGAATTATATAGTGTCAAACCTTGTCAATCAATTTAAATCTGAAGAACAACAGAAAAGGTATAAGCATGTTTTATACATCCAGTTCCAAGCTTATACAACACATAAAGTGGCTAAGGCAAGGTTGGGAAATGTGGCTGTTGAAATGTGTTGTTGCTCTCCAACTCACATCCAGTCTGTATGCCCAGTGGTCCGGAATGATGAGAGCTGTAGTTCAACAAAAACTGAAAGGTTGTAAAATTCCCCATCACTGGCCTAAAGGCATGTGATTTAAAGGTGATTGGGGGGGGTTGGAGGGGAGGGGGGATAAACTGAGAATTTGGGGCAGAGGAAAACAGCACACTCAAAACAGATTTTAAGAAACTAATGTGAGCTCACAGCTAGCCATTAAGAATAGTATCAACTGTTTTTGCAAGATTTTGCACTTCTTTGAAAGAATTGAGTTGGACAGTTGTTGAGCACCTTCTTAAAAACAGTTATAAAGTGAGGCTCATGCCTTAATTTAATCCTTGGCATTCATACACACACACACACACACACACACACACACACACCCCCCTTCATGATGTCCATTTATATATAGACAAAAACATTTTTTTTCCAAAGGAAGGAGCATTGTTAACACACATTATGAATAAATGTGTGTCGCACCACATCACATGATGTCAGCTATGTTTTCAGCAGTTTGAAAGCTGGGTGTGCTTTGGGGGGAAATGGTTTGGCAGGCCGAACTAAACCCCTTGGTAGAGTTGCCCATGTCTGACATGTGTTTGGGTGATAAATAACAGAAAGCACTCAAGCGTCTTAAAGTTTTTAATTGTTTAAAAACACAACCAGCAAACCAACTTTTTATACAATCTTTGAATTTTATGAAATGAAAGTAGCATAACTGTAACAATCTGGGGAAAAATAATTATCTTGCTAAACAAATGATACTTATACTCTTATAATTTTATATTTCAGGAAAAGTAGTAAGTGGATACAGAGTTAGAGATGGTCAGTGGACGCTGATTGGCAGGCAGAGTCCTCAGTTGCCACAGGTATGTTGGGCTGATGTTTGGGTGGCTAGGGTTAATATGGAGAAGCTGGAAGGTCTAAATCCCTTTCTTTGTGTTTCTGATATTATGTACTTGAAATTTAAATGGATACCTTGAATTTGCAGGTTAAGCTTGGAAAGACTGACATTTCACATGTTACATGAATTACTTGGAGTTGAGGAAGCTTTAAGATTTTTTAAATGTACAAAAGCTGTACTTGTGTGGGGCCAGTTCAGCAATCAGTAGCCCATCTAGTTATTGGCCAGAGTCTGGCAGCTGGACTGAGTAATCAGAACATATCTTTTTGTTTATAATTTTTAGACTGCTTAATATAATCACAATCCAAAATGCAGTTTATGTAAAAAAAAGAATAAAAAGAAAGCAACAAAATAGAGATGCATATGATTTACTGCAAAAACTTAAGCATTGCAAAACACTCTGCGGCAAAATAAAACTTGTGACCTATTGAAAGCCATAGAATTGAAGAGTTGGAAGGTCATCCAGCTAACCCAACTCCTGCAATGCAGGAATATTTCACCCAACATGGGGCTTGAGCCCACAGCCATGAGATTAACTATCCAAGGCATTCAAGTATTTTTATCCAAAAAAGATGTAGAGGTTATAATTATTAGACTTGCCATCAGATTCCTCTAATACAGTATTATGTTGCTTGTAGTTTGAGTTGTTGCAATCAATCATATGCATCTCTAGTGAACGAGATCATGGTTTGCTGTATTGTTTTGGTGCAAACGTATGTCAGATCAGCTACTAAAATTAGCGTGACATGACCATTTTTCATGCTTGCAGTATCCCTTTTGCTTTTGCAATATAGAAAGGAATGTGATGAGAGACCCAAGATTATTCTTAAAATGAAAGCCCATTGTTGAAGGCAGAGAAACTTCAGTCAGTTGCCACAGAATCCAACACTGACAATAACATTACAGTGTTTCTGTTTATCATAATTTTAATAGTTTGTCATATTGTTATCAAATGCAGATGCGATGCGATGATTTCTTAGTCTAGGTTTCTCTTGCAAGATGCCTGGATGCCTGCATGAGTTTCACCCTTGCTTGAAAGATGAGCAGTCTCACCTCTCTGAGCTGCTGTGTGTCTCATAAGGAAGATTTGTGTTTTAAATGTGTTGCATGCTAGGCATTGTAGAACTCTCCTGCATTGTAAAACAATAACCGGTGGCTATTTATCTTGCCAGTAAGTCAGGCTTATGAAGTTGAGCAGACTCCATAGCAACCAAGATGACCACTATGATTCATCTTGTCATCAAATGAAAATCAGTGAATCAGATGAAAATCAGTGGAAATATAGAGAGTGCATCTCTAGGCAAGCTCAAAATACAGAATGGCATCTCTCATTGCTGGAAAGAGCACTGGATACCTGACTGTGAATGCTTAATGTAGCCACCTTGATTTCATGGCTGCAGTCTGCAGTGGAGTGTGCATATTTTCAGGGGGTGCACTTTACTATTATTTTTTAATCTCCTATTTGAAGATGTTCTCTCAGAACCCTCCAAATGAACCCATATTTGAAAAGTAGCATTACTTAATGAAGCATTCATAAAGGGACATCAATAAAAATAATTGTGTGTACACAGGAACTCTTGAAAGATCTCTTGATACACTTAAGTAAGTAAAATTAAATGAGTAAACTCTGAGTGGTTAAACTGTGACCTCCAGATGTTGTTTGATCATGATGATGATGATGATGAAAATGACAACTCCCTTCATCCCTGACCATTGCCAATACTGGCTATGGCTGCTGGGAACCTGAGGTTAGCCGGCCCTAAAGTAAGCAAGTGAACAGCGCACATGGATTGCAGCCATGATTTCCAAAAAGATGAATGAGAGGAAACATACTTTCTGCTAATCTGAAATGCTTGACCTATTTTGTTTTCTTTCTCAGGCATTCTACCCTGTAGAAAACCCTGTTGAAATTAAGTACGGAGATACTCTAGCAGCAAGATGCCTGTTTACTGGGGAAGGCCGATCTTCAAAAACATTCATAGGGTATGTGTGTCTATACTTTAAAGATCTCAATGTTTTTTAGTGGCACTCCAGAATGACCTGCGGAAAATATTGTGTTAGTGTGTTCTTATTATTATAAACTGGAAAGAGAAGGTTGCTCTCTTCCATTTCTAAGGAAAATGGCATGTAACCCTTTCCCATTTCAGTTCAGCACTCTTAGTGTAGTCAAAGACCTGGTTATCCAGTAGAAGCCTACTGCCAGTCAGTGTAGAAAATACTGAGCTAGATGGACCAATGATCTTCCTTGATGTAAGCCTACTTCCTAAACATTAAATGGCAGTTCTGCTAGGGATTATGATAAAGTTATTGATTTGCCAAGAATAAATTTCTCCAAGCAGTATGCATCTAGCATTGATGAAAGTCCTGTATCTAAAGTACAGTTACTTGAGCCTTGTTTCTGTGGTTACCTAGACCGACATGAGGATTATGAACTCCACATTCTTAAAATTTAAATATTTATAATCTGGACTTTTCATAAAGTATATCAGGGTGGTTTACAGCATACAAATATAATAAAAAGTCCATAAATATCCATAAAGCATAATTTAAAGCATCAATAAAATATCAGTAGATAGTAGCTGGTTAAAAAGAGAAAACTGTACTGTAAAGTCATGTCTAAACAGTAAAGTTTTCAGAACACAGCTGAAAGAAGGCAGACACTGCTCCTGCCAAACCTCTGTTGTCAGGGAATTCCATAGGGCAGGGCCTGCCACACCAAGGGCTTGGTCCCTAGTAAAGGGCAATCAAACATCAGGGGTGCCAGCAACCACCAGAAGTGACCCATGAGAGAATCTCAGTGATCAAGGTGGAGCAGATGGCTTTTTAAGGTACTTTGGACCCAAGCTGTGTAAGGCTTTGTGAGTTAAGCCCAGCAGCAAATCGGCAAGCGGTGGAGAGCATTCTGTTAGAAAGACAGCCAGACTGCTGCAGGCAACTAAGCTGCTGCTTGATATTCCCCATTTTTTAAAAAAGAGAGAAACTCTCAGCCACACCTTGTATTTAAAAGCCAACCCCTTGGAAACCTTATTTCCCCCTTCCCCACATTTCATGTTCCCTTATGGTTTCATGTCTCCTCAAGATTGACTTGATATCCAGGGGCGTTTTCACCCACCCTTACATAATGCTGAAAAAGCGCTACACTACTTCCTGAAGTGTAAAACTGGTGTCATAAGAATCATAGAGTTGGAAAGGGACCACAATGGTCATCTAATCCAATTCCCTGCAATGCAGGAATATGCATCTCTCCCATACAGGAGTCAAACCTTGGTGTTATCAACACCATGGCCTTATTTATGTCTAAATTCTCTGCTTCATTTTCTGGGTATTCCTGTAGATCCAGAATGAGGAGCCTCCCACCCCCAGCCTGGGGGGCTGTATTTTCCTCAGGGTCATCCTTCTGTGGGCCAAGGCAAAAATTGGGTGGAGCAGTCGATGCGACTCTTCCAATCTCATACAATAATCTCCATTCCAGCTATGTAAAAACCAAAGCTTTCTGCACATGCACATCTCATTCATGTAAAAACCAAAGCTTTCTGCACACGCACATCTCATTCAAGTAAACATTCCAGCTGTGCAAAATCACTCAAAGAGGTCATGGAGCAGGGGCTGGAGAGAGTCATAAGGGCCAGATAGATAGATGTGGAGAGCCATATCCAGTTCATGGCCCTAAGGTTCCCCACCCCTGCTAGAGTAAACAAGCCATTGTGACCCATTCCTTTCTCACCCAAAGGAAAGGAATTAAATGCTTCTCGGAGGCAGGGAAAAGACTTGTTGCTCCACTAATTCCTGTCATCTTACTAACAACAAAAACAAACTAAACAGATTAATCTTCCAGAGGTGTGCTATGTCAAAAACCTTGACAGTGTTTTGATACTATTTAGATATGTAGATGGGTTAGATCACTCCTCTATTGCACTTGAGTGCTTTGCTTATATACTAAAGAGGTGGGTATCTAAATCACGTGTTGACGGGTGCACTCAATAAAAGAAAAAGAAGCTTTAAACAATTTTTTTCAAGCAGCTTTCTGTGGTGGGCAAGAGATTCCACATTTTCAAAGGCTGAAATAGCCATTCACATTTGGGAAGGTCTGGTCTCTTTCATCCCCCCCCCCCGCAACAAACTGATGCCGTTATTGTTGCCATGGTGAATAAATGAATGCTGCATGATGCCACAAAGAAAAGTCATCATTGACGTCTTTGCTGCTTCCACCTAGTCCACCCCCACACCAGCTTGATGGTGAAAGCTAATTAAAAGAGCGGGAGACACCTTATTGCAGGCCACTTGCTGTTTTTTGAGTCTGTCTGTCAGGAGCCTGGCACTGCCCAGTGAATTGATAAGAACTGCTGGAGGATATTGCAATTGTCTCTCAAAATAGAACATATCGACATACCAAATGTTAGAGAACTTTATTGTATTACCTAGATTTTAAATAGGTTACTACTATCGCTTCCAAGTCTACAGATAACTGTTACTTGTTAGGTTTCTGCCTAAAGTAAGTCCGCCCTGATGCTTTTCTGAAAAGCAGCATTTAAGTTGTTGGTGTGTCAGTTTGTATGTGTGTGTGTGTGTGTGTATCTTTTCGTTTTGTATTCTGGGGTCTGCAGCATCTTTTAATCTAAATGGAAGATGCTGCACTTAGTGTCCCATGACATAATGAAGCTAAATTTTTAACTTGGATGTATTCTCTGTGGCCTGGCAGGCAGGGAGGAGGGGGCCAATGAGGAGCATTAAATAGAAGAGTCCTAAATTAAAACTCTAAATTATTGATGACTTGTAAATGGAATACATCATCTGGGCAGAGGGTGTGTGTGTGTGTGTCTGCGGAATCTTCAGGAAGGAAAGAAATAGTTTATTCTGCTGTGTTCCCTGTTAGTGATCCTCTTGCATGCAGTCCACCAAGCACTGAGGGAGTTTGTGAAATGCATCCATCAAAAAAGCCATTGAAATTGATGAGGTTTTGCAGCAGTGGGGGGGTGGGGGCTCTGTGTTCACACCTGAGGAGTTGGGAGGTAAACTAGGGAGCTCATTGCAGGTTCAAAATTCTAACTGTTCTTAATTTCTAGCATGGTTGATCAAAACTATGCAGACTGGTGTATATAAATGCTAAGCAATCGGCTGGAGATAATGGCCTTTATGTCAGAGGTCTTAATGCATTTTTTATGTGAAATGTTTAAAGTGTACTGTGGTCTAACCTTTTCTCATTTGGGCAGTGGCGGTGGTAATTTTCGGTCTCTCCCATGGGATTTAATACCAGCCTCTACAAGTGTGTTTCATCCTGTGGCTGAAACTACTCGTATGTCTTTCTCCATTGTATTTTGCTATAGGGGCACAGCTAGTGATGAAATGTGCAATTTCTACATTATGTATTACATGGAAGCCAAACATGCAGTCTCATACAAGACTTGTACAAGGAACATAGACCCAGAGATGTTCAAAAACATACCACAGGAGGCAAACATTCCCATTCCAGTCAAGCCTGATATGACCATGGTCCATGGACATCATGAAGGTATGTTTTTTAGTTTTTTTAAATTAATTGATAATATTAATGGAGAAAGAATGGTATGGTTGAACGAAAGGGTAGTTGCATGGAAACTGACCAAACAAATAGACATAGATTTAAGTATTGCATTCCTGAGAGCCGGATTGGTGAATCTTGTTCAGCCCGAGAGTCACCCCCCCTTCTAGGCCATTTTCCAAGGTGGGTGGAGCCTGAGGCCAGAGTGGGTGGAGCAACAGATGCAATTTTTACCTTTGTATAATAGACTAGTTTCTATCCACACACCTCTATCTATCCAAACAAGGTGTGAAGCTGGATGAGTTAAGGGGTGTGGCCTGGGAAAATCTCCAGGGGGCTGTTGCATAGGTGGACCTTGATCCCTGCACACATGCCCTGCTTTGCATTACATCAAATTCCACACATGGTCTCTTGAGGCATATGCCACCAAAGCTCCTTCTGGGGAACTTTCTCTTAATTCTTTAACACTAAACTATGTTCTATTGAAACAGGCCAGTATCAGAAACCATAGTTTGAGCTTGGCTTGTTGCAATAAACTATGATTTAAACTAAACACAGTGGCCCAGTTCATAACCAGGAAATGGATGCTTCCAATGTCCTCCTTGCAGCCATGTCAGAGGGCCAGGGATCAGAAAATAACTAATATCCTGCTCTAGCCTATTGCTGAAAGGAAGATTTTTGCTTGGTGAATCTGGTCTCCTTGCACTTCATTCCTTTGGCCAGAATTGGGTGATAAAAGCAACTGCAAAATCCTCACATTAGTTCCCTCAGTTCACTACTGTTGGCTTGTGTGCTCACAAACTTCCCCCTGTGAATCATAAAAGACTAAATGACCAAGCAGCCTATGTGCATGTGTAGACTGAACAGTACATAGGAGCAAACACGGTCTAGGGGCCATGGGGGCTTCAGCCACCCATAAAATATTTGAGGGGTCCGGGGGCCCCAAAAGTTGATTGGCACTGCCATGCAAATGGTTTGTGCACCACATCATGTGATTGATTATGTGGAGCAGGGCTTACCTGGGCCCCCACAATATTTTATTCAATTTGGAACCGCTGGAGCAGTAGACTATGTTAAATGAAGCTGTGCATTTATATCAGAAAATAAATGGTTGGATTGTACTGACTCCTTGCAATTAATCTGAGTTACAAAAGCCAGTATGTATATGTGCAGGTATCTGAATTCTATTAACTTCTCTTTTAGCTTTTCGATTTCTTTCTTAGATCATTAGATTTCCTCCTCTCTATTTTTCAGAAGCCAAAAGTGGAGATACAGTTTCTGTTATGCAACAGCCAAAAAGAGATGAGGAGGAAGTTTTAGACCAGGGTACGTATAATACTGGTTTCATAAAATAGATTTCAAAAATGTTTCAAATAGTAGTGATAATTGCATTCTTTGTATTGAGATTTATCAAAATAGTGGTAGCTGTTCAACAACTAGCATTTAAATCATCCCTACCATTGCATTGCTGCTCCTTGCATAATCATTCAAGAGGAAATAGTCAATTACTGGTCCCTAACCTTGCAGGTAAACTCATTAGTACAGTTTAATCTCATTTGATTTTCTTGTTCACAGATAAATTTGCTTAATACAATTGTCATTTATTTGTGTGCTGTATTGGGTTAGTAGGGTTTAGAAATGCAGATGATTAATTAAATGGTGTATAAATGTCTTCAATAAATAAAGAGTGTTCTTCCTGGAAGAAGAAAAAAGAGAGGTTTTTAGTTTTAATTCTTGATTATATATGAAAAATATTAATTACTTATTTTGTTGGAGTTTTGTAACATAATGACCATTTTCAGTTTGACCCACTCATGTACAGAAGGAAGCATCTTAATGTGCAAAGAATTATCCCTGTGCTTTAATATTAACATGTAAGGAGATGTGGAATGGATACTAGTCCTTCTTTGTTGCATTTTAATACTGTATATATACAAAATGTGTGTAACTGTATGCATACAGGCCTACAAACACTTTATTATGTCTCCCAAGCCCAATGGGATGATGTTATGGCTGAACCTTTCAGGATACCATTACCTAAGGTTGTATCCAACAAAGTGATCCTGTTAGCACAAATATTTTTGTTTGACTTTTTAAGGACTCATTCTAAAGCTGCAATCTCAAGCCTTCTGTTTTACTGTCTTTGCACATGCACCACTTTGTAAACCAAATAGTGGAGTTAAATAATTGAAAGAGCCTTGCATCTAAATTAGTAGTCTCATCAGCGTTGCTGTTAAGCGGGGTGTATTTATTTCATCCAATTTTTGCAGATAGAGAATCAAGACTGAGAGAATGACTGCCCTGAGTCTGATTCCATGGTTGAGCTGCATTTTGAATCGCAACATTTCCACATATCCAAATATGTGGAAGAATTGTTGGTTTAATCTTGCAATTCAAATATTTAAGATTGATTTAAATTTTACACACCTATTCCTCTGAAGCGACTTCTGTGGATTTGAAGAGGATCTTGCATGACAATTGTCAAGCTTAGCGATCCCTGATTAATCTGGATGGTACTCATTCTGGGTTAACTAGTGAGATATGTAATGATTTAACACGGTGGATCGGAAACATTTTTTAATCACTGAAACACTTATTCTGCTTTGCCGATTGTAACTTGTCTTGTAAAAACATCTTCCAAACAGAAGCTGCAGTACAGCTTTGTTTAATAACAAATCTCTACTTGGTGTGTATGTGTGAGCGTGTGTGTGTATATATCTCTAACATGTTTCTATGGAAACAGGTTCTTTAGCTTTTGTTGGTCAAGAAAGAAATCAAACCTCTTTAAGAATGAGTGGGAGTTTCTGTAATTTTAACAGGTTCATTTAAATTCTCATACACCATTTTTTTCTTGCTGACTTTAATTGCGGTAGTTCCAGCTAATACAAGTTTTAATTGCTGAAAGAATTAAAACCAATTCTAGCACTGGTTCTGGGTGGTTAATCATTAAGGTGTCCTTTTAAAGTTATTAATGTCTCTGTGTACCAATACATTTCCCTAAATTATGAGTGAAGTGCTGGATAATGGATTGCTTTTAAATTTTGTATTGACAATGAATCTCCTTAGTTTCCAGCTTTTATAATTTCTTCCTCCTTCCTTATTGTCCAGTTGGGCTACATTCTTGTATTCATTCTCCTTCAAAAATTGTGTGAGGTAGGTCATTGCTGTTCTTCTCCATGATGGGGGACTGAAATGAACCTTTGTTTATAGTCATAAAAGGAGTGTTGTGACTAAGCCTGTGAGTCGGATTGAGGTCTAAACTGTTTTGTGCCATGTGGAGCTTGAAAAATGTATTTGTATTAAACAATATAGCTACTTACATATAACTGAAACACTGGTTCTGGAAGACAAATGGCCTTGGGCACAATGGTGATGTAAAGTTGTATTCTTTATGAAAACTGAGAAAACATATCCGAACTTAGTTGGTTTAAGTGGGAATTGTAGCATTAGTTTGGGGGTTATGGGTTTTTGAAAGCTTGTGTAACCACCTTATTCTGAAAGAAATACTTAAGAAACGGTTATCTTATTGATACAGTGGTACCTCGGGTTAAGTACTTAATTCGTTCCGGAGGTCCGTACTTAACCTGAAACTGTTCTTAACCTGAAGCACCACTTTAGCTAATGGGGCCTCCTGCTGCCACCGTGCCGCCAGAGCATGATTTCTGTTCTCATCCTGAAGCAAAGTTCTTAACCCGAGGTAATATTTCAGGGTTAGCGGAGTCTGTAACCTGAAGCGTATGTAACCTGAAGCGTATGTAACCTGAGGTACCACTGTATGTTAAACACCCCATTTTCCTCTCCTCACTGTACAGCTTTGGTCTGTTTTTTGCATTACTGAAGTAAAGTTGTCTGCATTTAGTGTACAAGCCTTTGAGCTGCTGTTTTATCACCCAGGAATCTACTTCATCATCCCTGGATGAGACTTCATATTCTATCTTTTCAGTGTAGGAGGAGTGGGTTGTATATGTAGTTCTCGATGAGAAGTTGAGATTGCCACAGCGCCAGAGTGCCTAAGGCTTCAAGCAATGCAGAATCAGCTGTTTTAAAGTGCCCATACAAAAACCAGTGTGATATCTAAACAAATGAAATGAAATATCTCTTGAGATATTTCTGTTCTGCCATTTGGACGAGTTCAGTGACAGAACTGAGAAAATATAGCAATAATATGAGAAAGGTGTTGAAGGATATAAATAAATGAGAGGGTTGTTTAATTCATCTCATTTGGTATTATTTATCATTTAAATTTCTTATCAGTCACAAGCCTTCTTTAGGCAGCAAATAATAACATTAAAAAAACCTCTCTATGGAAAAGTTATAGATAAAAGCAGTTGGCAAACCCACTTCAGTAGCAACATCAAATTCCATTAAAAGCTGGGGGGGGGGGGCGGGCTGGGAGAGGCATTTTCGTTGTTTCCTAAAAATCTGAAATGCAGGAATTTTTTGCCCAAAGTGGGGCTCGAATCGATGACTCATGTTCTACTGACTGAGTTATCCCTCAGATAATGGAAGTTCCTGAGATGAAACATCCTGACCAAAACAACCCTGTCTTTTGCTGCTGCCCATTTCACGATTTGGGCTTCAGACTTGGCCTTCTTCAGCAGAAGCCGCATTTCACTCCTATTAGCTGCAGAGGTACAATAGGGGATAGTAGTCGCTCATACTTGGTTTATACCCTAAATGAGTGTAAGCCCTCAATATGCCTTCACAGTAGGAAACTTGGCTCTGTTTGGGGATGGATAGGGGCCATTTAAAATTAGTAAATTTTGATGTATTTGAACCGGGGGTTAGACAGATTCGTGAAGGATAAAGGTATCCGTGGCTGCTAGTAATGTGAATGCATGTGCATACTAGTTGCTATGAATCAGGAGTGGCACAGAGTTACTGCACTTACATCCTGTTCATGGGCTTCCCAAAGGCATCTGGCTGGTCACTGTGATAGTCCTTTGGTCTAATCAAGTTGGACTCATCTTATGTTCTTAAGCTTATTCTTTGCCACTGAGACACATGGTGCCATTGGGTATTATTGCTCTTTGGGAGACAGGAATGATGATGATGATGATAATAATTAATAATAATAATAATAATAATAATAATAATAATTATTTATTTATTTATTTATAGCCCACCTATCTGGCTGGGTTTCCCCAGCCACTGTGGGCAGCTCCCAACAGAATATTAAACCCTTTATCTCAGAGTCGTGGCTCTCACTTGCACAAAACAGCTTTGAAATAACAGGAATGTAAGGTGGACTATCGTTTTGCTGGCTTTTGCAATAATGATGCCAGAAGGGAAGTTTGCATACATACAGCATGATATGTCGACAGCTGTTTGATTTTCTCCCCCCCCCCATGCCACACCCTTCATACTTGAGTTTATTTGGGAGGTAATTCCTCATGGATGTTTGGTCGGGTACCCAAGTAGAAGATATAGACACATCACCTACAAAGGGTGCTTAGGCATACAGGAATTGGATTAATCCCTTGTATGAGGAAAGGTATATGTCATAACTGATTTTAAAATGCAGCTGGGAGGATGGCGACAGTGGTGCTGTGGTTTTTGTAACAGTAGAAAGCATCTGATAAGAGTTGGCCATAAATGCAGTAGTATGTAGTTGAAGGAAAGCAACATTAAGGAGGTTTTATCAAGCATGTTAGTGGGGATGGCTTAACACATTATGTTCAGCTCCAATTTGCTTTGTTCATTTCACCAAAATTGGCCCTATTAACTCTGATAATTATTTTCTGACAGGGGATTTCACTGGGGACATTCCCTTTCCAAAGGCTGAAATTGGAAATTTAGCTGGAACCATTGAGCCAGGACTGTTTATAAACATGACAGACTCTCTTAGGGTCATTTTGAAAAGACTTAATTTCCCCCCTTGCTGAGTTCTTAAAATTGCATTTTCCGTGAGAGTCCTGAAGCCTTAGCTTACCATTTACATTTATTATTGCTTTAATGTGAAACTTTTAAGAAGATTTTATGACATGGTTCCATAAATGTATTTTTTAAAGAAGTCTAAATAATTGAAATCCTTAACCTTTTAATTCATTATCCTCTCAGTCTAATGGAAATACTTGTGAGCCAGCATATTTGCGGAAGTTAATGGTTGTGTCACCAAGGCGGGGATATTTATTTACGGACTGTTTACAGCCACCAATCCAAAACAGAAAGAAAGAAGGAAGCATAAAGTGATAAAGGACTAAGCCCTTTCCTCCAGTGCAGAGGTTGAATAGATCATTTGAAGTATTTATATTCCTCTTGCTAACCGAAGAGCTCAAGGTGAATTAGGTTATCTTTAATATACAACAGAACAGAGAAGAGTTGTTAGGAACAGGCACAGATGTGTACAAGTCCCCCTTCTCAACACTGGATATTCCAGCTGCTGCTGCAGCAATGAGCCACAGCAGATCTTCAAGGAAGCAATTGCTTCCTCACCCAGGATGCTTCTTCTGATGTCTCTTGTTGTTTCTGGCTCATGGTTGCTGACACAAAGGGCACTGGAGGAAGCAAGAGGCACTGGAGGAAGCAAATGCAAGTCTCCCTTAGTCCTTAGATCAGCCTTTCTCAACTTTATGCCTTACTGTTTGTTTTGGACTACAGTTCTCATCAGCCCCAGCCAGCATAGCCAGTGGTCAAGAATGATGGGAGTTGTAGTCCAACACAGCTGAAGGGCACCAGATTGGGAAGGTTGCTTTAGGTCAGGCTTCCTCAACCTCAGCCCTCCAGATGTTTTTGGCCTACAACTCCCATGATCCCTAGCTAGCAGGACCAGTGGTCAGGGATGATGGGAATTGTAGTCACAAAACATCTGGAGGGCCAAGGTTGAGGAAGCCTGCTTTAGGTGTTCAAGCTGCCACTTGCCTTCTGAGTCTCTGCTCTGCAGGGACTCAATAAGAAGAAATTATCTGGTCTGGAAATGGCTACCAGCCCCTTGTAGGGCAGGGCTCCCTCCCTCAGGCTGCCACTGCGGATATGCCTTGCAGTTTTGGCTCTTGGTGGCAAGATGCAAATTAGAATAAGATGTAGCACAACTGAACACATGTCCAGCTGCCGACAATTGCTGGCTCTTAACAAAATTGTTGAGTAGAACAATATGTTCCTGATGGCTTGCGCTGACGCTGGCCGCACATAAAACCTGCAGACGGCGAAGAGCTTGTTGCTGCTGCTTTGTAAGCAAGTGCGTTTACAACAGCAACAAATTGGATCCCGTTCAAATCTACCCAGCTAGTTTTAAGTGATGTGTAATGAGTGAATGAATACCTCCCTTTTCTCCTTTCTTTTGAATTTTCTTCTTTCAGGCTTCTACCAGACCTTGCTTTCTTATTTTATTTATATGTCATATACTCTAGTGTGCTTCAACAGTTGTAAGCTGCCTTGCTTTGATAACAGTAATCTTCAGATTG
Organism: Podarcis raffonei; assembly: GCF_027172205.1. Classification (NCBI taxonomy): domain Eukaryota; kingdom Metazoa; phylum Chordata; class Lepidosauria; order Squamata; family Lacertidae; genus Podarcis; species Podarcis raffonei. Next base: position 39,448,315 of record NC_070612.1, read on the forward strand.
CAAGTGGAAGAGTGTGTGGTGCACATCTGGAGTGCTCAAGTGAAATATTCTACTGTATCTTCTTTAGTTACGATTGTACTCAAATGCGATAAAAGGGCCTAGATCTAGCAGACCTTGAGCTTGCATCACAGTATGTGCATATTAGCTATTCTTTCCTGAATTCTGGATGCACATTCTGAATATGTTTGATATTCTTATCATCTCTGAAATAGTTGAATTAACAAAGTTGTCGATCTTCTGACTTTTTTATTTAAAAATGTCATATTCAACACACAGGAAGCAGACTCAAGTGAAACCAGGCAACATGGGAAACGGGGGTGGGGAATCCTTCCTGGCAGTCTTCATATAAACATGGTGCAGTTTTCTAGCACAGGCAATCTAGCTAACAACACTGGTTGGGGGGAAAGGATATTGGCTAGGTATGGAACTTTAAATAACACAGATAATGTATAAACCAGAATGTTAGGAATCTGATATAACTAAAGATATTAAAAAAGATATGAGTCTATCAAACATTTCTGTGGGAGAATTTAACAATCTGTGATTTTTCCTCCATTTCCTGGCTAATACAGTTCCAAAAAGCATACAGTAGGGGAAAACACACAACCACAATTACAACTGGTTCACTTACAGATTGTATTAACATTCTGTAGCATCTAGTGAAAAATTGAATGTATTTCCTTTCAAACTGGTTTCACTTCTGAATTTCTGCTTCCTGTAAATGGAAGGCTATTAGTAGCAAATTTCAGAGGAGGTAAGTACACCAGTGTTCCAATGCTAAATAATGCTAAAATAATCCTTCCTAAAGTTATGCTCCCCCCCATGGGCAGCCTTCCAGAGGCAAGGGGCCTCATTTGCCTGGGTTCTGAAATGCCTTGTCAAAAAAAGGCATTGTTGTGTAAATTTAAGGACTGCAACAGCCTGTGATTTATGTCAAGAGTTCCTGAGCAGCCAGAAGTTTTGGACCAAGTTGGCTTTTAGGAATAACTTCCTATTTCTGCTCTTTGTCAAGCTCACAACAAAATCCTGCAGTCTGTCCGCCTCCTCTGCCTCTTTCTCTTATCTGGTTTTTTTTCTCTTTCTCTCTCTTTTTCTCTGTGCAGGTGATTTCTATTCACTCATTTCCAAGCTGCTAGGAGAAAGGGAAGATGTTGTTCATGTGCACAAGTATAACCCTACAGAAAAGGCAGAATCAGATCTTGTAGCAGAGATTGCTAATGTAGTCCAGAAGAAGGATCTTGGTTGGCCTGATGCCAGAGAGTTTTCCAATAAAGATGAAAGGGCCAATGCCATTCTTGTCAGAGACAGAATCCACAAATTCCACAGATTAGAATCCACCCTGAGACCACCAGAGAACAGGCACCTTGCTTTGCAGCCACCTAAACCTGGCAGTGGGAACTGGGAAAAAGAACGTGCAGGAGGTGGGTTAGGGTTGTGTCTTTTTATTTTAAAATGTTACCATATCCAATACTATAAACTACTCTGTACATTAGCAAAATTGGAGAACATCAAATGATTTTTTAGAAATAAAATTGAAGTTGTACATCACATTCCTCTCTTACATCAGATGTTCCAATGAAAAATTCATTTTGTTCAACGTAAGAGTCAGTAATCACTGAAGCAATGCTCACATTATCCTTCCCATTTGCGGCAAAGGTTTAGTAAGTTTTGTTTCATGTGTATGTTGTCTTCTGTACAGTTTAGTGCTCTGTATTATGTGACAGATTTATTTGATACATTATTGTATTTCATACTTTATTTCTAAAATAAAAGACTAATTTAGCATCAGAAGTTTTATTTTTGGTATATAAACAGAAAACCTGAGCTGGAATTATTTGTTACATTTTTCTAAACTGAGTAATCCAACTTGAACATGGTAAATTCAATTATTTGACTTTGTTTTTCTTACTGTGCAGCTGGCTTTATTACACACTCTCCTGTGAGGGTAGTTATGCCCTCTGTATTTTTCAGCTTGAATGCCTTGTTGACTAGTAACAATATGTTATGTGCATTTATATTATATTTTCATTGTGTTTCTCTCTTTCTAAATATGAAACATTATAGTTACTTCTTAAGTAATTTTCTAGAAACATAGAACTGGGATAGGCAATGATGGCATGGAAATAACTACTCATGCGGTAGTTGTATGAGTCATGCAGCATCAGTGGAAGGAATTTAATGACATTGCAGCTCTTCTTTCCTAATAATAAGATTTGTACTGATTCTTTCCCTTTCCCCAAATAAGGGACAAAGAGCCGCAATTCATGCAAATACTTTTGTACAAGGATATGCTGTTTGTATAAGTTATGAGCAATTATTTGGCAATTGCAATGGCTCAATTCAGACATCATACCTAATAACAGTTTGTACTAACCATAGCTGAAAACCCAAACCATGGTTCAGAACTGTTTGTCTGCACCAGCTCTGCCATTTTCATACCGCTCATCTTAACACATTCATTCTGTGTTGTAACAACTTATGAAGACAGAGAGGTGGATGTAATTGTGGTTTATCGATTCAGACACCACGCCAAGCACACAGCTTGCAAGCCATTATGAAACCATGATTTCTTAGTTTTTCAGCCAGAAAACCAGAATATGGTTTTCCAATTCATGCATTGTTCTAAACTATAGCTTAAGCTTTTTAAACCATGGTTTGGCATAACGTCTTGAGCTGAGCCAATATCTGTGTTGTCTTTTTTAGTTTGAGAGAATTTCAGCCAAGATTCACGGCACAGGACAGTGACACTTGCCAAATGTATTGTTCCTTGCAGCTTTAAATGATTCACAATCTTCCTGGTTCTGATTTTCTATTTGAAACATTAGTGTGGAATTCTTCCTGTTAACCTGGTGTTAATGTAGGCTGTTTTAAATGACCACCAAACCTTTGGTACACTGTGGAAGTTTAATAAGGTATCTGTGAAATTGCTTGCCTGTTTTTGCTGCTGTTGACAGAGGAGAAAAGAGGGGCAGTGCTTTCGACTGCAAATTTCTACATGCTTATCTGAGAATAAGTCCCATTGAATTCAGTGGGGCTGACCTCTGGGTTAATAGGCATAGGACTGTGCAGACAATTCTTATTTACTATGGGCTGTTTTCTCTGTTCTACCAACAAGCAGCCAACAAAATACTTGATAAATATAATTTAAGCCACAGTGGGTATGTTCCACTTCCACTATCAGAGACAGTATGCCTCTGAATACCAGTTGCTTGGAATTGCAGTTGGCCAGAGTGCTGTTGTGCCCGTGTCCTGCTTGCGAGCTCCCCACAGGTATCTGCTGGCCACTGAGAGAACAGGGTGCTAGACTAGATGGGCCACTAGCCTGATCTAGAAGGCTGTTCTTGCGGGAAAAGTGGTTTTCAGATTTAATTATGCTGGTGAATGCTAGTGGAGTGAACAAAATACTGGCTTTTCTGTCGTAGTATTGAAGAATGCTGATTACAGTAAGATATCTCCTCTGTGTGTTTGGAGAGGGGAATATTTCATTGGAAGCTATAAAAGCAATATTTGTGCTAGGACTATTAGAGTAATTCCATAATAGATTTTGCTTTTGGTTTAGAATGTTTTTTCCTTACTTATGATTATCATCAATCCACCTATCTATTATTTATACCTTTTGCTGTACAAATCCACAGGGCTGAGCAGTAAAGGGTTTGTCAAATAATATAGGACTAGAGTTGTGCAAAAAGAAAAAGAAAAACCCTAAGAATTATACAGTACTTAGAAGCTTTATGCAAATTTATATGAAATTATGGCAATTCAAATCAGCTTAATTGTCTAGGTTGACGGACTAGATTCTTTATTAGCCGTTATCACCCCACAAATATAGTGCAAAATGATTTTTTTTTGAAAGGTATATATGACAAATGGTGTTAATACTATGAATATGCTGAGGTCTCTTGTGTGTGTTTTTCCCCCACCTCTCAGAGAGAAGATGGCCAGACTAGATACTCAACAGTAAACAATTACAAGGATGATTTCTGCTAAATTTGCTTACTTGGCAATAACCCATTCAAATCAGTGGGACTTACTTCCAAGTAAACATTCATAGATCACGTGTTTGGTGTTTGGTCCTTACAGTAATCCTACATTTTATTGGAACTGTATGTCCCAAGAGTAACAGCTTCAAGCAAGTCAGTAATTTAAAATCTCTTACAGTATCCTAAAATATCCTGCGTTAGGCAAATCCTAAAGTTGCTTGGAGTTTCATTAAGTAAATAAAAAAAGTGACAACGATGACTACTACTACTACTACTACTAATAATAATAATAATAATAATAATTGTGCATAAATAGAAGTGGGCCACTGCACTCACTTCTGACTACATGCTTGGAATTGGCTTGTAGGTTACATAATATTAAATGCATGTAAATATATGTTTTATAAAGCACCTGCTGCTTACCAGGTGTTGTACACAGATTAAAGACAAGACACACTGTTACAATCAAAAATAGATTATACAAAAGGGAAAGGGTATGGGGGGGAGAGAAAAGCAGAAAACTCAAGCACTAATTATTAAAATTGCAAAGTTCTTATAATGCCCTACATGGATTGAGTTCAGGGGCAGGAGGCGCCAAATGACAGCTGATCATTCAGCTAAGCTCATGAAATAGCCTTTCTTGGTCTACCTCTCACTCTGCTTCAGCCAGGAGTATTATAAATGACAAATTTGAAGGTTAGAAATACTGCTATTCATAGCATAAACCACAAAACAGGAGCTTCTGTATTGGAAGCTACATGCACGCTTCTAAAGGGAGAAAGTGTTTCATGGTTCTAGATGCTGCTGCTGACCATAAATATCTTTTTTTGTAAGGCTTCTTTTTTGTACAGTCGTACCTTGGATCCCAAACACCTTGGTATTCGGACATTTTGGCTCCCAAACGCCGCAAACCCAGAAGTGACTGTTCCAGTTTGCGAATGTTCTTTGGAACCCGAACGTCCAACGTGGCTTCTGCGGCTTCCGATTGGCTGCAGGAGCTTCCTGCAGCCAATCAGAAGCCGCACTTTGGTTTCCGAATGTTTTGGAAGTTGAACGGACTGTATTGTTATATGAACACATTGTAACTATTATATTGCATGCAAATATGTTGGTTGGAGCTTGTTTGATTCTATCTTTAGCCATTGAATTATTTACTTACCTAATATTTTTATATCAACGTGTAAACCTTATTCTCCTTTTTCAGATTTAAACATAGAGGAAGTAGTTGATTGGCCTGGAATAAACCTCAAACTCGGGCAGGTTTCTGGGCTGGCCTTGGATTCCAACAGTAACCTGGTCATCTTCCACAGGGGCGATCATGTATGGGATGCAAAGTAAGCAAGCACTCGTAAGCCTAAAAGTATATGTTCTTAAGTGCCTCTGTATGTGTCTCTTATCTCCCCACTCTGTACTGGCTTCCTCTGTGAGGCAAGCAAGATAGCAGTTTTTCTATATAGGCTGGACGATAGTGTCTTGCACGTGGGACGCGGATGGCACTGTGGTCTAAACCACTGAGCCTCTTGGGCTTGCTGATTGGAAGGTCGCAGTTCAAATCCCCATGACGGGATGAGCTCCCGTTGCTCTGTCCCAGCTCCTGGCAACCTAGCAAATCGAAAGCACGCCAGTGCAAGTAGATAAATAGGTATCGCTGAGGTGGGAAGGTAAACAGTGTTTCTGTGTGCTCTGGTTTCCGTCACGGTGTTCCGTTGTGCCAGAAGTGGTTTAGTCATGCTGACCCCATGACCCGGAAAGCTGTCTGCGGACAAACGCCGGCTCCTGAAAGCGAGATGAGCACCACAACACCATAGTCACCTTTGACTGGACTTAACTGTCCAGGGGTCCTTTGCCTTTACCTAGTGTTTTGCATTTCCTGGTTGATTTTAAATTGTATATCAGTAAACTAATTCCAAACCAAGCCTGGTCATTCCTTATGGCGATAATATAATGAAGAACCATGCAAAAGTTGCTCCAGGAACCTGTGTGTTTGGTATAAGGGTGATTTGTCTCAGGGTTACAAGCCTGCCCTAGCGTCTCAAAGAATGGAGGAGCGGCCATTTATCCTAGATTCTCTATCCTAGAGGGTAGTATTCAACTGTTTTACTCAGAGCAGAACCATTGAAATGAATGGACCTAGCTTAGTCACGTTTATTCATTTCAGTGGGTCTACCCCATTTAGTTGAATACCACTCTACTAATGTAACCTGGTATTGGTAGCAACTGGATGGGATTTATTTAGCCTGCAATCTCCCATCTTGGAGCCGACCTCCTGGCTACAATATCCCATCTATTTTTGCTCATCCCGTTACCGTCTTCATGTACCATTTTGCCTGATGAAGAGTTCTGAAAGTTTGCCACAATTTTTATTTCGTTGCTTATAAAACATTTATGCTGCTTTATGTAATAAAACTAAACAGTTTACACAGAAAACAATAAAACGCAACATCGATATCAGTTCGTATAAAATGACAAACAGTAGCGTCCCTAAAAACTAAGGCAAAAACTTTATATCACAGATAAAACTGAGCAGTGTACAAAGCAATTTAAAATGGATAGAATTAAAATGAATTACTTGAGGGAATACAATTTGTGAAGATTTGGTTGGTCCTAATAATGGTATAGCTCAATTGTGAATTTTGGAGTTTCCCCCCATTATTAACCTATATGGCTACCTTTGCTTTATTTGATATTTAAGTTACTGAAGAAAATTTGAATAAGGCATCTGCATACAAGTACACATTACTAATAACAGGAAGCTTTTAGAATCAGGAAAATGTTAATTATTTAAAGGAGTGGATTTCACCAAATATTTCCTTTTATTTTGTGATAATAGGCCTCTATTATCAAGCTTGCCTAAATATATGCACATAACCATAAAATTAATGCAAAGTTATTAATTGGGTGTAATGTTCTTTACCAATCATAAATGTGCTCAATTATCAGCCTTAGGAACTCTCTTCATTCTTTCTGGTTGATTGCTTCCCCATCATACAACAAGGAAAGAGGCAAACAAATTATCAGGGCTTCAGGCACTGCACAGAATGCTAGCAATGTATTAATAATACATGCACATAAAAGCTGCATATCCCTACAAGCAAATGCAGCAGACTGCTTGGGAACTTTAGGCAGTTTAATCTTGTGCTGTAGAACACTTAAGTGCAAGATCTAGAGATGTGTGTCTGTTTCCTGTACTTCCCCAGCTTTCCCAAATTTGCAGAGAACTTGAGGTTTGGCAGAAGGGGTGCATAAATCACCATCTTTGAGTATGTATGATTTTTTTTTGGATGGTCTCTGCTTGGGTGGTGAAGAAGCAGATTCAAGGGAGTTATGCCAAATAACTCTGGCAGGTGTTCAGATGTCTCAAGTCTGCTTTTAGTCTGGAAATTACCTTTGCATTTATGTTATCTATCTTGAAAACCATCTGGAAGCTTTGTTCTTGCAAGTTCCAGTGTAAGATTTGGATTTCCCCTTATTGAATACAATGTCTCTTGAACTTCTCTATGGTTCATTTAGCACATGATGCTAAGCCAAAACATGGCCAAGTGTGAGCTCATGTGTGTGGGTTCTTGGATCAAAAATTGCAACCACTTGCTGCCCTTCCTGGAGCTAAGACATGGTTTGACTTAGCATTAAACTGTGAGTCTAGGTTTGGACATATCTCACCCTAAACAAACCACAAGCCGTCAGCCATCCTTTTCTTTCCTCACCCACCCCATTCCAGAGAGGTATCAGCTCTTCAAAATATATGCTAATATTGTTAATCTGTTCACACACAGCTTCAGTAGAGAAGCTGAATTAGATCTAGGAGTCTTGAGATTGGTTCCTGTCTTTGCCATGGTCTCATCATTCTTATTCCCAGGCCTCATTCCTTATAAAGGAATAGTAAAAATGGGAATGTGGCCTGGCTCCTATGGGAGAGAGAGAAAGAGGAATTGCAAAACCTTCAAAATAAGTAGTAGCTTGATTGTGTGTAAAAACTGCCATAGGTCAGTACTTAAGGACCTTATGGGTTTATATGAATATGATAGTCATCAAAGAAGATGAGTTTATTATCATTTAATTGCCACTGTTACTGCTTGCTCCTGCCTACTGCTTTATTTCTTCATGGAAAATAGCTATATTTTAAAGAGCCTACCATGCTAGGGAAATAAGAATGCAGAGCATAAGCAATGAATATTGCAGCACTTTATAATCTTCTTTAAATCTGCATTGTTAGATATCCTTTGTTGTGTGTGAATACTCAGGTTTTGGATATTTGAAAGTAATCCTGAAAACTGCTATTAAATCACAGGAGTAGTTCCTAAAGCATATTATTCAAGAAACCAATCCAACAGTAGTCTTAACTTTTTAAGATGCACCTACTACTGTTGCTCACCCTTGTGATCATTCCCAGTGTCCATTGCTGGTGGCCTGACCATGAAATCACAAGACTCCAAAACAGGGATCAGCAAACTTTTTCAGCAGGGGAGTCCACTGTCCCTCAGACCTTGTGGGGGGCCAGACTATATTTTGAAAATAAAATAAAAATGAATGAATTCCTATGCCCCACAAATAACCCAGAGATGCATTTTAAATAAAAGCACATATTCTACTCATGTAAAATTATCGTTGTTAGCCGCCCTGAGCCCGGCTTCGGCTGGGGAGGGCGGGATATAAATAAAATGTATTATTATTATTATTATTATTATTATTATTATTATTATTATTAAAAACACCAGGCAGGCCCTACAAATAACCCAGAGATGCATTTTAAATAAAAGGGCACATTCTACTCATGTAAAACCACGCTGATTCCCGGACTCTCCACAGGCCAGATTGAGAATGCGACCGGGCCGGATCCGGGCCCCGGGCCTTAGTTTGCCACCTATGTGAGTCCAAAACAATCACTTTTTGTTTTTAACTGCATTTCTGTGCAGTATTAATAAATGGTAACTGTTCTGGAAAGCCTGAGGTTACAAAAAACCAGATAAAAGGTATTTGCAACAATATTCACTAAGTGCATGATGGATATTTTTAATTAAAAAGTGCTGCAGATTTCATGTGCAAATAATTTTAATAAAGAAATCAATGTACTAATCAATGAAGTACAACCAGTTGCATGGCCTGCCACTTTTCTTAATTGAAAGCTATAGCATAAATATTTTATGCGGGGCTTATTCTTTTTGTTGTTGCAATGTACAGGGTTAATAATTTGGTTTGCAGACTCATCTAAAGTCATAAAGCAAGCCTCCTGTTTTTAAAAAATCAATCCCTATAAGCACTTAGAAGCCAGTTAAATAAATAAACGTGCAGAAAAAATATATAGCTCCCAGATTTTGGATGAGAATTGAATTACAATTTTACATGTAATTAGATTAAATGCTATTTACTTTCATGGGCATAGTCAGTTAACACTGTTTCAATCAATGCTAAGCACTTATGCTGGAATGCTTATAAAGGCTTCTTGCACTGATGGAGAAGTATAGCTAATAATTTCTCATTGGGATAACAGTATGAGTGCCTTATACTTATGTAAATGGCTCACAATGAGCCTACTGTGAATTTCAAAATTATTGATACTTTAATTCTCTGTGTAAAATAGACTGCGGGGGGGGGGGGGTGGACAACAAAAACTCAAGCTCATTTTGTTGTGTCAACTGTCTGTATAAAATAATCAAGTACAGCAGCAGTGGCAGACCACTCTCCTTTCCCTTGCACTTTTTCCTCCTTCTAACATATACACCTGATTTCGGTGGTGGCATCTGCAGTGGTTTGCTTATTTATTTTAAAGCCAGATATATGGAAGCAGCAGTGCTTAGAGAGAACACTGAGAGTGGGGATATTCTCCCAAGTGCTCAGGGAGCATTAAGGTAAAGGTACCCCTGCCCGTACGGGCCAGTCTTGCCAGACTCTAGGGTTGTGCGCCCATCTCACTCTATAGGCCGGGGGGCCAGCGCTGTCCGGAGACACTTCCGGGTCACGTGGCCAGCGTGACAAGCTGCATCTGGCGAGCCAGCGCAGCACACGGAACGCCGTTTACCTTCCCGCTAGTAAGCGGTCCCTATTTATCTATTTACCTATTTACCCGGGGGTGCTTTCGAACTGCTAGGTTGGCAGGCATTACATTTCCTCAAATTTGGTCTTAGGAAACACTGGAGCATATAGGGACACTTCCTGTTTCATGAGCACCTTAGATCGGCAGCCTGCTCTGGAGCCACTCAGAGCTCACTGTTATCCAGTCTTACAACATCTTTCCTGTTCCTACTTGCTATGTTAATGGTGCACTTGAGGCTGCAGCAGTGAACTCATGTGAGCATACCTCCTGGAAATGAATTGCACAGTCCAGAAGAAGAGGCCGTGTGCAGTAAGATTCTTGCTTCTCTGTTTGGGAAAGGAGGAGAAGGAGGGAAAACCTCCTTTAATGTGCTACACCCTGCGAGAATTGCTGTTTCTTTGTTTTTAGATAGCAAGCTATATTATTAAGACACACATATGGTATGGCAATGTGTGTGTGCCTGTGTGAGTGGAGAACCCACATTTGTGCCACACCTGTTACTGGCATCCACCCAAAGATTCTGAAACATCTGATTGATTACCTTGTATATTGATCAGTTTTTTCCTTTCTCTGTAGTTCATTTGACAGTGGATACATTTATCAACAAAGAGGACTTGGGCCCATTAAAGAGAGCACTATTCTTGTACTAGATCCCAATAGTTCAGCAGTTCTTCATTCCACGGGAAGAAATCTGTAAGTCTTTCTTACTTTTTAAATTCTTATGTTTGCCTTCCTTGTGCTGAATAAGTTCCTCACTTCATTGCAATCTATATCTATAATCTATATCTATATGTCTACTGTTTTCAAACATTGTAAACTTTTCCAGTGTCTGGAAATAATTTATGCCCCTTCCTATCTGCTCACTGTTTAATGACCCAAATGAACCCAACTCAGATAGAAAGCAAATATTCTGTCCTCAAGAGGCAGAAAGACCAAAAAGGTGTGTTGTGCTTTCCTATTAGAATGGCAGGATAAATGGGAGAAAATAATACCTGCCCCAAGCTGGAAAGTAAGATACTAAACACCTACTCTCTGGTTTGGCTATAAAGTGTTTGTATGTATAGTTCTGCTTTTATCATGAAATGAAGTGTGGGATTGAAACCCTCCCAACATTCTGTTGCTTGAAGACCCTTTTCCATAGCTGCTTTACTTCTGGTAACATAAAAGCAGTAGAGCATGGGGCTCTCGCCAACCCCACCCCATCTCATGGTCTCATTTATAGATAAAAGTTGATGCAGTCCCCACTTTGTAGCCAGACTAGTGAGTGCATATTTAGTAGACACTTGATCCAAGTTATCCTTCCTTGGGCAAATGCAGATACATCTAACTAAGGTTGGTGTCTCAAAACTAGCCTTAACTGCATTTTTAGCCATTTTGGCATTACAGCAAAAATAGTGCCATATTTTCCATAGAATAACTGTGGACATGTAGGTGGCATTTATCTTCTGGAGCCGGATAGTCTTGGTGTTTGCCACTTTTGTTTAATCTTTCTAAGTGTGTGCTTGCATGTGTGGATTTTGAGTGCTTCTCATCTGCAGAAAAGCATTTTTGAAAAGTCTTGAGGGGTGCTGCCTGCTGAGCAACTAATATGAAATGTACTTGGATAGGAATAATTTGTTGGGATGAGGAGCTTGAGATGTGTCACTAACTTCCTCCTCTGTGTGTCAAAAAGGGTCTCAGAATATCAGATCCTCTGCTTCATTATTATTATTTTTACTATTTATAAACAAGCATATTATAATAAAGATAGAATTATTGGTATGCAATAGAATGCCAAAGAAAACTGAGCTTCGATCCTACATAGTGCAAACACGGAGATTTTACTGGCTCCCTCCCCCCTCTTCCTAAAGAAGCCTTTTTGAAGAATTAACAGCACAGAATACATACAGTGGGAAATGATCCCAAATCTAGCAAAACAACCTTGAGAAAAGGCTACCCTTCACTGGCAGCACACTCCATTTTCTGTTCAGTTCTGAGGAGAAGCAGGAAAGTCTAGGGCAGCCCCCGACCCCTCATGAGCCACACAAAATGTGCCACCAGTCTGTATGTTATCTAAGTGTATATATAGTATCAATTTTCTGCAAAGTTTGGGTAATATGCCTGTTAATGTTAATATGCTGTTTACCTTAACTATGAAACTATGATGCTATGCGAAACTGCTTTTCCTTACTAACATTTCAACCTTGTATTTGAGACCCACGTCTTTCCTCCCAGCAAAGTAACATATAAAATGACCACTAAACCTGAAATAATGCCCAGGCGAGATTATATCACTCATCACAAATTACACGGCACATTTAATCCAGTAGGTGCCCAAGGCGCCCACGCAGCCATGTTCCTCACTGTCGTTAGAATGGCTGTGAATGTACTGAAGTGTTGTATTTTCCTGAGTGCTGCATTTATGTTTTACTGTTAAAAAATTTGATACCTCCAAACAACAGTGCTATCATGTGGGAAGATGCATGGTATGGAGTACACATACAAAATCGGCACACAATAAAATCTTTTTAAAAGAACTTATTCTTTCCTTTAAGGACACAACAGTGGCTTTTAAAAATTTGGACCAGGAAACGTTGGACAGGGGGATTGAAAGCCGTCTGTCTCTTCCCATGCTCATGTCGAGGGCTCTTCACTCCTCAACAGGAGAAGAGAACAAAATTTAGAGTGTGTACACACAAACAACAACATGGAGTATTTCAAAACTGGCCACTGGGTGAAGGTTAGGATGAAATTCTATAGTAGCACCAAATTAAACCATTTACTCAGGAATGACAGGATAATGCAGCCCGAAAAATAACAGGCATTCAGGGTTCCAGTAAATTCGGGTAAGATTTCCTTTATATAAACATCAATCCAGGTGTTTGTATGGTGACTAAACAGAACAAATCATCCTACCTTGTTTCCCTGTTGCTTAATGTAGTTTTCCTTTATTTTGTTTTCAGGTTTTATTTACCACATGGCTTGAGCATAGATCATAATGGTAACTATTGGGTGACAGATGTAGCTCTTCATCAGGTATGCACAACTAGCTTCCAGAACTACCGTACTAACTGTGTGACTCTGAATTTAGCTAGCTTCTCTTGTTAACAACTTGACAGCATGATTCTTCTCAGACTTGGAGGGATATTTGCCAAATGTTCAACTGCTTCATTTAGCACAACGGCCATGGATTGACATGCAGAAACGCTACTGAATTAACGTTGTTACATGCCTGATGATGGATTTCTTTATTGGGTTCATGAATATTAATGTATACGCAACTGTTCTCTGGAGAAAGACATTTTCTAGAGGACAGGCCTACGATGTAATCTGCAGCGGGTTGTGCAGGTCTCCCTATAATATATGATTAAATGACCTGGAACTTTTTGCCCTTTTATATTGCTAGGTATTGAAACTGGCATCGAATGGTGCAGAATCTCCTCTGTTGTCTTTCGGGAGGGCTTTCCAACCTGGGAGCGACAAAAACCACTTCTGCCAACCCACGGATGTGGCAGTAGATCCAGTTACTGGCAATATTTACGTATCCGATGGCTACTGCAATAGTCGTATTGTCCAGTTCTCTCCAAATGGAATGTTTGTCATGCAGTGGGGAGAAGGTACTGAATAGGAAGCTGTTAATTCAATTAGTAAACCCACTCTTTCCCTATATAGCTTATGGTGCCACACAAATGATACCGCCTAGAAGTTTGGGTACACCTTAAGTCTCTATGAAAACAATTAGACTTAAGTCCCTATGAATGTGCCTAATGTTACCGTGTACCTTGGTTCTCGAAATTAATCTGTTCCGGGAGTCCTTTCGACTCCCAGAACCAAGCTTCCGATTGGCTTCAGGAGCTTCCTGCACTCAATCAGAAGCTACGTTGGACGTTTGACTTCTAAAAAATGTTCACAAACCAGAACTCTCACTTCCGGGTTTGTGGCATTTCGGAGCCGATTTGTTTGGGAGCCAAGACGTTCGACTACCAAGGTACCACTGTACATCTATTTAGCTTCTTGTGGAGAAATTTCAAAGTCCTCCTCTTACCAGGTTTTGTTGCATGAAATTCAGTGATTAACACCTGGCATTGTGCATAGGATGCTTAATGCTTTCAGTGCACAGTTTGAAATCTAATATGTTTGGACCATAAACCATTTCAGTGTACAGTTTCTTGTTAGCTTAAAATATCAGGAATTTCTCATTGTAAGTAGTGAGCTGTTGGACTTTAACTGGATGTTTTCTCCTTTCAGAGAGTTCTGTTGGACAAGCTAAACCTGGCCAGTTCAGCATCCCCCACAGCTTAACACTGGTGCCTGATTTTGGTCAACTCTGTGTAGCAGACAGAGAAAATGGTCGGATCCAGTGTTTTAAGCCAGAAACAGGAGAATTTATTAAAGAAATCAGGCACCCACTGTTTGGAAGAGAAGTATTTGCAGTTTCTTATGCCCCAGGTAATAACTTAAAAAACAACAGCACCTAATGTCATGTATGAGAAACCTGCTTTTTTTCCTTAAGTGATAGTAGAAGTAGTATTCTTATCATAGCATATTATTAAAATAATAAATGTACTTAATTTGAAGCATTGAAAGTTCCATCAGCTTTTTTTTAAGCCTCTGTGGCAGTCTTTTTGTGGTCCCATGCTGCAATTTGAAAGCAGCAGTTATCTAACTTGACCACAGTTTTATAAAAACTGGATCTAGGGTAGGAAACTTGAGCCTTCTCAAGTTTAAATTCTCAGGTTTAATTACAGAAATGTCTTAGCCTACTTGTACAATAGAAATCCACTTGCACACCGCAAGTTCCAGTTTCTTTCCCCTCCTTCGAGTCCATGTCTACCCCTAGAGAAGATTTTGGGGGTGTGCAAGAGGGATAATTTTAGAAGTTTTAAAATTATATTGTTTTAAGATCTGTTTTCCACCCTGGGCTCCTTTGGGAGGAAGAGCGGGATATAAATTGAATAAACAGTGGTGCTGGTGGTCATGGTAATGGTTGTATATGCCAACATGCTATGTTTGATCTCACCGTTTTTATATGAGATTTTTAAACCTGTTTTCTGTCTCACTATCATAAACAGTAATAGCTGCCAATATCTAAACGTTAAAGGCAGAAATAAATGTGCCTCCTCTGAGACAAACGTTTTTTAAATACATACCACCTTCTTCATCGGCGGCTGCAGATTCAAAAGCTATTTCAAGTGTCATTAGAGAGAACACAAAAATATTTCTACACCAGTAGAGGAAGAAATTAGAAATTTTAACGTGAGGACAAGAATGCTGGGTATTAAACCTCTTAATTAAAAATTGAAGCATAAAGAAAGAGAGAAAATTAAAAGGGCAAATATTACAATACAAAAGTACAATATTGTCTAGATAATATTCAGTACTGAAAAGTTTGCAATAATTTAATGAGCAGTTTAAACATAATTGTAGTATTTGAGGAGAGAAACAGAAATATACACTAAAACTGTTTTTTAGAATCATATTTCAGCTTTGTAAATATGTGCTGAGGTGGTAATTCTGTTGCATCTTGTTCAGCCATACTGCATTGCTAAATTTCCCCGAAAGGAGAAACCTACTAGCAAACCATTCACTGTGGGAAGGGGGTACCCCAAAATTTATTTGCAGAGGAAGCTCAGTGTGACTTGGAAATGTCATGATTTGCACTCTTCACACCTTTTTCTACTTCAAAATGCATCTATAGGGCAAATAACTGCTTTGAGATGTGTTTTGGATCAGACCTACTGTGTGGAAACAAAGAATTAGGTCCTGTTCCCCCAGAGTATCACCCCTCCTCTAAATGGGTCTCCCTTCTCACAGCTACTGTTTGTACTAGGAAAGGATGGTGGGAATTCTGTGACAAGTGTAGTTGGTCTCTGTAGTTTGTAACAGAGAAAAGCATTCCTGTCCTGGAGCCAGTTCTCAGCCCAGAAGACTGTAATTACAAGATTGTCATTGCATACGAAAACAGAATAGAGTCTGCCTAAATATGCCAGTAGTGGCAATGTTTTCTCTTTAGGGAGAACTTTTTCAATTGAGGAAAATATCTCTGTTGGAGAGGCAAGTAGAAATCTAGTAATTAGAAGATAGCTGTAAATGAATGTTCAAAGGTGTGAAAAGGCTAGGAACAAGAGTCACAGCTTCTGGTACATTACACAAAATACATTACAGACAGGTGGGCTCATATAAGCCCTTATTCACAAATCATGTATAACTAAACCATAGTCTAAAATTGTTGTTGTAGCTTTAATTGACTTATTTGTTGCGCACTACAAAAAGGTTGAAAGCCAAAAAGGCACAGTATGCAAAACAATACATTTCAGTAAAACCATTCTGATAACAAATTTAGCGAAAAAACTGCAAAAACATCAGCAGAATGAATATATCACCAAATGCCTAGAAGAGTATATGGTTTACAATACTTTATTGTGCCATATAAACCTAACAATAGAAAACTAAAACAAGAACATTAGCAAGTGAACCTCTTGGTTATTGTAAGATACACTAGAGAGAAATGATAACTACTGAATGTCTGGAATAATCTGTAACAAGTCTTTAAATATATGCCCATAGTTTTTTCTGGACTGATCTTTAAAAAAATGGCCTATCAGTCATTTTACTGGAAAAATGCACTGTGATCATTCTGGTCCTCTTAATGTTCAGTGTTGTGTCTTTAATTATTATGGCTCAAACTCAGGTCATGTCTGCATAAGTTCTCTGGTTCCCTGCTTGGAGCAGGAGAAATGGTTTCTTGTGCTCCTATTTTTAGTGCTGAAAACTTTTAAAAGGCTGGCTGCCCAAATACCATGACTATACTAGATATGGATTATGGCTTGGATCCTCAGTAGCGTAATTGGGCAAGATAACTTTTCCATCCACTTACATAAGGCACCTCTGATTTTTTGTGCCCCCCCCCGCTCTCAGCAGTTCTCTGCACCCCATCATTCACACTTACTGTGTGTTCCCCAACCTCATACAGTCGTGCCTCAGAAGTCGAACGGAATCCATTCCAGAAATCCGTTCGACTTCCAAAACGTTTGGAAACGAAGGAAGCTCTTGCAGCCAATCAGAAGCCGTGGAAGCTGCGTTGGACATTTCTGTTCCAAAGAATGTTCGCAAACTGGAACACTCACTTCCGTGTTTGCGGCGTTCTGGAGCCAAAACGTTTGACTTGCAAGGAGTTCGGATTCAAGGTACGACTGTATAGAGCAAACTTCTTCAACCTCGGCCCTCCAGATGTTTTGAGACTACAATTCCCATCATCCCTGACCACTGGTCCTGCTAGCTAGGGATCATGGGAGTTGTAGGCCAAAAACATCTAGAGGGCCGAGGTTGAGGAAGCCTGGTATAGAGAATTTTGAAGGGAGTGCAGAGGGCTGGAGAGGGAAGGAGGAAACAGGAAAGTTGCCTTGCGGAAATTCTCTTCTCATGCTATTTATGACCCGTGGCAAAGTGACTGACGGGTGGGGTATATATTTGAATAATGATCAATGAAAATATTCCAAGAGTCAGCTTAAAAGACGAGAGAGAGTCTGGAGTGCTAACTTCATTTGATTTCTCATGCATTTATTTTTCATTATATTTCCCATTTCCCAATTGATTCTAATTCAGAGGACTGCCAGTTGCTTCCTCGCAGTCATGGCTGAAAAGTTGCATCTGTTGTTTTGGGGAAGGTCTTGAGTCCATCCTCACTATTAGAATGACTATTTCCAAAGTCTACACGAGCTGCTGCATGCTTGCAAATAAACCACTAACTGGCTCTTTGAGTCAGCCTTTTCCTAACCTGCATTGTTGTGCTTAAGACTGGGTTGTAATAAAAAGGAAGATTATAAGCCCCAAACAGATCACGGGAGAACAAATGTGTCTTTGCAGGTGGTCTGCTGTTTGCAGTTAATGGAAAGCCGTACCCTGGAGACACGGTGCCCGTGCAAGCATTCGTGATGAACTTTTCAACTGGAGAAATCATTGACACTTTCATTCCACTTAGAAAGGTAACACGTCGTGAAGCATCACTTGGTTTTATTAAAAATGCATGAACACTCTTTTCTTTTTCTTCCCCTTCCACGTCTTCTGCACATTTCAAACTTCAGCATGATTTTTTTTTTCAAATTACCTAGCAGGTGAAACAAAATTACTCTTCCTAGTTAAATTTTGGATGTTGTGTTGTAAGGCTGTAGTTAACGATCTGTCCCCTAAAAAAGATAGTTTAGGATCCTGATGCCTGGATCAGAGAAACGCCTATTCACTGGTCATTGACAGTGAGTTCAAGGACATCACAGCCTGGTTTGGAAGTGATGCTAAGCTATACTTATTGTGCCACAGGAACAAGCCTCAGACTTGCACTTTTCCTTCCTCCTCCTCCTCCTCCTCCTCCTCCTCCTCCTCCTCCTATGGTGCAGCTACTTGCTGGCTTTGACTCTGAAATAAGATGTGCATGTGGGTGAATTAAATACTGACCTTGCGGCGAGTGTTGCCTCTCACCTAAGCTTGAGGCAAGCCGCCTTTTCGTAAAGCTCTGCATGAACTTTCATGCAATCTATCATGCATTGCCTTACTAATTAAAAGAGGAGAAGGAGGGGGATTTTCTAAAGGGCAAGAGGGATGAGGATGAGGACAAAAGCTTATTGGTGACCACAGGAAGGAACGGGAGCCATGTCTGGCTGGCTTGCATTTTGAATATGCAGAGGAAATGTAAATACGGATTGAATTTACTTGCACTCTTCATGATCACCAGCAATATGTTTAATCTATGTGGATCTTGCTTCCTCAGAAAATAGTGGTAGCCAACAATAAAACAGCACTGGGGCAGGGGGGGGCGAGGAAGCATGCTAGTATTGTATCTTTTCCCCTTAATCATTATGTTGTAAATGATCAGTTTAACCTAAGCCATTAGTTACATAAGATGCTTCCTGAAATATGCAGAACTGGATTTGGTCACAGCTGGGATACTGGGCTAATTACAAAATTACACCGAAAGGGCTTCAATTCTAAGTGAGCAATAAAACGAACAAGCCCCAATTGCAAAGCAAGTTGAGAGCATTCTTGGTTGCTGAGTAAGAAGGCTGGTCCTTTTCAGATTTTCTTAGTGATCTCTGTTGCTTTGGAATTTGAAATTTCCATGAAATGAATCTGAAAGAGAGTGAATTTAAGCTGCCTGCTGACAAAGGGCCTACATTAATGGGAACCAGTGTCTGTTGAGGGATCAATAAGCTTCTGTGGTCAGAGAGATGTGAAGGGTTTCTAAAAGGGGAGGGAACTTCAAAGTAAGAGAATGCCCCGAGAGAGAGAGAGAGAGAGAGAGAGAGAGAGAGAGAGAGAGAGAAGCCATCTGTGTGAGAGTTTCACTCCTGGGTCCCAGTTCTGCTTTGCAAGGCTAGCAGAGCATTCATGAAAGTATTTGGAAACTTGAGTTTTACATCATGCTGCTGGATCTTGTTTTGTGTTTGAGTTGATCTTATCACTGTGGTGTTGTTGATTTTTAGCTTTTTAGCTTTTTTAATATTGTGTAATGTCACCTCGAGGGTTTAGACTGGGTTGAAAAGCAGTATAAAAACTGATTAATAATAAGAAGAATAGCTGAATTCTGGTTGAAATTGGTTCTCAAGTAGCCCTCCACTAAAGAAGTAAATCTGCAAAATACCACCGTGAACCAAGCTGAAATGATTTCCCCCTCCTTTATTTTCCACAAGGCAAGCTAGCTTTAAATTGTGCCACACACAGTTTCTAACTCAGAAGTTACTTGGCACTCAGCAACTTATTGCTTCATATGAAAAGTCCTTTTATTTAATTAGGCTAGAGTCAAAAATAGACAGGGTTGAAATTTGATTTGTTAAGCCACATAAAGGAAAGAGATTCCGCTAGACTGGGGCCAAGTCACTGCATTATTATTTGTTTTCCCTTTCCCATTTCTTTCCACTTCTAAGTTGTCTGAAACTGCCACCATGCATGTGATGTCAGCATGCCAGTGGATTAAAATTAATTAGTACTCTGGGATAGCTGTCTAATTTGAAAACTTAAAGCCAATGTCAGATTGGCTTTGAATAAATTCCCTCCCAACCCCCGCAGCATTTTAATTTCTGGTTATCTAGAATGGGAATCAGCATTGCTTATTAAAATCTACATTTGATCAGCTTTAAAGTAAGGATGCAGGTTCCAGTATAATCTAAGATACTTCCCAGTGTTGTGTGTCCTTTCTACTAGTGGCTGGTGTTATCCCTGCTAGGCACAGAGAGAGTTGGTGCAGGGAGAGATTTTATTGTTGAGAATTGGGGAACATGAGCTCTCCAGACGTTGTTCAACTCCAATTCCCATCAGTCACTGCCAGATTAGCCAGTGGGCAGGGATGATTATTATTTGGAGTCCAGGGACACGGGTGGCGCCGTGGGTTAAACCACAGAGCCTAGGACTTGCCGATCAGAAGGTCGGCGGTTCGAATCCCCATGACGGGGTGAGCTCCTATTGTTCGGTCCCAGCTCCTGCCAACCTAGCAGTTTGAAAGCACGTCAACGTGCAAGTAGATAAATAGGTACCGCTCTGGCAGGAAGGTAAACGGCGTTTCCGTGCGTGGCTCTGATTCGCCAGAAGCGGCCACATGACCCAGAAGCTGTACACCGGCTCCCTCGGCCATTAAAGCGAGATGAGCGCTGCAACCCCAGAGTTGGTCACAACTGGACCTAATGGTCAGGGGTCCCTTTACCTTTACCTTTAACATCTGGCGAACCACAGGTTCCCCATCACTGGTCTGTATGAACAGGGCCAGCCCACCATGAGGCAAGGTGAGGCAACTGCCTCAGGCAGCAGGGTCCACAGGGGCAGCAGATCCCCTGGTCCATCTTACTTTCCTCATTGTTCCTGTTGTAGATCTTCAGTGGCGGGGAAGGGCATGCCATTTTGGGGTCCGCCTCTGTGCTGAAATGTCTTGGGCCGGCCCTGTATAGCGTTTATGTAGCACTTCTTACATGCAGTAATCTTGAGCATCATGATTAGCTTACCAGAGATTGACAGGGCAAGATAATGCAGCAGGGCCATGTTGTTTGAATCCTGTTGGGTTGTCTGTTGCCATGCAGTTTTGTAGCGAAAAGACTTCACCACAAACCTGCAAATCATATTGCTGTACAATAGGACACCTCTGCTCCATCATTGGACTTTGTGCACCCTTTCACATATTAACAAAGCTTAAAACATTTCCTGAGTTTAATTCTACATCTAATCGTTGAACAAACGGCTCTAAATGAACTTTTGTGTTTTACTGTGATGATCTCCAATTTTAATTCTTTGGCTCTTTCATCGACAGAATTTTGAGATGCCACATGACATTGTTGCTTCCGACGACAGAACAGTGTATGTTGGTGACGCTCACACCAACACAGTGTGGAAATTTGCATCCCCAGAAAGTAAGTTGTGTTTGCCTTCAGTCATTTCAAGCATTATTTTCAGGCAGATACTTAATCAGCGATCCTGCTTTCTTAATCCCTGTTTTAAGAGCATTTCTGCAGCAAGATTTCATAAAAAGGGTTGGACGTATTTTCCAAATTCCAAAAAAGATACTGGATTTCTGTGTTTCTAGTTTAGCACAAGGAGACAGCCTATTTTGGCCATACCATGAGCAATGATGTGTTTTTTCTAGGAAATTTTGAATCAGAAAATTTTCTGATGCTTGAAATTGATTGTGATCTGATTTAGTATGTTTATCTGATTTGTATTAGTGAACAAAATTAAGAGTACTTGTGTTAATTTTATCTGCTGAATATTTGCAGCATTTGTATATCATTATCATCATCATCATCAAATTTGTATACCAGCCCTTCCTTTAACCTAAAAATTGGTTATTTATTTATTATTTTTATTTATTTATTTAACTTATTTTTACTTATTTTTATTTTATTTATTCTTATTTATTTTTATTTTATTGAATTGAATTGAATTTATATTCCGCCCTATACCCCCAGGTCTCAGGGCGGTTCACAGAATAAGGTTTTGAGGGTTCCCCCCAACCTTCCAGAGCAAATTTGGGAGGGCACTAGTGAGTCATTGGGAGGGGACTGGAGGAGAAAGTTTTACGGTGCAAAGGAAAATCCTTGCTGTAATGAAATTATTTAGTTGGCTATCGCTATTTAGTTGGATTTTTTCTGGGGGTACTCAAGGGTACACAGTACCAGCACCTTTCCTCCCACCCCCCACACATTAAAAGTGTGGCACTTACTGTAACAACTTCATGGAGAGTACCGACACCTATTTTTGTTTCATTTTTTAAAAAAGCACTAAGTAGAACTAAGATTGGCTGCAGCCCACTGATTTTTAAAATTCATTTTTAATTAGTAAGGGGAAGGGATGTAGGACTCACTTGTCAATTTTTGCCCTTTTAGAGGTTCACCAAGATGGTTTGCAGCATTAAATGCTGTTCTGCCATGCCTGGCATATTATCCTGTTAGAGATCACTTCATCCCCATCTTGTCCCTCAGCATCTGGCATTTAATGTCCATTGACAAGTCAGCTGAGAATGGTAGTCACTCCACTGGCTGAATGACTTAATTTTCACTCTCCTAAGCCACTTTCACATCTTGTTAGCCTAAATATGTTGCTCCCGCTGGAACATTTGCTGCCACTTGGTCATTAAACCTTCTTGGCTGACGGTGTCCCCTTCAGTAGCTCTGTGCTTTTTAAAGGTATAAACTCACAAATGGTTCAACAGTTCTGTTGTATACCATTTTGGGGGGGGGTCCCCCAAGTTTGTTTTACAGTCTCGTCCCCAAAAAAGCATCTGAGGCAGAATACAACCACAATAAAAACAGTAAAACAAAGAATAACACCACCAGTCGGAATGAAACAAAGCCAGAATGAGATTTATATATTTTAAGTACAAATTGCAAAGTGAACTTGCTTCCCATTTGCAACATTTAGAGCCACAAATGCAACTGCTTGCTATTATATGTGTGGTTTATATGCCATTTACTTTATTTCTGCTCTGTTTTTGATGCAGAAGGATTCCCAAGGCTGCCTGTGTAAAATAATAAGACACAATCACGTTAGGGCCACTACCATTTCGTTCTGAAGTGTAATCCATCACCCCAAATACAGAATTGTGTCCCTTCTCATCCCACTTACCCCGACTGCTGGCAGTTGGTCAGTTGCTTGTCTGCGCACTCCTTATTCCCTCGTCTCTTCCTTTTCAAGGGTGGATTCAGTAGCTATGCCTCAGATGAGCTGCTGAGCAATGGCCACTTGCATCTGCCATACAGGTCTCCTGACTGAAGTATCTAGGAATCTCTGCGGCTGGTTTGGTACCACAGAAAACTGATTATTTCCTCCGTAATGGAATACCCACAACTTCAGCTTTTCCCTAAGACTAAGGTTTTGGAAAACAGCTCTTGGTAGAGGATGGTGTAAAACACGCAGCAATTCCATGAACAATTCTATTTTGGACCTATGTTTGCAGCAATAAAGATTGACTGACTGACATTCAGAAATGAGGGTTGGTCCTGTTGTTCCCAAGAACTGGTCCCATCCCTTAGCTTAGCGGCACATGCAGTTTACAGGTCCCATATTTTCCTCTGTTCACTGAGTGTGAACACACACAAATGTAAATACGCATAAGATAATTCAGCACTTGTCACATGGTTCCATCCCTTTTGACAGAGGTGGAGAAGCTCCAACCTGTAAGCCAGTCTTGGCAGACCAAGGCGTCCAGTTTAGTCTCCAAAGCAATTTTTCCCAAGCCATACCCGCCCATCTGGTGACATCACTGGTGGGGACAGGATTGCAAAGCCAAGGCAGCAGGACTTAGTCAGCTGCTGAACAGGAATAAATTTCTGCTCAGTTCAGGCACCCCAGCAGAGGTTTTCAAACAGTGCTGCTCTGTGCTTTGAAGTCCTAACAACTGGAACTTCAAAGCACGGCATCACCTAACATCATAGAGATGTTAAGTTACTGCCCACCTGTCAGGAGATAAAATAATCTGGCCTGGCCCACTGGCCAAAGAAGTTTCCCTACTCCTGCATTATGACAGTAACTTCTTGTCTGTCTCTTCAGTAAACCCCCTAGATGAGCATCTTTGCCATTCTCATTCAA
Source organism: Podarcis raffonei (assembly GCF_027172205.1). NCBI lineage: Eukaryota > Metazoa > Chordata > Lepidosauria > Squamata > Lacertidae > Podarcis > Podarcis raffonei. Next base: position 39,472,366 of record NC_070612.1, read on the forward strand.
TTCGCTTGGTTTAGTAGCTTTAAAAAGCAAAAGTCTTCTTGTATGATTAAGAGTGTAGTCTTCAGCTACAATGGAAAGAATAAAGATGTATGAAGGTAATAAATCTTAATGTCTAAAGGAATGGAGCAGCAACGATGTTATCTGCAGCTTTCCCAAATATATTGATAGTGCCATAATATGTAAGTGTTCTTGCATATTCTTTCTAGGAACTGATGTTAACTAGAAGTTTTAGAATGCCGGGGTGTTGCCAGCCAAAGCCTTGGAATCAAAATGGCACTAAGGCTCAGCTTCAGCGGACAGTGTCTGTGCTCTGCAAAGCTGCGTCATTTCTTCCAAGCCATCCACCATGCAAGCCTATGCCAAAGTATTTAACTGGGAATATATTGTGCAAATGAGGGGCAGGTTTTGGTTTCCATGATGTTCATAAATATATCCTGAGCACAGGCTTCCTTGATGCAGAATTTTCAGATGTGGTGAAGTGTACTCATCTAAGAAAGATGGTGCTTTAACTGAGGGATGGGGAAGATCTGGCCCACAGATCAAATTAGGCCTGCAAAGCCACCAGCCATACATACCCACCTGCCCCACGTGTGATATGGCATGTGGGACAGGTAAAGCATCAGTTGCAGAAGAAACAGCCAGGAGCCTTAGAATGCATTCCCCATTTTCCCTCTGAATTCAGCACAATTTAAATCCAGCACTGAATGCAAGCCCTGCTGGAACTGGCTCGTCTTAGGAGCTCCCTAATGGAGCAGATCCCTGCCAAAAGTGGGGTTTTCATTCAGCGCTGATTCTGAAGCTGTGGCTGCAAAGGAAGAATCAGGAGCATAACTAGAGATGAAGCCATCATGACATCTCAGGTGGGCCAATTCTGGATCTGCCCCAGTATCCGAATCCAGTTTCACCCCGTTTTAACAGATTGGTTTGGGCACAAGTCATACTTAATCCTGAGGTTACTATACTGGTTACAAAGGCAGAAAACCCTTTGAGTATCTACCTTGAGAGAGAGTACTTAGCTACTGTATCCCATAGATTTTGCATATATTGCCAATTAAGACCAGCCCTGCTAATCTTCTAAGTAGTGCAGGCTTGTAAAGGCAATTGTGTGTCACAAATGGTGGCCATTACAACCTCTATGAATCACACACATCACAAGGGCTTAAAACTGTTTTTTGTGTGTGTGTTGCAGAAATGGAGCATCGGTCTGTCAAGAAGGCTGGGATTGAAGTACAGGAAATAAAAGGTTAGCCTTGTCTCAGTTTGACTGCCTTGGGGGAAATGTGATGGCCTTGTATTACTATAAACAAGATAAAATATGTTTTGGGGATCTTCCTCAACTTAATAGTCACTATGGTTTCTATGTGCAAATGGCTGTCTGGAAAGCACTTGTGTAAGCAAATTAAAACTTTTATACTTGTCAAGATTTTTCAGTTGTGTTTGTTATTCCTAAATATGAAAGCACTAAGAGTTATGGCGAATCTCCTTATGCTAAGGAAGGTTGAGCTCAGGCAACTGACAGCAATGATCTTAGGAGTTCCTATTTATGGGCTTCTTTAACAAGGCAAGAAAAGAAAGTCTGAATCTCTTTAATGTTTTAAATACTTCCTAAAATATGATTTAAAAAATGAGCCATGCTTTCAGATATCAATGTACACAAGGTTGAATCTTGGTAAAATCATGCCAAAATTTGGCCTCATGCCTCCTTCCCGAAGCAAGCACTTACTGGGCTTGGGGAAGGAGGCAGGATGGTGACCTCTTGGTTCAGTGCCCTGAGTGGGGGAACCAGTTGTGCTGCCCTAAATCCACCTCTGAATGTACATACAAGCTAATTAACATAGTTGCAAACAACACACATACATGCAATTTAAAGCAGAGAAACCAAAATGCCTCCCACCCAAAACAACTTAATGTCTCCTACCTCCCAGTGAGAAGAGTGAGGACGTGTTCAAAGTACATTTACACTTGCAAACAAGAATGTTGAGTACTGCCAATGGGGAATGTGGGAGAGATGATGCTGGAGGTGCCATCTACCGTTTCTCTAAATCCCCCACAACTTAAAAGTGGTTTGTTTTCTTAACAATACAGTCGTACCTTGGAAGTCGAATGGAATCCTTTCTGGAAGTCCGTTCAACTTCCAAAACGTTCAGAAACCAAAGTGCAGCCCGGCGATTGAAGAATGGAGAATGAAGTTAATGGACTATGCAGAACTAGATAAACTAACAGGAAGGATTCGAAACCAGCGGAACCATAAATTCACGGAAGACTGGAGTAAATTTACGGACTATTTGAAAAGTATTTGTGAAGATCAGACGACGTTTGTAGGTTTGCAAGAAGTTTTGTGAGGAGTATTATTGGAAATATTGCAAAAATGGAGAAGGGGAAGGATGATTTGTTAAGAGATGTAAAGGCAATATAAAGTTAAGAAATGCATAAGAAGTGGTTAAAACGGTGGATCATCAGAGGTGCTGATGGAAGTCTAAAAAAGATTGTATAAGTGATAAGTTTTGTGGTACATTTTATAATTTATATGTTAAAATCAATAAGAAATTCAACCAAGGGGAAGCGAGGAAGTCACTTAACAATGTTAATAAGTGTAATTTTAATAAGGTTATGATTTATGTTTGTTTGTTTGTTTGTTTGTTTATAATTTTGTGAAAATCAATAAAAAAACTTGAAAAAAAGAAAGAAACCAAAGTGCAGCTTCTGATTGGCTGCAGGAAGCTCCTGCAGCCAATCAGAAGCCACGGAAGCCCCGCCGGATGTTCGGATTGCAAAGAACATTTGCAAACCGAAACAGTCCGGATTTGCGGCGTTCAGGAGCCAAAACATTCAAAAACTAAGCTGTTCAAAAACCAAGGTACGACTGTACAATCATTTGCAACTTTACGAGGTAGCTTTGTAAATGATCCAATTATATTGAAAAGATTCAGGCTAGATTAATCGTAGTAAATGAAAAAGAGTCTGAGAATTGGGCCTTGTGGATGAACACTCTTTGCAACCAGTGTTGGCTGTAGTAGTGGTTAGTGGGACAGTTACTGAGACGGAGATAGGCGAGGCAGAGGGAGCTCAGTGTGTTGTGGTTTCAGCAGCGAAGCCAGTCTTATGAGCGCACACTGCACCCAGCTCCCTGCTTCTTACTCTCGTCTCTTGGTAACTGGCAGTGATACTGGGCACTGGGAAGCCAGAGCCGAGCAACACCATCCCACGGACTGCTACTGATGAGTTGACTGCATTTGAAAGTTACCAAGCAACATCTTTTTCCAAAGCTTTCCCTCCCCCCCCCCCATAAGCCTTGTCAAGAAACTGCATTAGCACACAAGCATGGCAGGGCTGAAATCTCACGAGGACAGACATCTTGTGAGATTTGGCAGTTCCTGCCTTGCCCAGCTGTGGCAGCCAAAGGCCACCTTCTGGAATTATCATGCCAAGATGAGAGTTGCCAAAGCAGCCCTTTTACAACAATGAGCTTCGAAATTCCATTTTATCCGTGAACTCACTGGGTAGTTGAAAGCTCACTTATAAAAATTGGATTGTTGAGGGACCTTAACGTTGCAAAATTGTCGTGAGGATAAATAAGCCATACGATTCTTTTGGCACACAAATAATGGATTTAGACAAATAGCTTTTCCTCCAGGTGTTGGAATTTGGCTTGTTCAATGAGCCTTGACTATGGACTCCATCATGTATCGAACTCCTTCACACAAACCGCATTTGCCCATGCGTAGCAACTGCAAAAGTCAATGACTGCCTGGAAGGAGGGGGTGTGTGTGTGTGTGTGTGTGTGTGTGTGTGTGTGTGGTCACATCTATTAAAAAGTGATCTAGAAGTTGCTAGTCCTATAAGACATGATGCACATGAAAGCACATGCAGTTGATTGCAGCGTGGTCTGTTTTGCTTGTCTTTCATTTGAAAGTTATAATTCCTGTTCCTTTCTTTCTATGGCAACCAATCTTTCAGCATCTTGCACTTGCTGCTAATTAGTGTTTTACAGGAGGTTTCCAGGTGGCAGTGACTAGTGGAAATGACAACTTCTGCAGGAGTCAGCGGACAGAGCTCTGAGCTTTGTTGAAAGATCTGCTGCCCCCTGCCTCCTAGACTGTCTGTTTGTGAGCGAATTGGCAGGGGGGCTGTTCAGACTCCTGAAACCTGACCCTTTTATTGGAGCTATTTAATTTTACTTTTACCCTTTATTCTCTTTCCCTCCCTGCTCATCTTTGTTATCCCTTCCCCTCTTAAGGATTAGTTAGGGACTTTCCCAGGGGGCTTCACGTAATTGAGATTAGGACCTTTTGCAGCCTAAAGGTAAAGGGACCCCTGACCATTAGGTCCAGTCATGGCCGACTCTCGGGTTGCGGCACTCATCTCGCTTTACTGGCCAAGGGAGCTGGCGTACAGCTTCCGGGTCATGTGGCCAGCATGACTAAGCTGCTTCTGGCGAACCAGAGCAGCGCACAGAAACACTGTTTACCTTCCCGCTGGAGCGGTACCTATTTATCTACTTGCACTTTGATGTGCTTTCGAACTGCTAGGATGGCAGGAGCAGGGACCGAGCAACGGGAGCTCACCCTGTTGTGGGGATTCGAACCTCCGACCTTCTGATCGGCAAGTCCTAGGCTCTGTGGTTTAACCCACAGCGCCACCCGCGTCCCATTTTGCGGCCTATTTCCAGCCATAAAGCCTGAGCAGTTGGTCCAAAGCCACCTGAGGGAAAAACAGAGGTGCTCCTTTGGGCGGTAGTCGTGGCTCAGTCTGCTTTTTACCACCTGGCACAAAAGAAGTTTTTTTTTCTTTGCATCTAGAGAAGAGGCTACAGAGGATATTGCACTGAGTAGGTAGTGGCTGAAGCAAAGCCGTTCTGGTTCACTAGCGGAGCCAGAGCTTTGCCTGATCTGAGGAGGTACTTTTGTTGCCTACTCTTCCCAGAGGGTGGGCAGACATCGTACCCAAGACCAGGAACTCAGAATGGTGGTCAGCCCCTTCCCTGCCTTTGGAGGACTCTGCTAGTCTGGGCCCTTCCCCACCAGCTGGGAGGCAGAGGCGCCATCTTCAGAAGAACACTGAGGGGGCCCGACACAACGTCCTGAAGTCACACAATGTCCTGACATCACTGTGCTTGGCTCGGCGTTCAGCCTCAACAATGGGAGCCCCTGGCCCCCTTTAAAAAAGGTTGAGGGGGCCCAAAGAGCCTTGGCTCCCTGGAGCTGGCATGCCTGCTGGGAGGTCAATGTCACAACCCCATCAGGATGCCTCAAAGCTGTGAGCCCGGCATTTATGCCCTTTGGTATGTTTCCTATGGTAACTGGGAGGGGCCTGGAAAGGTTTGCAGAATGGGTTTGGGGCCTTGTTGAGTCCCAGATGAGGCAGTCCTTGGTCCAGGGCCAGTAGGGTGGTGCCCACAGTTCCTCTGGTTTCCGCTCCACCATGGTAGGGGAAACAAGGGCAAGTGAGAACACAAGTCCCGGAGTAGGTTGTCTGTATGGCAGAGGGTGGCAGCTGCTCCAAAGAAGCTCTGAGCTCTGCCTACTGACTCTTGGCCATTGGTGATCAGTGCCATCCTCCTTAAACAGAAATTCACATTTCTTTTTTTCATTTTTTAATACATGTTATGAAGTGAACTTCCACGTTCCCGTGGAGTCCATATGCACAGCGTGAAAAACCTCATCTTTGTTCAATCTCCTTCTTTTCTTAAAGAAGCAGAGGCTGTCATAGAAGCCAGACTGACAAACAAACCCATGTCAAAGGAATTGTTAAAGAAAGAAGAAAAGCACCCTGTGGTCCAGCAGGCCAGCACCGGCGTTTCTGTTGTCCTTATTACAACGCTTCTAATTATTCCAATCGTCGTCCTTTTGGCAATTGCAGTATTTATCCGGTGGAGAAAGACAAGACTCTATGGAGGTAATTAGCTAACTCTTAAATTGGTAACAACAATCCTTTTTCGTGTCCAAAACCTTCATGGAAACAGCACAATAAAACTGTGTGAGATGCTTATTTCCCCACTACTGTGCAGCAGTCAAATTTGAGCAGACAAAAGTAAGATGTGCCATGATCCCTGGATCTCTGGCTTTCCTGGTTTGGAAAGTGGCTTTTTATGTTCCTTTCTCTGTTCGGATAAATTTTCTTGCAGTACTTTAGCAGGGGCAGTGTTTTGTTTTTGTTTACTTTGTGAGTTCATAAAGATTGGGATGTTAAAAATGGTAGCTGAAGAAAGCACAGCCAATTATGGAGTGGTCTTGCTGTCTTTTGTGCTGGCTCTGAATAAGATCTCTCTCCTTTGGATGTCTCCAACTTACTCTTTAGAATCCATCTGGGCCTCCCTTGATGTGGAATTCCTTCTATATGTGCTAAAACAAATAACCCTTTGCTTCCTTTTCTTAAATTTCTATAATTTAATGCTTGCAAATAGCCCAGAGTAACAGCACCCATTAACATACCTATCATAGATGTATGTTCAGCAGCAGCATTTTATCGGTTCAGAGTAAAGACCAAGTGTTAAGACCTATCCGTCAGCTAACTCTGAAAACAAAGCCATGCAATAACTGCAAGGAAACCTTCAAGTGGGATTTTGAGTGCAGAAGGGACAGGAAGAAGGCATGCTTAACCCTTCTCCCACCTGCCATTTCTACACTCTGCATCAACTTTCCGTGGCCTTTCCCTTCTCCTTCATAATGAGGAATTGGTTTAGAGCAGAATAGAGGAGGAAGGAGAGGAAAGAGCTTCCTTTAATGGTGTCTGCTCAAAATCTACCACCACCACCATTGAAAAGCTGTTTGACTTTACTAAAGACTCGCTGAGGGGCCTTATTACATGCATTTGCTAATAATATGTAAATAATGGAGGGGACTTCTCACATTATCTCAGGTGGAACTTGCACCTGTTCTGCATTTTGGCCCATTCAGGATGAGGGCAGAGTGCATTGCCTTGCTCTTTTTGATATTGTCACTTATCCAAATCTGATCAGCTACACTGTCATGCTATGCTGGCTTCATGGCCCCTGTTACAAAGGTGGCTAACCTGGGGTCCTCCGGATGCTGTTAAAAGTACAGCTCTCATCATCCCTGACTATTGGCTGTGTTGGCTGGGACTGATGGGAGTTGTAGTTCAACAGCATCTAGAAAACTCCAGGTTAGCTACCTCTTCCTTATTAGCTGGATCACATCAGGAAGAACTCTTATTTGTTGTTTAAAAACTGTCAAAGCAGCTGCCAAGAGACAGTGAACAGAAATTGTTCAAAATGGTACAAAAATTGCAGTGGGTTTTCTTTTGCGGGGGGCGCTTCAGAGTGTGCTTGCCCCATGTTCATCTACAATAACTTGGATTTGCCCTAGTTTTTACCCCCTTAAGCTTAGGAAGTATAGTTTTCACATGGGAAACATTTTATAAATACCAGAAGCAATTCTGCAAGTAGGATATAGCTCAATATATAAACAGTGCAGCACACGGTGTTTCCAAACAAGTGCTACTATGTAGTTTTGCCCTATGGGTATGACTTTTCAAAAGTAAACCTTGTTGGGAATATTTGAATTAATGTTTTGAATTAATGTTTTGAAAGGCTAGCTTGGTTTCACTATGACAGATTTAATGAGGGTTTTTTAAGATTGTAGAAAATATAACTTGAAAAAAGGGATATTGCACATACTTTTGTAAACCAAGAAATCTTTAATAGAAATATGTTTAAAAAAATAAAGAAGTAATTTTAAGGGAAGTCACTTTTAGAACTTAATTCATTTTCTCAGTGGGACAAATCCAGATCTCACGTCTTTTACATTCTAGGGTGATATGCGAAAGTAAAATTCTAATAGTCAGCGGCAGAACAGAATCATTTACAAACAGTGCTGTTACTTTTCAGCTGCAAACACAGCAAAACCACCAAGGCCCAACAGAGACTTTGCCATTTCATTTCCATTTCTCTTCCACATAGCTTGATTTGCACAAATCCTGCTTTATTTTCTGGTGTGTGCTGATAATATAATTCTGCTTGAGGGTGCTTGCTCCTGATGTCGCAATATGTCTCATTTTTATAGCTGATGCCGAACATAAACTTGATTCAAGTTCAGGGGGAATCCTGGGCAAATTTAGAGGTGAGTAAAGGGAAAGCAAAGACCAAGGATAAGGGCAGGAAATAGTCCGGGCACTGTAGCGACACCGCATCATTTCTACTCATCGTACGAGACTTGAACATGATGTCTATTGTGAGAATCTTTCATAAACTGGTTTTACAGCCAATTGGGGCTGGAAAGCAGGACATAAACATAGTCCTTCATTTACAATCTGGTGTTACACTCCTAAGAAGTCAGAGACCCATGAAAGAATAACAATAAATGTTTTTTTATTTTTAATAAAAGATCCATGAAAGTATATGCTCTCTGTGTTTATGGGCTCTTGTGTGAGATATTCCCAGATGTATCTAGCAAGTGAGCGTTGCATTGATTCTCTTCATTAGATGTTAAATGCCTGCCTGCCTCCTGCCTAGTACAAATTGTCTGTCCTCTGCTAATGAATTTGGCAGCTATTCCTTAGGAGAATGCTGTAGTGATAGTGTTGAGTCTTCCCCTTATCTACCATGTAAAGCCTTGGGGAGCGGCTGATTTGGTTTGATGAGGAACACAAGAGTGTTCCTAGAGACACAGAACAATACTAAGAAATTGATCTTCTGCAAATCTTCCCTTTATATAATGAAGAAAAATAATGACTGCAATTATTTCTCTCAGCCGAAGTTCAAAATAATCCCTGAGCTAACTTTAAGGGGGGGGGGGTCAGAGAAGAAGATGGAGGCTATTATAGTTAAGAAAGCCAATCCTGTATTGTGACTATGTCACGCCTCTCAAGGGAAGGCATGATGGGGGAAATGTACAGAACTGAAGATATCAGCTGATTGCAACAGGCAGATCAGAGGACTTATTCCGTGAGTCACTTTATACTGACCTCAACAGGTGTTCTAAGAAGCTGCTGTTCTTGAACGAGCACAGCTGCCATCTTAGGAAATCAAAAAGCATTATGATCCAAAGTAGCAACTTGTGAGAATAATGGGCACATTGAACACTTTCTTAAAGTGCGTTTCCGCTTTCAGGAAAAGGTGGCGGAGGCCTCAATCTTGGGAACTTCTTTGCAAGCCGCGCAGGCTACAGTCGAAAAGGATTTGACCGACTTAGTACGGAAGGGAGCGACCAAGAAAAAGATGAGGACGATGCCACAGATTCAGAAGAGGAAGATGCTGTTCCTCACCCTCCAGCGATACCTCCATCTTCCTGAAATTGGCCTTTGATTTCTACCTTGTATGACTCTACAAAGATTGCCGGATTTAGCACGTTTTAAGATTTTGTGTATTTAATTGTAAACTGTACTAGTCCTTTGTGCGACTGTACACAATTCGCCCCCTCCCTTTGGCTTCAGTTTGGTTTTAGAGTGTGACCATTTCATATCAGTGCCATTGTCTTCTGTGAACCTTTTAATAAAGCAGAACAATCCCATTTTAATTGCAGTAATGATTTTGAAAGTAGTAGTATCTGCTCATTTCAGTTAGGGACCTTCTCTATATTTGTAAATAAGTCCCAGCCTCTGCTTTAAGAAAACATTTTTTCAGTTCCAATTTTTTCTTTTGTGCCTTTTCACGTTCAATGCCCTTAACCTATCACAGAAAAGAGAATTTAGTGCCACAATGAAACAAAGCTGCTAAAACTCCTATTTTTAAAAGAAAAATCACTAGCATTCTGTTGCTTTGAGGGAAAGATTTTTAAAGCCTCTATTTAAAATGGTTTTTCTTCTTCCTCGAGAATTTGTGTGTTTCCAGGATGTCTTATTTTTAGATGGTTATACTGTTAGAACACTATTTTCAGAAGCTGAATGTAATTTGTGTAATAAAGTGTTCGCAGAGCATTAGCTGTCAGAGTGTACTTTGGAATTTTTGCATTGAGGTGGGAGAGGGGAATGGATCTTTGTATGCAACTTTTTGTAAGCCAATACCTCAAATCACTGAATACAGTGCAAAGTTTTATCACTGCTTTCTACTAGCAGTGGGGAGGAAGAGGAAACCAAAGTGTTATTTTGTATGAAAGATGGAAGATGTTTTGTTACATGACATATTTTTTTCTTTTTTAAAAAGCAAAACTTAAAAACCTAAAACTAAATTTGCATTACATGTATAAAAATCAAGCGTTGGTTTTTAAAGAAAAATCTGGCCTGTATATCCAAACTTCAGGGTATGTACTCAAATAAAACATTGTCAGAGCTAAGAGGAAACCTGTGTCTCAACTTGCATAGAAATAATTTTATTTTTGCACATTTCCTTCCCCAATCATAAAGTACAGTCCTGGTTACCATAGCATATGAACACACAGTTTCCACACTTGGCATTTGTAAAGCCCTTTGGAGTGTTCAAAGATATTAAAAGTCTACAACCATTATAGCAACCTTCCGAATTAGGTCATAATTATGCCCATTTTATAGATGGGAGACTGAGGCTGGAGAGGAGTGCTTTGCCATGAGGCCTCCTGTCGAATTCATAGCAGATGGCACAACTTGAAGTTGCAGTGTAATCTGTGCTGAATTCAATTAGATGTGTGCATAGGGAAGCCCTTGGACTTGCATCTCCCATCAGCCCCTGACAGCATAGCCAATCAGGGATGAGGGAAGTTGCAGCGCCAGCAGCATCTGCTGCGGTAAGACAGCAGTCTCTGTCTCTTAACTGCCGTGCTATATTAGCCATAATATTTTATCCCTAATGAAGATTTACTGCAATGCATCTGACAGAACATGACAATGATAATTCAGATACATCGGCCAAGTTCCATTTGATGAATAAAAACATGGTCCGTACCCCCCCGCCGATGCCCATTTAGTAACATTAACATCTTCTGAGAAAAGGTGGCTACGTGCAGGAAACTCTACATGGTTTCTTTGAGAGGGACTACTTCGTCAGTGAGACATTTTCTTGGAGCAAGCAAAAGCAGGTATCGGTGAGAACTTCTCTAGCTATCACAGTATAAACAGGTTTAAGAAAACCGGTTTTTTAAAAATCTTGCGTTCTGTTGATAATTAAATTCATTGAAACAAAAAATAATACATAACTTATAAATAAATTATTATTATTTATCCATTCATTCATTCCCCGCCCATCTGGCTGGGTTTCCCCAGCCACTCTAGGCGGCTCCCAACAGAATAATAATAATAATAATAATAATAATGCAATAAAACATCAAACATTAAAAACTTCCCTAAACAGGGCTGCCTTCAGATGTCTTCTAAAAGTCAGTTGTTTATTTCCTTGACATCTGATGGGAGGGCTTTCCACAGGGCGGACGTCACTACCAAGAAGGCCGTCTGCCTGGTTCCCTGCAGCTTCACTTCTCGCAGTGAGGGAACTGCCAGAAGGACCTCGGAGCTGGATGCTCCTTCAGGTATACTGGGCCGAGGCCATTTAGGGCTTTAAAGGTCAGCACCAATACTTTGAATTGTGCTTGGTAACATTTCTAGCAGACAAGCATTCAAACGCAAAATCTATAACTTCGCATCTATAAATATTCTAAATGGAACTTGTTAAATTAGCAAATATTAAAACATGCATGTTACTAACCCCCCCCCCCCCGGAAACAGTAATACAGTAATACAGTGTCGATCTTGTTGCATGAAAGCTTGGTGATATAAACAAGACTGTCAAGGCTTCCCACATTTCCTTCTTGCTGCTCTTGGAAGGTTAGCACTGGAGAGGAGTGCAGAACATGGCAAATCTTTAGACCTTTTCCCTTTTTCTTCGGAAGAATAGAAGAACCATCCTAACAGCTACAGTCATTTTGGGGATGGAGGGGAAGAGAGAATCATAGAAAATAACTTCTTACCCACTTATACTGGAGAGTACAATACAATGCCAGCTTCTCTAGTGCCACCCTCCACCTGGTCCTCAGCCTAAATTCCCTACATCAGAAGATTTATGCCAGAGTTGGGGAACATGTGGCTCTCCAGATGTTGGACCACAGCCCCCATCACCCCTGACCAGTGGCCATGCTGATGGGAGCTGCTGTCCAACAACATCTGAAGGATCTCTGGTTCTCCATCCCTGATTTATGCCTGATAATGAGAAGGGCTTTCGGTCTGTGCAGGTGCTTGCCAAATCCTGGGGACTGGGCTGATCCATAATGGGCTGTAATCTTTTTTTCAAGAAATGTGAAGTAAATATGACCGAAAAGCAGGATTAAAAATGCTTTAAATAAATAGTAGAATGCATGCTGTCACAAAACCGTACCTCTCTGTATTGCAACTCAAAAATGTATTATTGTATCCAGCTCAGAAACTTGATTAATGCACCAAATTTAAAATGATTACAGGGGAGTGCAACTGTTCCAAACAGCATCTCATTTCTCAGTGTCAAAAGCCATTTATTTCAGCGTGCCTAACTCGCATTGGATAGAATATGTAATAAAACTGTCATTTCCGAGATGGCAAAGCTAATCTCTCCCTCTCCTTCCGCCCTCCAACTCTTAAAACTTGCAATCAGGATCACATTTTGTGACACAACCGATTTCGATAAACCATTTCCTTAATTTTGCTATTGAGGCTGGTATTCAACTTAAGTGTTACTCAGAGAAGACCCATTGAAATTAATGAAAATGACTAAATCTGGACCACTAATTTCAACAGGTCTACTGGGTTAAACCACAGAGCCTAAGACTTGCCGATCAGAAGGTCGGTGGTTTGAATCCCCGCGACAGGGTGAGCTCCCATCACTCGGTCCCTGCTCCTGCCAACCTAGCAGTTCAAAAGCACGTCAAAGTGCAAGTAGATAAATAGGTACTGCTCCGGTGGGAAGGTAATGGTGTTTCCCTGTGCTGCTCTGGTTCGCCAGAAGCGGTTTAGTCATGCTGGCCACATGACCCAGAAACTGTATGCCGGCTCCCTCGGCCAATAAAGCGAGATGGCGCCGCAACCCCAGAGGCGGTTACGACTGGACCTAATAGTCAGGGGTCCCTTTACCTTTTTACTCTGCTGAGTAAAACTTAGTTGAATACTGCTCTAAAATTTTATTTCCTAAATTCATTTTAGCCTTAACATTAGTAAGCCTGTATTCTGTATATAAAAGTCATATTCCAAGGAAAGTGGATATGGGATTACAGCCTTACAGCAAAATCCAAACCCAAGAGTCCCCAGATTTGAGTACGTTTGGAGTAGGTGAATGTGGCAGACCCAGGGTTATGCCAGATTAACTCCCCCATCTCAATTCAGCCAGGGGCACAGCAACTCCCTCAATCAGGCTCCATTGATGGGACTTATGCTAGTGTTAAGTCCCCCAAAAGGGCATTCTGGGGCAAGGAGATACAGCTGCTCCAAACCTCTTTCGGCCCAGGTGACTTGACATCTTGGAACTTACTCTGGCAATAATAATAATAATAATAATAATAATAATAATAAATTTTATTTATATCCCGCCCTCCCCAGCCGAAGCTGGGCTCAGGGCGGCTAACAACAATAAAACAATACAAAAGTACAACACAAACAACACTCTAAAATCATTCATTATAAAATTAATTAAATTCAAGCCACTGGCCACCATTGGGCCAGAGCTCCGCGAAGATTGCCGAGGGAGGGAGTCAGGCTGTGCCCTGGCCAAAGGCCTGACGGAACAGCTCTGTCTTGCAGGCCCTGCGGAAAGATGTCAAGTCCCGCAGGGCCCTAGTCTCTTGTGACAGAGTGTTCCACCAGGTCGGAGCCACAGCCGAAAAAGCCCTGGCTCTAGTTGAGGCCAGCCTAACTTCTCTGTGGCCTGGGACCTTCAAGATATTTTTATTTGAAGACCGTAAGTTTCTCTGTGGGGCATACCAGGAGAGGCGGTCCCGTAGGTACGAGGGTCCTAGGCCGTATAGGGCTTTAAAGGTTAAAACCAGCACCTTAAACCTGATCCTGTACTCCACCGGGAGCCAGTGCAGTTGATATAGCACCGGATGAATGTGATCTCGTAAGGAGTCTCGCTGCAGCATTCTGCACCCGCTGGAGTTTCTGGGTCAGTCTTAAGGGCAGCCCCACGTAGAGCGAGTTACAATAATCCAGTCTGGAGGTGACCGTCGCGTGGATCACAGTGGCTAGGTCAGGGCGAGAGAGGTAAGGAGCCAACTGCTTAGCTTGGCGGAGATGGAAAAATGCCGCCTTTGTTATAGCTGCAATCTGCGCCTCCATGGAAAGGGAGGTGTCGAAGATTACACCCAGACTCTTAACGGACGGTGCTGGCACTAACTGCGCCCCCGCAAGAGATGGGAGTTGCCCCCCCAATCCCATATCGTCCCGTCCCAGCCACAGGACCTCTGTCTTCGAAGGATTTAGCTTCAACCGGCTCCCACGTAACCATCCAGCCACAGCTTCCAGACATCTGGTCAGTGTGTCTGGGGCCGAGTCAGGATGGCCATCCATCAACAGATAGAGTTGGGTGTCATCGGCATACTGATGGCAACCCAGCCCAAAACTCCGGACAAGCTGGGCGAGGGGGCGCATAAAGATGTTGAAAAGCATTGGGGAGAGTATCGCACCCTGAGGTACTCCACACACCAAGGAGTGGTGCGATGACAATTCCCCCCCAAGCGCCACCCTCTGTCCCCGACCAGAGAGAAACGAGCGCAGCCATTGAAGGACTGTGCCCTGGATCCCCACGTCGGCAAGGCGGTGGTCCAGAAGTTCATGATCGACCATGTCGAAAGCTGCTGACAGATCTAGAAGAATCAGCAGCCCCGACCCGCCTCGATCCAGCTGTCTACGAAGATCATCTGTTAGGGCAACCAGAGCTGTCTCGGTCCCATGACCAGCGCGGAAGCCAGACTGGAATGGATCCAGAGCCGATGTTTCATCCAGAAACCCACCAAGCTGTTCAGCAACCGCTCTCTCAATCACCTTACCCAGGAACGGAAGATTCGAAACCGGGCAGTAATTGGATAGATCTAAAGGATCTAATGATGTTTTCTTTAAGAGCGGGCGCACCACTGCCTCCTTCAGTTCCCCTGGGAATGTCCCCGTGCCAAGGGACAAATTGATGATATCCCCCAGGAGGGCCCGCACCTCGTCTGGACACGCTCTAATCAGCCAAGACGGGCACGGGTCAAGAGGACAGGTGGTGGGCTTACCAGCTCGGAGGAGTCTGTCCACATTCGGACAGTGTAAGTCAAACTAGACTTCGGAATAATGGTAACTTGCAGCAGTTTCCTAGTATACATTCATTTAATAATCAGGAACTGTATCCATATGGGCTCACAGATTGAAAAATGTCCTTGCTGGTGACATTCTTGCTAGTTGATCAGCGCTGCCAACTATTAGCAATCTTTTATAGATTGCTATCAGAGAACCAGAAAGAACAACCACCAGTTCACTAATATCTAGTAGCTGATCTGTGGACTTGTAACCTTCCAACCTATTTTATTTTACTCAAGTATTGCATTTCACATTGTTAAGAAATCCGCTGCAAAGCATCTTCTGTGTGGTCGGTTAATACGGGCACAAAGTTTTTTTTTTGAAATCTCTCCAAATATGTAAAACTACATAAACCTAGCATTTATATTAGGGTTCATATTTTGGCCTTGCATATTTGTGCAGCAAATCACTTAGTGCTTCTGAACATGAGCTTGCTTAACGATGCCCCACTTCTGTCTTGGTTTTCTCCAGTGTCTCTTTACATCCATAAACACTGCCTGTTGGACTGTAGGGCAGATCTTTTTGACAGCTGCCCACTCTCCTGGTTGTGCAGAACTTCATCAGAAAAAAAAGATGTTAATTATCTCTGGGAATGGCGTAGAACTTACCATATTTTTCTGTGTATAAGACAAGATACTGTATTTTTCCATCTATAAGATGCCCCCATGTATAAGATGCCCCCTATTTTGGGGGACTCTGATTTAAGAAAATGGGGGGGGGAGTATCCCTGTATAAGATGCCCCCCAATTTTTGACATTATTTTTTAGGGGGAAAAGCTAGTCTTATACACGGAAAAATATGGTATTTTTCTTTTTTAGAATATGTTTAAAATCGGGGGTCGTCTTACACACAGATAGTGCAGAGGGGGGAGAGGCGATTGGTTGCAGCCGTGAGCAGGAGACTGCCTGTGGCTATTGGGCATTTGATTGGTGGCCGCAGCAAGGGCTGTTGTTGATTGGCTTCCCCCGTGGCAATTGGGCAGGTGATTGGCGGCTTTTGCATCGCTTGTGATTTTAAGCATCGTTCAGTCGGGTGAGTGACTTTCGGCAATCCACCCCAGAAAAGCTCAACTGTGGGCAATCCCCCCCCCCAAAAAAAAATCTTAACTGTACAACTCTTGACAATTTCCCCCTATCTTCTTAATTTGGAGTCCCCAAAAACAAGGGGCGTCTTAAACATGGGGGCATCTTATAAAAGGAAAAATACAGTAATCCCTCAATATGTCCTTCCACTCAGAGCTAACAAACTCTCACGCCTATGTTCTTTTCCAAAACATTGGCATATGGTGTTTCACACCTCACTCTCCTTCGTTGCGGTATCTTGTTGTGGGCGATTGGGGCATAGGATTGACTGAAATGTACGCATTCGCTTTCATGAACACACAAACATGCTCTTTCTCTGTGCAGTCGGATTTGTTCGACTGAAGTGAGTGAGTGACACCTAGTGGTTAAGAATAAAAGTAGCCAAGTAGGTTTTTATATGTACCACTACCGTATGCTCTGTATGCAGAAGATTGGGTTTCCCATTTCCCAGCACCTCCTGTGACAAGTCAAGTCTTCTGCCTGAACCACCCAAGAACTGCTGCCAGAAAGTACTGGGCCACATGAATCAAGGGACTGCTTCAGTATAAAGCAGCTTATATCTTATACGGTGAATATCCAGCAAACTTGGCATGGGTCTCCCTCTGTTCTTCCCCACTCCTCTGTTTCAGGGCTTGGGTGGGGGTTTAGGGTACCGTCCTCACCTTTTGGGGGGCAGCTGAGCAACTGCTGCAACCAGAGCCCCACTGCTCATGCTAGTGGCGTAGCAGAGTTTGCATCAACTCCAGGCTGCTACAGGAAACAGTGCCAGATCAGGCTCCTGCACTGAACTTGCTAATAACCAGACTGGCTTAGGAACAAATAGATCCTTGCCAGCTCACGTGTGCCCCCCCCAGCACACCCCATTTAAGAGGCGTTACCCTGGGCATCGTCAGTGCGGGAGGGGGAAATATAATTGGAGTGCTCCGGAGGAAGACACGAGAGGCTAAAGGTTCCATTGCTTTCCATTCATTCTCCCTCTCCATCTGGGACACTTGTGTTTTCCTCACCCTCTGTTGTCATGGTCTGCTTGCTGCACCTTGACATGGTGGTGGAGAAAAGTGAAAAGGAGGGTGAGAGGGAAAAGGCTGCTGATCAGTTAGTAAGAAAGTAAAAGAAGCTATCTGGAAGAAAAGAAAAGCAGCCAGGGACAGTAAGAAGAGCAGAAGGTGTGTGAGGCTACCTATGTATCTCTCCCTGTGTAATCCTTGTGCTCAGTTTCCCCCCTCTGTCCAGTGAATGTAGTGAAAGTGTGCAAAAGAAGACAGAGAAAGAGACATGCACAGATCATTTTCCTCATATTGAAGTCAGAAGGGACTGGGAGAAAGAAGCCCGGCAATGCAGTTCATGCTGAATACCGCAGACCGTGGATCTGACTGTTTTATTACAACAACCCCAAACTGTTGCTCAAAAGTATGATACTCCTACTGCAGACTGGACTGAATCTGAGAAAGTAGATTACCAGAACCCTGCACTCTTATCCACTGTTGTTTCTCCCTCCCATTGGGGAAGGAAATAAGTTACTGCTATGCCCCTATTGCAAACTAAAAGAGGGAGGCAGCACTGAGATCAGCTTCAATCACAATGTTATGCACTATTAATATTGGGGGTCAGAGGTGGGGCTGGTACTTGTTTGGACTCTACGCTTCTATGACTCCTGGTCAAACATCCCCCATACATCTTGGGTTGCAACAATGGTCGACCTGCTTGAATTACCCTTCAGTCCACCTCCAAGGTGAATCCTGAATTCAGTTGAATGCAGAATGCAGGTGTGTGTCCTGACTGCGTGTACTTTTAAATGTCAAGCTAAAATACACACATTTCCCCACATGAAGTGACAGCAGAGACTTCTGTCTTTTATATTATCAAAATTGAGCAAAACGCACAAATCTAGGGCAGACTGCAACATTTTGTGGCAGAGCCCCACTTATTAGAGGTTTAAGAGGTCTTGCCTTTAGTCCAACTCATCTAGCTCTGTTTGCTGAAAAAACTAGATTGCTAGAAGTTTGTCCAGAACTCACGATATACTGTTATATCTGTTATAATCAAAGTTTACTTTAAGGTAAATTGTGCTTTCAGTAGAAACCATGTTAGCTGAAGAAAGGTTATATTAGCTGTTCTGGCACAAGCTGCTCATCTCTCTAAAGCTGGTGAAATTACTGGTTGAGAAACAAGACTTCATTGGCTTCCTAGAAATTTTCAAATTGCTTCTGGTGGGCTTAATTAGACCTGTCAGAATTTACATGTCAAAGCTACTGCAGAAACACTAAAGAACCCCCACTGACAGTATCAAGTGGTACAATCCAGAATAGGGAAAACTAGGCCATTATATGAATGTATGTCTTCCATTTCCTCCCCTGAAGTTATATAAAAACCCACCAGGTGGCACAAGTCAGACAGTAAACAACATTTAGCTAGTGATAAAGCTTATAGAGGTCCTACAATAAAGAAACTGTATTTAAAGAAGATCGGGGAGATTTGCATAATCCAATTAAGTTTTGACGGTGAAAACTTTCAGAAGTCACAGGGGCTTGTGTTGTACTTTGAGGTCGAATTATTATTTTTTGACTTACTATTCGCTTACTGGGAAAAAATAACATATAATAATAATAATAATAATAATAATAATAATAATAATACACTTTAATAAAACAGTTACAGTAACCCTTAAGGGAGAGAGTTTTCTCTGTGGCAGCCCCTAAATTGTGGCACACAATCTCCACAGAGGTGTGTCTAGTATATTCTTTGCACAGCTTTTACCATGTGCTAAATATGCACCTCTTTAACCCGGTCTATGACAGATAAGCATTTTGTTATGTGTGACCTACCCTCTTTTACTGAATGTATGCTGTTCTGTATCATTTGGAACAGATTTAATTGTTTCTGTGATGGTTCTATAACTTTATATTATATTGCTGTAACCCGCCCCGGGATCTCATGGCAAACGACCTCATAAGACATATTATAAATAAATAAAATCCAGCAGAAAAACAACAAAAACTCCAGCAGCAAGAATGTACATCAGATAGGCCATCAAACAGCTTGTCCCACACTCTGTAAAATGTGTGGGAGAAGAGATACATTTTAACCTGGTGCAAAAAGGATGTTCAGGTGCTAGGTGGGCGTCACCATGGAGAACATTCTGCAGATGGGAGCCACAACCCAAAAGGCCTTCTCCCTTGTTGACACACTCGGAAGGGGCACTCAGAGAAGACCCTCAGATAAAGAACAAAGTGTTCAGATAGGTTAATACTAGGAGAGGCGCTAAGGCCCTGGTCATAAAAGGCTTTGCAAGGTAAACATTCAAAACAGTTAAAAATTGATTGACTTGTTGGTTTCAGGGTTCTCAAAATATTGGAAGGAGCTCATCAACAGCTTTGTGTGTTCCATGTAAAGCTCTTCTGTAGCTCCGGTGAACAAGACTGAGGCGGCAAACAGCAAGTCTTGTCAACAAGCCAGAGGTGATCTAAGACACAAGCTCCGTTGCAGCTGCAATGGACATAAGCCACACCACTTGGGTTGATGGAAGTACATTACAGAAACATGCTCTCCTTGAAGACCTATCAGCATCTGCCTTACATCTGGTGCAGTGCTGTCAACTCTGTCAGCAGTTGTCCAAGAGGTCAGGCAGAAGTTTTTCCAGCTTCCTAAGACTCCTTATTTTTGGTTGGGAGTTCTAGGGCTTGAACCCGGGACCGTCTATGTGGAAGCCTGTGTTCTGTGGCTAAGCCACAGTGGCTAAGCCTTTGCATGAAAGGTGCACAGCGGGATGTTGTGATTTTATTTGATAAGACACAACGCTGCTGGCAATTGACCAGAATGGATACCACTTAAAACTTCCCACTAATTCTACAGTAAGTTACATTGAAGCAAAGCTTCTTTATACTAATGGTGTACATAGCACAAACCACTGTAAACTGTGGAGCAATTGCACCACCCTACTTGGCTAGTTCATATATATTGCTAAACAACAGTTTAGTGTCATGTGTGTCAGTTTGCATTTCTTAGTACAGGAAGTATTGATCTGATATGCAGAGATTTTTCCTATTCTAATTAATTCAAGAGGATTCTAGAAGCTTCTCTGTGTGAAAGAAACAAGCAGAAGGTTCATGATGTTTGGGTTATCCCTTCAAAGAAGCTAAGTACAGCTGGCTTAAACTCTTATCTTAAATCTCTTATCTTTTTCTGTCAAGGTCATGCTAGCTATAAAAGTAAGGCCAGAAGGAGCCTGGGTTTCGCTTTCTCTCTCTTTTGCTTCTGGTGTAGTGTTCTGCATATAGTGTTAAGGTTTAGTCTTATTATAAGTTATTGTAAGTTTAAGTTAAGTCTGCTGCAACTGGACTTCTTATGGACAGTGTCAATCCTGAATGTACTGTATTGGATTTGTGACCATCATGCTCACTTGCCTTCAGTAGCAGTAAAGCTCTGGTGGATGAAAGACAATTGTGTCTGGTCTATCTTTTGGGAATCCTCTCTCCCATCTCTTCCTTTGGCATGGTCAGAAAAAGAAGATTTTTAAAGGGAAGTAGTTACATAGGTTATGTGGTTCAGTATGTTGAAGACTGCTTGAAGTTGACTTATTTCCCTTCACTATAGTTAACATTTAACCAATTTGATATAAAATAAGAAACCATGGTTGGCTGAAAAACAGCTGAAAGTTTCCAGTCTCCTCCTCTATGGTTGCACCAGAGCAGGAAAGGGGACTGCACGAGCCCAAGGCTAGCTGCTATTTGGGGATATGGTGCTAAGCTATGGTTTCATACAACATACAAACAGAAGGTTTAGCAGCAGCTGAAGCAGTGGTCAATTCTGGACAAAGGAAGCAAAGGTTGGTATTTACACACCTTTGACAAGCTCCGTACCACTTATTCCAATGGAGTCTTACTGCATCAAGTAGCCTCTGTCTTATTCTGAAGAGTCCAGTAAGCTGCACACCACTGTTTTGGATTCTTCGGCACTGAGTCAGTGGAGTCTGGGTCTATCAATTCCGTCTCTGCGCTCCTGTTACATTCTGAGAAGACACGGTCCTTTCCCGACAGGCCATCATCAGCAACGGGAACAGGTGGACCTTTTCCAGAAAAGACATCTTTGGAGCTCTTTCCTGCGGACGTGTCGGATGAACCGACATAATCATGATCAACCATGACGGCACTCTGCCAAATGTAGCTGCTATCTGCAAGAGGAAAATACGTTTTGATTAGAAGCCAAGTTTCATTTAGGCTAAGGTTACCAGGCGTCCCCGTTTCCTGGGGACAGTCCCCAGATTTACAAATCAGTCCCCGTACAAAATCCATTGAAGTTGAAAAAAATCTAGTAACCTTTTAGGCAGACAAAGCCATTAAATGGTTGGGGAGGGGGAATGCAAGCCCATTGCATCACGCACGTCTGAATCCAGGGACAGGAGCAGCAATACAAAGGTAGCAGCATGTCACTCTCATATCTGTACCCCATTTTATGGGGCACAGTTCTTGAGACGTTCTCTTTAGGAGCCGAGATAGACTACAACAATGGATATGCAGGTGCTTCTTAGAGTGCCCCAACCAATAAAGGAAGGGGCTGAAATTGGCCTCCATATTGTGACAGACCAAAGGTTTTTGTTTTTTTAAAGCATTCTCTCCTTCCTCTTTTTCTGTCACAATACATCAAGATATTTACACATTTGTAAATAGGGATATTTGGAGGTAATATAAATTTTACAGTTAAGGCATCTTGATGTAAAAGCCTTAAATAAATTTTCTAGTGAGAAGCTTCCTTGCTAAACTGGTCAAGAAGCAGTTAACCAATCTACCCTGTATCCATTCCTCCAGCAGCACCACAAAAAATTAAACACCACACACAAAACAAGAGCCCAGTCATTTTTTTGTCTTGCAATTTGGATCTTTGGACTGTGCAGCTTGCAGCTGTTGGCTCCTTTCTAAATATCATGCTTGGTGACTCAGTGTCGGTTTAAAGGAAATGAAATTGCTGAGCCCGTCACAAATAGACTGGAGATGGAAATTAAATATTTCAATTATCTCTTCTGAACTAGGACAGAAAGCCAGAATGCTGACTGACGTCATGAAGACGTTCATTCTCTGCACAAGTAAACAAGATATTTTTGGGAAATTGGTTCAGTACAGGTGCTTTAAACAACATTCAGGGGATTCAACAATTCAGTATTTTCACTGGCTAGGTAAAGCAGAACAGTCTAAGTTAATGGGGGGGGGGAGAGAGAGAGAAGACAGGGAGTGCTCTTGACATCTCATTTTGCATTTCAGCAATTCCTTCAATGATTACAGAAGACCGCACACAAACATATTCACCAAAATTTAATAATAAATGCTGCCATCCTTCTGTAACCCACTATACGCATGGATAAACTGCAGCAGAAACATGTACCTTATCCTGCTTGGATTTTCAGTTCTCTTCTTAGGCGTATCACTATCTGGACTATATGCCCAGAACAGTTCTCACAATTACTGTAATTAGCAGTGGTGCATTTCCAAGGCTTCCTTAAACCTCAGCATCATGTCCATAATTATTATAGTGTGTGTATTTCAACAGGCAAAAGGCCAACATAACTCTGTATAGCTGGAGAAAATGCACACACAAAAAACAAGTTTTGCAGGGCTGGAAAGCCTTAGGCAAGTTTTACAGGGCAAGAAAGCTTCCCCATAAATCTCCATATGTAAAAGAAGAAATGGGAACTATAATAAGATCAAATTGCTTTTAATTGTGGTGGCCTTTTGAGATTCTTCACTTATTAATTGCTCTTATTTGGGAAAAGAAAAAGTCAATGGCATAGTTCAACATCAACTATGGTTTAACCTTATGTGTTAACTATGGTTTAATGCATGCTAGCGCACACTAGTCAAAAGTCCCAGCTTCTCTCTTCCCCACTCTGTACCAGGAGCAGCAACCCACGATGGCTGGCTTGTCATTACGTGCATGTCTGGGCTCAAGGTTTTCTTCCCCTAAAGCTTGGCTCCTATTTGTAATTTGGAAGTGAAATCCACAAGTTGGGTTCACAAATACTGTAACAGGAATAGGCTTGTGGTTTGTTGCTCCTGGCACAGAAAGGGACTTTTGATCAGTGTGCACCAGTTTATTTGCTTTACCTATGGTTTAATGCTACGTGACAACCAGATAATTGAGTATTACTAGACATAACTTTCACCTTGTTCCTGGGATCCTCTTATATATGGCTTAAGATGAGATATTTTGATGGGCCTTTTCAGCCTTGAGCCAGAAGCATCTCTTAATATTGCACAGCCGTTATCAGTAACATAGTCTATAATACAGGGGCCAACCCATTCGGACTGGAAGCGACCATCTTTCCACCAGTTCTTCTTTTGTCTGAGAACTTCATGTCCAACTTTAAGTAGAAATTGATTAACTTGCTTTGGTTTCTTCCTGACTTGGCTCATTTTCCCACTCTGCTGTTCCACAGGCATTTTCTTCATATTCTAAGTAGAAAATGAACCTATTAGTTAGAACTTTTGTTTTAAGGATGTACAATTCAGAGACAGATGTGTGTGTTTTCTCATCTGATCTGTGCAAGCCAGACTGAGTCTGCAAGATGTGTGGAAATGAGCATGGGTGGAAATACCATCCACATGCCTGGCCTAAGTAATATTAATATGGTTTTCTGTATGCTCCACTGTATACACATATCCATATAAATTCACAATGCAGTTTTCTATTAGCCTACCTTATTAGAATATAAACTTGACCTGTTGGGTAATTCGGCAAAACCTATGGTTGATTTCTGCTCACTGTACCAACTACTTGACAGAAATCCTGAATTTAGGTATCATTGGATCTGCACATACCCTTTGCAAGGAGGCCCCAGGTCAACAGGCAATACTGAATCAAAAGACTGTGAACCAAAAGGTAGTTGTTATACATTTAATGACTGTACAAACGTAATTGTAGGTTTTGTGAAACTGTGGGCTATATATGTCTGAAAGGTATGGCTGATATTTATTACTTTTCTAAATGATATCTGGGTCTTGCTTTATTTCTTATATCTAATAAGTTCCTGTCTGTAATTGTCTTTCATAAGAAGGGAATTCAGGGTGATGTCAGACAGCTTCACGCCCTAGACCACAGAGGAATAAGCCTTAACTTAATCTGTACAGTTTGAAGATTTGAATGAGCCTTATTCAGACACATTTGTGCATGATTTAGGGGAGTATTTTTAACCTTTATTTCTGGCTCAAACAGCTGGAAAAAATAGGGAATGAAAGACATTTGTTAAATGTGCTGAATTAAAATCATTCACACATTTTCTTTCTCTGAACCTTGAATATTTTTTTCCTGAGAAAGGGAGGGGGCAGATTTACCTGGCAACTTGAAATTGTCCTTTCCTGTACTGCTTTCTCTGTTTGTCTAATAGCAGATAAGATTCTCACAAACATGCAGTCACTCTCCCCTTCTTGAATCACACTTAATGTTGAAGGTATATAAGGATTTCGTTTAAACATTTGGAAATAGGGTGTGTTGTTGCTAGTTTCCTATTTTTAAAAAAAGGAAGGAAGAAAAAGGAAATGTGGTTATATTTGACACTGTGCTACTAAAGAACATTCAGCCCCAGTTCACACTAAAGGTACAAATGTTCTCCATACGTACTGAATCAATCAAGTTGAACGCATATGAAATAGCTTGCAAATGGTCATCCCAGTCTTTGGTGTGCTCTGTGCAGTATTTGAGAAGGAAAGATCTGATTGTCTTGACAGCTTCATTTTCATGATCAGCTTGAGGGTACGGCATTATTAATTCCTTTGTCCCAAAGTGTTCAAACAGCTCCCTGTTGATCTTTAAGAATAAGACAAATCATTTTAAACCTCCACATTGTTTTTATTTCACTTGGTAACTGAAAACTGCTTTGAAATAGTGGCACAGTTACACTGTAAAGGTACTGAAATGTTTAAGCTTAACTTCTCTTTGAGATACAAAATTGCAATTTGTTCAAATTTAGACATTTAACATACTTGAACCAAATAATAAGCTCACCACAGCACTCTTAAATTCATTTCTCCCCTCAGCTGGAAGTTATCAAGCACACTTTTCACAGCAAAGTTTGCTCCTCTTACCTGATGAACAAACTCTTCTTTCTGATCTATAGTTATTTTCTGAGGTGGTCCATAACAGAACGATGCGCTGACAACTGCCTTAGCTACTTCTGCTGCTGAAAGGTCATGCAGGGGCAAAACCACAACCCACTTAGTGAAGACATCTGTTAGGAGGATGACATACACATTGTTCCGTCTGGTGGCATCAAAAGGTCCCATTAGCTCTAGAGTAACTACAGTCCACGGGTCTTCTGCCTTAATAGAATGGAATTTAGACGCTACAGCAGCTGTATTCTTTGCTACCTGGCAATGTTCGCAAGCGTACACCTGGGAGAAAAGTCATGAAAATGGGTGTTAATAGTCCATCCATTTGCATTAATAATGTTTTTGTAATAAGTTATTCGAGTATCTCCTATTATTCTAACAATAGGTTTAAGACAGAATAACCATGCTACATTGCCTTGGGTTGAAACTATCATAAAACATGTTTTGATACTTATAACTACAAATACCATAACAGATCCCCATCTACTCAGATACAAAAATAACGCAGGCAACTCAACTTGGAATTTATTTTGGTGCATTGTTCTATTCACACTGCCAGTTTTGTGGTCTGGGGGTGCTCCTGGATCAATCTGTTGCTAGAAGCCTAGGTGACTTCAGTAGCTACTAATACTTTTACTTGTTTCAGCTGATTAAACAGCTACGGTAGTTTCTGGACCAGTATAGCATGTTCAGTGTCGTAATGCACTGAGAATCTCCACATATGATCACTGCAATATGCTCTGTGTGAGGCTGTCCCTGAAGCTGGTCCAGAACCTGCAGCTAGTGCAAAACTCAGCAGCTCAACTGCTCACTGGTACAAAGCATCATCATCAGATTACGCTGCTGCTGAAAGAATTGCACTGGCTGCCAATCAGCTAAGTTCAAGATTCTGATCCCTATAAAGCATGGGATTAGAATACCCAAAGATCATCTCGCTCCTTATCACTGTACTCTATAGGATGCAGCCTCCTGCAGAGCCTTTCTCATCAGGAAGTCCATTCTGTATAATGTTGGAATTGGGCCTTTGGAGTGGCAGCACTTACCCTTCGGAACTCACTCCCACAGTCCCTATTATCTTTTGGGGGTGTCCACTGAAGGCGTTCCTTTTCCAAGCAGCTTTTCATAAGTGGAGATTTTAATCCCAGTCTGCAAATGTTTCAGACTTGGATTTGGTTTTAAATATGTGCTTACTGTTAAATCACTTTGAGATTCTTTATGGGAAGCGATTTGTATATGAAACAAATGACAAGGTGCCACATGCTACCAACTTACTTCAGTGTTTGGTGTCGCAGCCAATAGGTATTACATTAATACACATTTAACAGCATTGGCAATATTATCTCAGAATGCAACACAAGCATCTGTTGATTAGATAATAGTCCAAGGGTGGAACTTTCTATTGCTGTTTATATTCTGCTGTCTTATGAAGATTTAGAATAAGTAAAGCCACACAAAATAAATTAAGAATACCCCAGAACCACACATTCCAACCTTTTCTTGCTAATGCACTTTTAGGATCCGGTCTTTCTCTGCATCTAGAAACACCAGTTTTAAGTAGAACAAACTGAGAAAAATGTCCAGTCAAAGGCAATTATGGGGTTGCAGCACTCATCTTGCTTTCAGGACAAGGGAGGCAGCGTTTGCCCACAGACAGCTTTCCGGGTCATGTGGCCAGCATGACTAAACCACTTCTGCTGCAATGGAACACCATGATGGAAGCCAGAGCGCACGGAAACACCCTTTACCTTCCCGCCACAGCGGTACCTATTTATCTACTTGCACTGGTGTGCTTTCGAACTGCTAGGTTGGCAGGAACTGTGACAGAGCAACGGGAGCTCACCCTGTCATGGGGATTCAAACCACCGACCTTCTAATCAACAAGCCCAAGAGGCTCAGTGGTGTAAACCACAGTGCCACCCGTATCCCATGAGTGCCAAATCATGCAAAGAGGACTTTAAAGAATGATCAAGAGTTCATTCACATGCGCGCGCGCGCACACACACACACACACAAACACAGTGTGACCCATACCCACTGTTTTACATCGCTGGTTACTGATGTCCAATAATATTGGGATTCCACCAGGGTCAGTGTCCTTGATATGCCATGATGTGCACCTGCATGATTTTCATGGCACTTTTCTAACACTTTCCTTTTCTCTTCATCAGAAAGAATCACCAGGCGCATTTGCCTCTTGTCTTTTCCCACATAGAACAGATTGTTATCTAAAAGAAAGCATTCAAATAAATTGTGTAATTTCATACCATTTATGGTATATTGGTTCAAATTTTATTCATAACTACTTCTTAGCACACCTGCTCAAAACAGACAGTTCTATTCTGAAAGAGAGACATAATGTTGGTGGTAATGTGGCCAGCAAGATTATTTTTGAGGGATTTTGCATGGGTAAAATTTTTGAAAATATCAGCTTTTGTTTGCCGAGAATACAAATGTAAAGTTAGCATGACAGGGAATTGTATTTCAAAATAGGCAGACACAAGCTAACATTTATTTTATTTGCTAAATTTATATCTCCCACTTTCAACCCTATTGTGTTCCCAGGGCAGCTTAAAAGAAGAATAAAGTACTATCCCATTAATAAAATAAAGACAAAATAGATGAAGCAATGGCAAATGGAACTGCATCAAATCCAGCACCAGAAATTGAAAAGGAACACAGCAGACATAAAAACTGTCCTTGGTAACTTAAAAAGTTCAAATGGCTAAGGAAATAAAAAGGCTGTTGTTGAAATGTCAGCAAAGCAGGCACCAAGCAAGTTTCCCTGGAGATTTCCAAGATCTTGCCAAAATGGAACACCCTCTGTTCCTCAGAAGACATGGGCGGGGAACCTGCAGCCCTCCAGATTTTATTCTTGGTAACACCAGACTCGCCACCCAAAATTTCAAATTATACATGAAGAAGAATGGCAAAAACATACATATGTAATATTCCTGATTTATATAATATTGTGTACAGTATTTAGATTTCTTCGAAGAAAATCATGTTCATTATGTTCTTTTTATGTATGATGATGCAAATCCCATTTTACATTTGATAAGCAACAACCCAGCCCAATATTGTTTGGTCTCAGCCTTCACAGATATAAAGCCACTGCACAAAACACACTGAACTCCGAAGACCTATTCTATTATCTTTACCTCTGAAAACAAACTTTTTAGCTGCTCTTCTTATTCCACTTCTTTCACTTGCTAATGTTGTGGGATGATATCCACCTGTTTGTTTATAGTAAGAGATCTGTTTCAGATGGAGTCCACCATTTTTGCCATTACGGACCATTGCTGTTTAAAGTGAAACAAATACAAAAAGTCACTTGCCTGGTCATCTTTGGGTTTTTTAAAAAGCCCCTAGGCAACTAGAAAGTGAGAGGGGATTGGGGGTTGAGTGAATAGTTAATTTTATTGTTCTTGGTTGCGTTCCCCACTAATTAAGATTTCTCTACTTGCAAACCCTTCAACTTCCTGTATACAAATTAACAGGATAGATATTAATAGAATAGATTTTACTCCAATAATTGTAAAGAACCTTTGACAATTAATAACCTAAGGAGGGGGTTCATGACTAAAATGAAATAAATACATATAATGCAAACTACAACTATGTTATGTGGCCTAGAATCAATATCAGTGGCTAAGAAGCAGATTTTAAATAGACTCAATTTCCTGTACCTGCCCCATTTCTGAAACCTCTTTGGGATTTATTTGAAAGGTGATAATTGGTTAATTTTAATTCTGCTTTTCTCTTATTTTCTGTTTCACACGTACTATTTTCACAGTAATAGCACTTCACACACTATTTGAAATATCCGTACTATACGCATCGCATTTTACATGTAACATATTAAATCGCATTTTATAATCCAGTTTGTTAATTTATGTTTTAGCTCTTAGCATAACATAGTTTTTTAAAGACAGCAATGAGGGAACAGCTGTAGCACTATTAATAAATAATGGGAGAGAACTTATATGAGCTAAAATTGAGCCTATTTCAATTGGACAGGAAAAGAAAACACTAAATTCAGCAACAGATGCTTTATATGGGAAAGCAAATATAATCAAGGCAATCTACCAATAGCACTTTACATACTGTAACTGCAGCCTTAAACCTACCCTCCCAAACTACCCTGTGCGAATATATTCCAAAGTTCAATCAGCTGAATTCAAAGGCTTATTGTATGAGTGGAATTGCAGCTTAAGGCTGCAAACTGGTGTATCTAAAACTCAGGGACAAATCAGACAGGATGGTGGATATCTGTAACTGAGTAGCCTGTCTTTTAATAGTGGGAGGAAGATACTATCACCTTTGCTTTGGACACACACTGCTACATACATCAGAAACCTACTTCACCATGTTCTGGATATAAGGTATTCTGAAATACAAATTACTAGTGTGAAAAGATTAACTTCTCTTTGAGGTGTGGCTGTATACTGCCAGGATCAGGCTGCTATCAGTCTGGTAGAGATGTCCAAGCACGGTCAATGGTCGGAGACAATGGGAGCTGAAGTTTATTAAGATCTCGAAGGTCACAGGTCCCCCGTCCCTGGTCTAAGTAATGAGGTGTCTTTGTAAAGTAGCTGGGACCGGGAAATAGGGATGAAGATTGAACTTTTTCAGGAAAATAATGCTTTATTGATGAAGTAAAATAAGAGGAATTTTGCAAAGATGGGAGGAAGAGTTAGAGAACCATGGTTAGACAAAGAGTGAACCAAGAGCAGCTGCCTGGTAATGGGGGGAAGTGGTAGAAGCTGTGACATTCAGAGAGCTAAGAAAGAGAGGAATGAAGAGTAAGTTATTGAAATCTTAAACCTATCAGGGGGTTTTCTATTTATCTGAAATCTGACACCCAAACCAGGGTTTCCAGGACCAGACTGAGCAACAGCTGCTTGCCAGACCACTTCCCACAAATGCACAAAAATACAGAGCTGAAATCTTCAAGGCAGAGAGAAAGTGATATGTGGCCGACAGAATTGTCACAAACAAGCTGTGAAAAAAATAGGGAATTCCTGTTAGGAATTACTAGGAAAGGGGTTAAAAAAAACCTGCCAGTTTTGTAATGCCTTTACACTAATGTAAAGTGTGCAGAAAAGGATACTGTAGTGCTGGGAAAGGTGAAGAAAGAAAGAAAGAAAGAAAGAAAGAAAGCAGAAATTATCAAGGGGCTGGAAGAACTTCCCTATGAAGAAAGGTTGCTTCTGGAGCTTTTTAGTTTAGGGGGAAAGCTGAAAAATTACCGTATTTTTTGCTCTATAAGACTCACTTTTTCCCTCCTAAAAAGTAAGGGGAAATGTGTGTGCGTCTTATGGAGCGAATGTAGGCTGTGCAGCTATCCCAGAAGCCAGAACAGCAAGAGGGATTGCTGCTTTCACTGTGCAGCGATCCCTCTTGCTGTTCTGGCTTCTGAGATTCAGAATATTTTTTTTCTTGTTTTCCTCCTCCAAAAACTAGGTGCGTCTTGTGGTCTGGTGCGTCTTATAGAGCGAAAAATACGGTATGCATGGTGTGGATATACAGATGTTTTTCTCCCTCTCTCATAATATTAGAACCTGGGATCAATCAATGAAGGTGAATGACGGAAGATTCAATAAAAAGTACTTATTCATGCAACACATTGATAAAACTGTTCTCTACCACAAGATGTGGTGATGACCTCCAATTTACACTGCTTTAAAAGGGGATTAGGCTTATTCTCCATGAATTGTCTATTAATAGCTACAAGCTGCGATGGCTATGTACTATTTGTAGGCTCAGAGGTAGCATGAGACTGAATATTGGTCAATGGTGAATAAAAGCAGAAAAATATTATTGTGCTTATGTCCTGCTTGAAGGCTTCCTATAAGCATGTTGTTGGCTGCTGTGGGAAGCAGAATACTGGATGAGGTGCACCTTTGGTCTGATTCAGCAAGGTTCGTCATGTTCTCAAGCGTGCATGTAATTTCAACTCAAGTGTGCTGTGATTTATACATACACACACCCCAATATTTCAATTCAACTAAATTTGGCTGTCAGAGGCTTTGCAATACTGATAGAACACATCAAAATATGGTAATACAGTGGTACCTCAGGTTAAGTACTTAATTCGTTCCGGAGGTCCGTTCTTAACCTGAAACTGTTCTTAACCTGAAGCACCACTTTAGATAATGGGGCTTCCTGCTGCTGCTGTGCCACCGAAGCACAATTTCTGATCTCATCCTGAAGCAAAGTTCTTAACCTGAAGCACTATTTCTCGGTTAGCGGAGTCTGTAACCTGAAGGGTATGTAACCCGAGGTACCACTGTATGGTGTTGGGTTTTTGTTTTTGTTTTTAAGAAAACACGCTAAATGGTTGGCCCATAGGGCTATCATCTGAAAGCACAAGATACAGCCACTCAGTCGAAATTCATTGCCTGGATTGCAGGTGTAATTTTAGAGGATGGTAAGGGAAAGTCCCAAGAGGTAAACGGAAAGGGAGATGGGTTTTTTTTCTTTTTCTGATAAAAAAGGCAGACAAAAAATCCTGAAGTATGATTATGTGGGGAAAGGGGCACAGCAATGGGAAGAAAATATTTCCAACATCAAAAATATTTCCAATTCCAACCTTTGCCCCCAATTCCCGTTAAAATAACTTAGTTTGTCCATCAGCACTATGGAAGAAACTATATTACAGTCCATTTCTCCACCCTGCTACAGCAGGGAAATCCTAAAAACTCAAAATCGACCATGGTGAAAGCAAAATATATTTTTCCATATATTTTCCAACTCCTATCCTAGTTTGCTCTGAGCAGGCTGCAACACGATGCAACCGAATTATTATTAAAAGAAAGGAAGAAGAAGAAACAATCCAGGCTGCTATCCTCCCAGATGAGCAGCTATCCCTTTCACTACCCGAATTACAGAGTGTCAGGGCGTTAAGGGGAAAAATACAACCACCAGCAGCAACCAGGAAATCCGGTCCGCGGATAAAAGAAACTGTCAAGGCAGAAGCATTCTGGCCTCTTCCTGCTATTCCTTCGCCAGGGTCCCCTTCTCAGCGCATGCGCACAGCACCTCTCACGACCTCACCAGTATGCTATCGCCACTGTTCGTTGGTAACCAACGCCTCCCCGTCACCACCGCCGCCGCCGCGCCCCCCTTTTTTTCCCCCAGTGAAATTGTTCCCGCCCAACGGGAGGGCTAGAGCTTATCTCAAATTATTCTTCCCTTTCGCGGCGCAAAAGGAGGCACCGGATCACTTGGAGACTTATGTGGCGCTCACGGAAGTGACGACAGAGGAAGGGAGAAAAACGTGCGGGCACCATAGAGATAGGAAAAGAAGAGTACTACATCCGCCTAACTTACTGTTCTACTAGGAATGTCTCCTTTATGTTGATGAGAAAGAGGTGGAGAAGCAGCGCGTTGGTATGAAAATGTAAAAGCGAGCCGTCTGCGTCGAGCTGAGCGCTGGGCGGGTTCTGGCGGCGATGTGGGAACTTTAACTAGAAATAAGATTCCTGCAACCTGAGGTGTGTTTTGTATGGAGTTGTTGTTGTTAATAATAATAATAATAATAATAATAATAATAATAATAATACTTTTCTAGAAATTCAGAATAGCTCCACAACGGACAGTGACGGAGGGTGGGGGGGAGCAAGAGAACAAGTCCACTGCAGCCTTTCAACGAGCTGCTCAGGAGCCCTGGTATACAAAATGTTGGCAACAATATATACTTCGAAGGACTCATTAACACTTAGCTGCATTTCAGAGTTGTTACGAAGCGCCCTCTCTCAAGCACCCCTCTCCCATCAACGCTAGACCAACCCTAGGGAACGTTGCAGGTTGTTGCAAACTCATCAGTCATATGGACAACGGAGCGCCCTTACAAGGGAGCAAGCCCCGTTGGAAACCCTGGGACTAACTTCCAAGTAAATGTCTATACTATAGGATTAGCGGGCGAGTCACGTTCGCTCTTTAACTGCGATGTATAGAGTAATTATAGTGACCTATATAATCCACACTCCTTTCTCAATTGACAGCGCAGTGCAAAGACCTGGCTGGCGACTCTGCTGGGC
Organism: Podarcis raffonei; assembly: GCF_027172205.1. NCBI lineage: Eukaryota > Metazoa > Chordata > Lepidosauria > Squamata > Lacertidae > Podarcis > Podarcis raffonei. The sequence continues at coordinate 39,505,744 of NC_070612.1, forward strand.
TTTCGTCAGCAGCTCTCTCCCAACCGCATCCTCTTCAGCTTGCAGCACGGGGATAAAAATGTAAGTTGCATTTGTCATTTGCAACACGTTGCTTTTGTTCACGAGCATTAAGGAGCGTGGTTTAAAATGGGGGGGGGCTCCCTCTCTTGCTTCCGCAGGGAAGAGGTGGGCGGGGAGAGAGAGAGAGACGATGCTCTGCTACCCAATCATAGCTGCGCTGAAAGCCCTGGATGTATCACGTTCGCCCCGGAGCGGGGGTGGGAAAGGAAAATAGCATCAAAGGAAACCCGGAAGTTCTTTCTCCAGGCAATAAAATTCCCCGTCTAGCCCTTTATCTCTCTACGGAGCCTACAATAGGTGTACTGTGAGGCAAAGCAGCGTAGGCGGGGAAGAGGCTTGAGGGGGTCAAGGGTGGCGGAGGGGGCGTGGCCGCGGCTGCAGCGCCCCCTGCTCCTTTTTCAATGGGAAGGAAGTAAAGCAATAACAGCGGCGGAGGAGGCGGAGGCAGCAGAAGCAGCGGCGGCTAGCTCAGGTGAGGACATCGGGATGGCGGCGGGAGGGGTATTCCTAACAACCCCCCCGCCGCACCGCGTCACATCGCACAGCCCCAAAACTACTAGTCTGTCTACAAGGCTGCCCCGAAGGGCACCAATGGAAAAAGGGGGGCGGGCCCAGAATGGAAAGAGCGTGTTGCTGAGGGTGGACGGCACGCGGGGGCCAGTTTCTCGCTGTGTGTGTTGCGCGCGGGCGGGCGCGCGCCCGTTAGTTACCCTCCCCGCCCGCTCCCTCCAGCCCAACTGTCGTTTTTCTCATCACGCCGTCTTCGCCTTCCCTGAGTTGCCCACGCGGAGGCGCGAGGGGAAGGGAAAGGGAGCCCTGGCGTCCCCCGTACCCCCCGCCGCCCCGGTTCTGTATGCAGGGCTCCCTCAAGTAAATAATAATAATAATAATAATAATAATAATAATAATAATAATAATAATTAATTAAAGGAGCGGGAAGAAAGAGAAGGCGTTTTGTTCTCGCCTCCGGTTCTTACGCTTTAATTGCTCAAGTAGAAGAAACTCCGCCTCAGGCCACCTCGACGAACCTATTTTCGCGCGGCTTCACAGACGCCGCCTTTCTTCTCTTTAATTCAGCCCGTGTTTAAAAAAATATTAATATGGTCTATCTATCTATCTATCTATCTATGACTTCTCTTTAATTCATATGTGGACCATGTTTATTTTTTTTAAACACGGGCTGAGTCAAAGAGAAGACAGGCATATATATGCGCAGCCGCCCAGTGGCTGGAGCAACCCAGTCATGGGGGGCGGGGTACAAATAATGAAATAATGGTCGGCGTTGTTCTCCTTAACATAGAAGCTTGGGGAGGTTTCTTATGCCGCGCATCGCACAAGTCCATGTGGCTCCTGCTGCTTAACTGGTCCCAGCGGGCGATGGAACTTTTTCCCACAGCCCCCCTTGGGCTGCTATGCTGCAGGCGGCGCCGACGAGGCTCTGGGAGTCAGGGTCGTCAGGCTCCGCATTTCGCGCCTCCTCCTCCTCCTCCAGTCCTTGGCGGGCGCTTCTTTCTCTTGCCTCTGCAGCAGCGGGGGCGTCGGCACGTGGAGGCGCAGTGCAGCTGACCTTCGCGTTGCTTTTTTCCTGGCAAAATATGTACAGGGCAGGACAGTTGGGGGACTTTTCTTCTTTTTTTAATCTGGTGCTGAAGTGACTCCAAAGCAATCCCTTACAATCTATTGCAGCCTAACAGGATGGCCCATCTGGAATTTGTCACAGAGGCACTCACACGCACACACACACAAACACACAAAATTGTACATCTGCCTGCGCTTGGGTACCCAGAGTTTAAATGCATGCCCTTTCGCGCACCCTTTCAAATGCATGCATTTGGAGAGGACCCCTAACTTGGCAGAGAGGAGCTGGACCTGGAGTACATGACAAGACTGTGTCAATACAGGACATATCATTTGACATTGAAATGCAGGGCAATCCTGTATTAAACAGGACAGGCGGCAACCCTAGGGTTGGGGGGGCGGTGGGGTGGTGGGGTGTGTCTCTCCGCCACCTGCTACAAGCACATAACTACATATTTGCAGCATAAATTAATGTTGCCACAATAGCTGGGGCAAGCTGCCTTGGGAGTCTGTCTGTTGCACATACAGACCATTGGCTTGATGTTATCCACTCGATTCTTAACTTGCTGCACATTCATTGGTGTCTGATACACAGTGCTATTCTTCTAGGGGTGGGTGGGAAAGGTGTCAGTGCTCAGCAGGAAGTTTTCACAGTAAGCGGCGCATTTTTACAGGCAGCCATGTATCTAGAGGTTTTTAATGTTTGACATTTTATTATGTTTTTATATCTGCTGGAAGCCACCCGGAGTGGCATGAGGTAACAATAATGAAATTATTATTATTATTATTATTTATTATTATATTTTACTAGCCCTTTTCATCTAGAAAAGAGTGCCTTTAACTGTGTACCCAGAATAAAATGATACATAGAATTGTAAAAGTGTAGAGTTGGAAGGGACCCTGAGGATCACCTAGTCAAACCCCTTCAAATGCAGGAATCTTTTGCCCAATGTGGGGCTCAATTTCACGACTCCGAGATTAAGAGTCTCATGCTCTACCAACTGAAGGGGGTGGGGAAGCAACACTGCTGATATGTGTCTTTCTGCAGTCCACTATAAGCTGCTTTCTAACTGTTATGGCAAGGACATTTTAGAGACATCAAGTGACATGGAGAGGGTACCTGGTATACTTGAGCCTGATGCATTAAAGTAAATAAATTTTACTAGAACTCATTAATGGCATTGAAGTGCAATAAGTCTGAGAGAGCCGTTGACTCAGGTATATTTAGCCTGGTTGTTAAGAGATGATGAAGGAAGGCCATTCGCACAATAAATGGTGATCAAATTAACAGCCTGATAAGTTGCAGAGTTAGGTGACCCTAAGCTATTTTAAATAGATGTGAGTTTAAGCACACCTAATTCTGCATTGGATCAAGCTATAAAAGGGAGGTATTGCAGTTTCATCCCTACTATGTTGGCTTAAAAGTAAGCCCCGTCTTTTTCAGGATTTACTGGCAAGTTAAAGGTGCAAAACTTAAACCCACTTACCTGGGAGAAAGCCACAAGGAATTCAATAGAATTTGCTTCTGAATGGAGATGATTAGGGTTGTACCATAAATATATTTAGGATTGTAACCATAGGTAGCAGAAATATTAGACCATATGAAGACTAGTCTAGAAGCAAAGGATAAACATGAAAGTATGACAGCGACAAAAAGAATGCAATAGATGTGAAACCTTGTTTCTACTTGGATTATGTAGAACTTTCTTTGGGAATAGTGCTACAGAGTTACTTCTCATGCTTCCGAGTTTCAAATAGATTAAGTCCCTGTTGCCATCTGTCTTCTTCTAAAGTCTGTCCAGTGTTAGCCCTACTCAGAGCAGACTCACTGAAACTCATGGATGTGACTTATTTAGCTCCATAATTTCCATGAGTCCCTTCTGGGTATAATTTAGTTGTATGCAATGTGTGTTTATGTTCCAGGAAAACTGTGTGTCTCCTTGTGAAACAAGCTTAAATAGCTATTTTAAAAATTGAAACATGTAGCAAAGAATTAGTCACATAACAACAGGTACAAATAACATCTTTAAAAACAATGGGATTAACATATTAACAAACATGAAGATTTCTGCTGCATATCTAGAGTTCAGATAACTATTGCATGTGCTCCTCCTGCAAGCTTCCTTGCTGTAGTTTCCATCAGCACATCTATTTTAAACAGAACCAAATGACCTTGAGCAGGCTGCCTTTCAGACTTAAGTTTTTTGTAAAGTGTGCAAACCATGAAAATAGTTTCAATATTTACTAGCAATGCCTTTTGAGCTATTAACAAAGCCAGCAGGATTACTCTGCTTCTTCTTTATTATAATAACATTCATTTAGATTTGCTCTTGAAGTAACTAAAAGTTTATGTTCTTTTTATATTAAATTGCCTAATTCTGCAAAAAGGAGAACAAATGTATCTACAGTTGCAGTTTCGTTGTGGTGTCAAGGTAATGTGAAACTAGAAGGATACAAGTTTGTTTTACAAATAAAGTCGTATAGATAATACGTATATAGATCACTGCAACATAGGGCTGCCTCTGAAGACCATTGAGAAACTTCAGCTGGTGCAGAATTTCAGTGGCTAGGTTGCTCACCACAGCAAGACCATGTGAGCATATTACAGTGATCCTGGCCCGACTGCACTGGCTGCCAATTTAGGTTTCCAGGACCAATTCAAGGTGCTGGTTTTGACCTATAAAGCCTTAAACTGCTCAGGACCGCAATACCTCAAGGACCGCCTTTCTGCATCTGAACCTACCCAGACCTTGCAAACTTCATCTGAATCCCTTCTTCACATATCTCCTCCATGAGAAGTCTGGATGGTGGCAACACAAGAACAGGCCTTTTCTGCGATGGCCCCCTGTTTGTGGAATGCTCACCCCTGGCAGGCTCACCTGGCACCTTTATTACAGATCTTTAGGCTCCAGGCAAAAATGTTTCTCTCTAAGCAGTTCTTTGGCTGATTAGCATTCTGTGGCCTGTCAAATACGTTTGTAGAAGGGGTGCTATTGGTTTATTTTTGTTTTATTACATATTTTGTGTTCTGTTTTTGTTTTATTATGTATTTTGCATTCTCATTTTGTATTTTTATGTTGTGAACAGTCCTGTGATCTTCGGACGAAGGGTGGTATACAATATATGCTGGTAATCTAATTAAAGAGGTTCATTAGGTTTGAGCGAGAGTAGAATAAATAAAACATGGTAATTTCATAAGACCTAATCAATCCAAAATATGTTTAGGATCTCATCAAAGCTAAAAGAGAAAATAATTGAAGGGTGGGAGGCATGTAACAATTTTGCTCCCCAGCACCACCTGCTTTTGTTACCATGTCCGGGACTAGGCGAGTAATAAACAGCAACCACCCAGTGTGGAAGTCCTGGCCTGGCTGGAACTAACATCTAGAGGCTTAAGCAGGAAGTTCTAGGCCAATAGATTCAGCTGCAGAAATTATTATTATTATTATTATTATTATTATTATTATTATTATGGAATGTTGGAGAACAAGAAGAGGGACTTAAATATACCTTTGTCTTCCTGTGGTGACTATTGTAGCAACGTCTATTTTATTATGTTTTAAATATACTGTAAGCCACCTCAAGAACTTTGGTTAGAAGGTTGGGTATAAATACTCCTAAATAATAAATTGTTTGTTTGTTTGTTTGTCTGAAGATGTGAAGGGTTTTTAAATTTTAAAACAAAACAAAAAAAACTAGTTGAATTAACTATCATGTCAACAAACAGAAAGAAGGGAAATGCCATTCTCATGGAGCAAGGGCATATTATTTTTTTAAAAACTGGAGTTGACAAATGGCAATATTATTTATTTTGTGTGTGTGGTAGGCTTAAAAGCTTTTGTGTTTGGCCATTCAGGTGCCATAGCTGTCAACATTTCCCTTTTTTAAAGGGAAATTCCCTTATTACGAATAGGATTCCTCGCAAGAAAAGGGAAAAGTTGACAGCTATGTCAGGTGCAAATATTTATTAATTAGATATATTCTTAGTTCTGGCATTTTGATATGTGATCTGAGAGTGAGGCGGCAGATATTTGTAAGGAACCATTTCTGGGAAATTATTTTCCAGCATTGACCACATGTATAGCTGAATCATATGCACTTGACAGTAAATCTCATTCAATTTAGTGGAATTTATCAGAAAACATGCTTCAATTGGGTTGGAGCAGAGCAGTGGAATTTGTGGCAGAAGAATGGAAAAATCCAGAGCGGTGGCTGCAGGACTGGTGTATATTTCCATTGTTGTGGAAATGGACAACTACAGGGCTTGCTTGATTTACCCCCTATTGTGTAAGAGATGGTTTCACGTGTTTCCGTGGCTGCAATGAAGAGGTCTCCAGGATGGACCTCATTCTCTACCAGCAGAGAGAGAGGCCACAATATCCTAAGACCCCTTGGATGCCTTGCAGATACCTTATTTTTATCCTGTTTAAGATAGAATGCATTGAAAAGCAATAAACATACAATGCTTTGTAAGACATGACCTTTAGTTCTGTGCATGCAATATGTCACTATAAATAAGAAATCCCTCTTTGGAAGTGTTTATATAGACCTTGAAATTAATATGTTTTCCAGCTTTGATTCATATTCAGTCTCCAGCTTCAGTTTCAAACTCCAATTAATGTTTCTTTCTTACAAGCCAATCACATGTACATTTATTCAGAACAATAATACTAAGGGTACTATCTGAGACTTAGTCCTGAGTAATTGTGTGTAGGATTAAGCTGCTTTAAAAAAAAATTGCTACTCTATCTTACAATACTGTATTTTCCCATAATCTACCTTTGCAGATATGTGCTGTCTTGTCCTTGATCACAACAGAAACCTATTCATGTCTGAATCTTTCTATTATCCTAGGAGGTGAACTGATGATGAGCACTGTCCAGTGCTAGAACTAACCGAAGAGGGAACTCTTTAGCAAATATGCTGTTTTGTGGCTTTTGGTTTCTACATAGTTCAGCTTTCCGCTTTAACTCTCGGTAAGAGAATAACATGTTCTGGGCAATTGTATAATATAAATTTCTGAAGCTGTAAAATTTTCTGCATCGTTTGTTTTGGTGGGATTATTTAAACGAATATTGTTTTGAAATGTTTGCTAAGTAGTGATCCTTCTAACTAGCAATGCTTCTCATCTGTGGCAGTATCAACACTATCAGAACAATAAAGGTCCCTTACATGGACATCTGTGGAGAGGAAGAGCTGCAATCCCTTGATTCCCAGCTTTCATTTATTTTAAAAGTAAATTTCTAGCATTTGTGGGACCAAACAAGCAGCCACTATTCTCATTGGTTTTGTGAGAAACAAGCCTGCTCCTACCATTCACTGTTTTTAGACGATGAAGTCATAGTCATTACTGACATTTAGGAAAGCATATCTAACTAATAGGGGGGGGGGAAAGCTAGAATGAAACACCCATTGTCTAAAATCAAGAAACATAATTCCTTGGTCCATTTTAAAGTCTTTTATGCTGGTCTTCTCTTGGGAAGTGTTGCAGCCTCATAGAAAACTAAAATTCAAGATTTTAGTATAGCTGAGATTGGGGATTTGTGGCGTAAAGTCAAAACAATAGATGGTAGCAAAGACAAGCTTTAACTCTGGTCTTATCTCATACAAAAATGTGATTTTTCAGAGTTTGTAAACATTTTAAAAATAATACCAGTTCAGATAAGTCACATCATTATTGCATTCATTTTGCAGAGGCTAAGAGAACCTTGTGTTACACCAGATCTGCAACGCGGGGTTGATAATACTGTTTTTGTTGGGGAGAGGGGGTTAAATTAGTGTGTGAAAACAGTGAAGCATCATCCAGTGTTGTTGTTGTGACTTTCTTGTTGTTTTACTTAGTACTTTACAGTGAAAAGAGGGCTGTGGAGTTGATTGTAGCAGAAATACAATTAAAGTTTGGAGGAGGTGAAGGTAGTCAGGGAAAGAACAGAGATTCAGCACTACATGGAAAGCCATTGTATGGATGTGGTGTCCAGTCTATCCATAGATGCACAGCAGGACTTTTCCACTGAAAGGAAGTTCTAATACTTCAAACCTAGATTCTTATGAGGTTGATTTTAATTATGGTTGGCACCCAGAGAAGGATTTGTGTGAACAGAAGGCAGTTCTCCATGAATACAGCTTCCCATCTGATTTCTGCCGATTTTACCCTACTACAACTAACTGTGCCAGATCATTTAATGTTCCAGAATGTCCCCCAAATCTCCCGAGAAACGTTTGTGGGGAGGGGTTACAAGGAATTGCGAGTGGAAGGTCAAAGCTGTGCAGTGCAAGTGAAGTTCTACTTGTATATCTCATCACTTTGGTTTGAAAGGAAGAGTTGTCTTTACCATGGTGGACTGAGTGCATTTTAGCTACTCACCCCATTTTCCTTGTCTCAGAGGTCCTTAGTGGGAGCTGTTGCTGCTAACTAACTACAAGAAAGGAAAAGTATGCCTCCATCATCGCCCGATGCCTCAGAGGTCATCAGTTTACTCTGTTGCTTAATAGGTAGAGGCTGAAAGTTGATGCTGGGGCAGGGGGAAGGAAGAGAGGAAGAAATGCCATATGAATAATTCTGATGTCATAGGAACACAATGTTATTTTTATACCTGATCTCAGGCTTGAATGTGATTTTATTCTGAGAATCTTTTGTTTTCTGGTTTGAGGGCTATAAAGTGGGCTACAGTACGTTTCCGAGCACAATTCAAAGTGCTGGTGCTGACCTTTAAAGCCCTAAACGGTATACCTGAAGGAGCATCTCCACCCCCATTGTTCTGCCCAGACACTGAGGTCCAGCACCAAGGGCCTTCTGGTGGTTCCTTCGCTGCAAGAAGCCAAGTTACAGGGAACCAGGCAGAGGGCCTTCTCGGTAGTGGCATCTGCCCTGTGGAATGCGCTCCCACCAGATGTCAAAGAGAAAAACAACTACCAGACTTTTAGAAGACATCTGGGGGCAGCCCTGTTTAGGGAAGCTTTTAATGTTTGACGGACTATTGTGTTTTAATATTTTGTTGGAAGCCGCCCAGAGTGGCTGGGGAAAGCCATCCAGATGGGTGGGGTATAAATAATATAGTAGTAGTAGAAGAAGAAGAGGAAGAAGTTGTTATTTCAAATCATTGACTGATCTATAATACATTTTTATTAAATAGGATGTTTACTTTAAAAATATTGTAAAAGTACCAATTTTAGTGAGTTGGTCAGAAAAATACAGATTTTCTCCCCCCAACTCCAGTTCCTTAATTTACATCCCTAGTCACTGATAATGCCTAACACTACTAGAAAATGTTAAAAGGTAAGAAGAAGAAGAACAAGAGTTACTACCTTGGGCACTTGCATTAATTGACAGTATTTGGACCCTAGATATTTAATTATTCCTTCCTTCAATCCATATCAATATCAGATTTTATTGTCTGTTTTATTATATTTCTTTTAATTACTCCTACATAAATCCTTTCTTGTAGTGTTTCCCTCTGTTGGTTAGGCATTATCAGTGACCTAATAAATATTGTCCTTGGAGTTTTATTGACCTCATCCTTTATGCTGCTAAACTATGTATCTGCACTCAGTAAAATTCCTTGACACCAGTTGTCCAATGATAGACTTAAAAGGCGGTAGGGGAAAAAACATTGTACTGTTGTACTACTAGAAGCAAATAAATATAGTACATAACTTTTGAACTGTACAAGTAGCTGGATTTCAAATACCAAAATAATACATTCTGATAAATAACACTGAAAGCATTTCTAACCACATGTTTTTGTTTTGTTTTGTTGCCCCAATCTATAGATATTTTTCCATGCCATGGAATATTTAGAAATTGGAAAGAAGCCTAACATCTTACAGAAATAACTTAGTTCAGATATCATGTTTCTGATCCTACAAGCCATAACTGGAAGATTGGGAGCATCCTGTGGCCCTCCCTCTTCTCTTCTTGCATTCTTCAATTCCTTCATTTCCCCCCTAGTTTGAGTGAGTTTGGCATTATGTTACATATGCATGAGTTCCTTCCCCTATCATTCCGTTGGCTTAGTTTCTGAATATCCCAGAGTATTTTATGAACATTCTTAAGTGTAGAGGAGGAAAAGTCAGTTGTGGAATGTTGACGAGCAGTTCATGATGTTTTGTGAAAGAGGTGGGAGATAGCTTTGGCTGGAAGAAAAACATTTTTCATGGCTCAACAAGGGCAGTTCCATGGACTGTAAATACAAGATAGTTTGAAATCTGTCATATGTCCTTAGGAAAAGGTGAGGAAACTAAAGGGCAGCATGAAGTGTGGGCAGCAAATCCTTTGTGTGATCCTGTTGCACACAACTTAAATCAGTGTGACCTATTTTTCAGTAAATATTCATAATAATAATAGTGTCTGTGTGTGTGTGTGTGTGTGTTTTGAAATAGGTGCTCTTCAAATGCTTCCAGAAATTTTGGGTTGGACCATGTTAGCCTGTCAAAATACTACTTTATGCCCTACTGAAATTGATGCAAGATTTGGTTGACATCAGAAACTATACCACTGCTTTCTGTCATGTTAAGAACAAGCAATGAAACCTATGAAGTTCTGGTTTAAAAAACATGCAAGGTTTAAGCATGTGAGGAAATGCATGGACATTGACCCCTAGAAAAAACTTAACCCTCGCCAGGCTATAAATAACTCAACAGAAGAGCTGTCAGAGCCAGTTGTTCTGTAGTGATGAGTTCATTTATGCCTGGGATTTTCAACTTTCTTGGATTATAAAATCCTTTTACCTTTTGAAGGATATTAAATCCCTTCTCATTAAATTCACGTCACACTTTATTGCCTTCTCCCAGCTGCATTGGCCTGAGTCATGCATGGTAAACCATAGGGCTGTTAGTCTCCTCCCTGCTTGAGCTGGAAATTGACTGCAGTTTAGTTTTATTTGCTTTGCTTTTTTCCCTGCACCCCACTTTCAATCATTTTTTATTGCCTTGGAGGTTGTAGGTTCCCTAAGTCCTGAGAATTTGTTTAGCAACTTGGTAATATTTTGGAGCATATCTTCAGGCTCCTAGCCACAGTGCATTTTCCTTCAGAGGAACTATGCAGCTACAATCCATATTCCATTCGCTAGATCCCCAGTGGATTCGGGTTGTTGTATCATGTAAGGGATTCAGTTGGTGGATATAGCTATAGGAACATGGGGAGCAGTGAGAGGAGAACTGTGCCTTATCTCAGAGACTATTTCTCGCTAGTCAGCCATGACGCTTCTAGGTATACAAATGTTGTGACTTTTTATTTGTTAAACTTTTAGCCCCTGATTTTGCTGTTGCATAATGTTTGTATTTGTTGGAGGACAGGGGGGAAAGCCTGGCACACAAATTGCTCAATTTGCAATTTAGGTTTACTCACAAATGCTGTTACCACTTTGTTACTAAATGTGGTAAAATATGACATTATGTTTCTGCATTGCTTTTTCTCTTTGTCTACCATTCCCAGATGACTCTTGTTTTTCTACTTCCATAGCTCTCAGGAGCAATAAGTGGATATGATTCAGCCTGTTAAATGACACTTCCACTTTGTTTACATGTTTATCTTTCAATATAAATTTTATTTTTGGTACTTTGTATTGCTTGGCTATTGTGAATAATAGCTTTGAATTTTGCAGTAAGTTAAGTATTTCTGGGTAGGTTATCTTGAATATCTCTCAGTAACTCATTACAGTAAGGAATATTTTCAATCTTTTTACTTTTCTCTCTTTTACCAGGGTAGAAATTTGCCAAAGTATCTCAGGGAAGCGGTAACCTGCATGGTTCTTCTTCACGAATGTAACAACTCAAAACAATGGACAGATGATATCAATTAAACTGCACTTGGCAGCTGACTTTATCAGAGTAACAAGCAACTGCGTAAGCAGTGCCAGACAGCAAGGATTTTTATTACCCTAGCCACTGGGAATTATGTACAGTGTCTCAGTTCTCCGAGTGACTGCCGTTTCTACGTAGATCTTTTCAGGATTTGTAATCATGTCTGTTACTGCAACAGAAGGCGAAATTCCTAGATTTTTTGTGGGTGGTGAAGATCCAGATGAGTTTTTGAATCCATCCAGGTCTGCAGAATTTGAAGCCTTTTATGATCATGAAGATGAAGACGATGAGTATGATTCTGTATGTACTTTGTTTCATTGTTTGGGGGCAAGTAATTGTTTGAGTTGATAAGATACTAAAGCGTTGTTAACAGAGAAGATAGGAAATGAGCATAAAAAGCAATAAGCACTATGGCCCCATTTCAGCAAAGTGTTTAAATGCTTAGTTAGGTATAGTTGTAAAGAAACACATTGGCATTTGCTAAATTAAAACCAAATTGATCAAGACCAGTTTCAGCAGTTTATACAATATGTAGAAATCAAAATTGATAGCTTTTAGAAGAGTCCCAAAGTTTCATAACTGCAATATTAAGAAACAGGTTCAAACTATTTAGAAGAGCCCCAAAGTTTCATAATTGCAATATTAAGAAACAGTTATGGTTAAACTAGCATCTTAGATTCTAAGATTTGGAAAGATTTATGGAACAAGCTATTTTATTTCTTAAAAATAGCTTTTAGTTACGGTTGCTGAATGGTCATTTTGAAGAAGGACAGTTAAAGTAGAAATCATATAGTACTAATATCCTAGTTTCACTCTAGTTTCACTCGTGTTGACTAAAATTTCATTTATTGGATTGAAAGTTAAGTCTCTCACCTGTTTAAATAATAAATACAGAATGTATTTATTTCTTTTCCTAGCTGTGAAACATTTTGTTGCTTCAAGTATCATCATAGTCACGTACTATTGTGGACACATTCCAACACACTGCTGTCATACAGCTTCTTACCACAGCTTCATGGGCATCCTTCACAAGTGACATTGAAATTAATGGGGTTTCTGAAGCTGTTGCTTTGTAAATTTATTCCAGTCAGAAGAATATTTTTACTTGCAAGTGGTACTCTTAGATTTACATGGTTGATTAAGTTTGTTGGAAGGTTGTAGATGGGACATAACTAATGCCTTTGTGAACAATTTCACTTTTAAGAAAACTTGCAGCATGGGCTTACTATGTTTTATGTTTTATATATTATCATTGTTTCTGCAACCCTGCTTGTCAATTAAGACTGTATTCTTCACAAAGAGTATTAAGGCATATTGTTTCCCTCATAAATATGAAGATTTTTTTACTGCATATTGCTTAGAGAATGAAACTCTGATATTAGGTTACATTCCCTCCCCCTTAAGCATAATAAATGTTTGTGAAATGAGCCTGTTGTTTAATACTTAGTAAGAATATTGCATGGTCATTGTTCAGTTAGTATATGGTGAAAAGCTTTGAAACCCAAATTTATGTTACTGACCTTTGTAAAATTATTATTACTAGCCACCAGAAAGACAGATCATGGTTGGAATATGTTCTATGGCAAAGAAATCAAAATCAAAACCAATGAATGAAATCCTTGAACGCCTTTCCATGTTTAAATATATCACAGTAGTAATATTTGAAGAAGATGTGATTTTGAATGAACCCGTGGAAAACTGGCCTTTATGTGACTGTCTCATTTCTTTTCATTCTAAAGGTAATTACTCTCTTGTTTATTATTTGTTTGTTTGTTTGTTTGTTTGTTTAATATCCTTCCCTTCCTTCCAAAGGAAGTCAGGGTGGCAAATATATCAATAATAAAACACATGAATAATCACAATAATGTAAAATGTCTTCATATTGCATGTATTAAGTTTGAATCTTTTTGCCTTTTTGGAAAAAAATTTAATTTTAATATTAGAAAATAAATTGCCTTAAGCAACACTACTTTAAAATGTATATATGTGTGCATATATTAATTCAGTAGTTTGTAGTAATAGAAGAGACATAATGTTTCAATTAACTTGATATTTCACTGTGGTCTAAACCACTGAGTCTCTTGGGCTTGCCGATCGGAAGGTCGGTGGTTCAAATACACACAACCGTGGTGAGCTGCCATTGCTCTGTCCCAGCTTCTGTCAACCTAGCAGTTCAAAAGCATACCAATGCAAGTATATAAATAGGTACAGCTACAGTGTGAAGGTAAACAGTATTTCTGTGTGCTCTGGCACTCGTCACGGTCCTCCGTGTGCCAGTAGCGGTTTAGTCATGCTGGCCACATGACCCAGAAAGCTGTCTGTGGACAAAAGCTGGCTCCCTCAGCCCGAAAAATGAGAGGAGCACCATACCCCATAATCAACTTTGATTGGACTTAACCGCCCAGGGGTCCTTTACCTTTACCTTACCTATATGCTACAAAGCAGTGTCAATCTGTTTCACACTGCAATAAAAAAACACTTCCTTGGAAGAAAATCCCTTTATTTATATGGAATTTACTTGGGCATTGGCATGTTTAGAATATTACACTCGGGGTAAAGTACATATAATGGAAGCCCCTATTTATATTTTAAATGCAATGTCTATTCAGGGGGAGGAGAATTTAGAGCTTTTACCCCCCCTGGGGCTTCCCTGCTCAAAACTAGGATTTCCAGCTCTAGTTTGCAAAGGGTTCATGCTTTCTGTGATGGTAACAGAAAGTGGGTGTACTATTTATGTATTTTTTAAAACCAATCAGTCAGCCACTTACTGTTTTGTCAGCAGGCAATAATAACCTTGTGCTAGTACCCTTTTTGGAGCAAGGGAAAAAACTACATACGATATACATCCACATTCCTTAACTCACTTATTAGTGAGCAAGTCTCACTGAAATAAAAAATATATATTTCTAAGCAAACATGCTGATAATTGTACTGCAATTGGTGCATCAATGCCTTCTTTTAAAAGCAAAGTCACTTTGGGATGGGAGAAGTCCAATGTAGTGAAGTAATGGGAACTTATCCTTTCTTAGCTGACTAAAACAAGGAATAAAAACTAAGGAAAATTTCTAAGCTGGTTGGATCAATATGAATAGACTCACTTGAAACCAGATACTATTCACAGTTGAAGGGATTGCAGATAATTTGCACAGCCTCTTCACATAGGTCAATTGGGAAAGTAAGAATTCCAATTCATCACCAAGATTTAAACAAATGTAATCGTTGTGAACTAATATTCTGTAATATTTTTATTTAGGATTTCCATTAGACAAAGCCGTTGCCTATTCAAAGCTGAGGAATCCTTTTGTTATTAATGACTTGAATATGCAATATCACATACAAGACAGGTAAGTAAATAGCCATAAATAAATACCCACACACTAGTTGTTGAAGATCAAGTGCTTAGTACGATATTTAAAAGGCCTCAATGAAATGCTGTCTCATCAGGTTGATTATTATGGAGGTAAAGTAGTTAAAGAAAAGAAAGCTAGTAAAAAGCTGTAATGTAACTAAAATGGAATAATATTCAGCTAAGAAATGTATATAGTGTTCACCTTAAAACAGTAAATAATATTAAGTTTATGAAAGGTACAGTAAACAGAACAGGATGCAGTTTAGTATCTGTTCCAATTATGTGTTCCTGCACGGATTATAATCATGAATTATAGTCATGAAAGCAATAGAATGTAAAAAAGAATATGCCCCATGGATAAATTGTGCATATTTGTCAAAGCTAGACACTCAACAGATACGAGAAATGCTCTAGGCTATACTTCAATTCCTAATGAATGAATGAATGTGTCCTCCTTATCTTCCTTGTGGAGAGGTGGTGTACACTTCTGTTCTCCTTGTCTGGGCAGATTTAAGCTACTTCCCTGAAGAGTGGTTTGTTCACGTGTACCCATTTTATACCAGAACCTGGGTAGTAGAAGTAAAATCCAGATCTTACTACTTTGATACCATCCTTATATAGTAATTATGTGACTTTTTAGAGAAATGTTTTGAATGCATAATTCATTGATAATAGTAATTATGTGACTTTTTAGAGAAATGTTTTGAATGCATAATTCATTGATAATATTCATTTTCTGGAAAAAAAATTCTTTTAGGAGAGAGGTTTATGGCATTCTCGAAGCTGAAGGTATTTTACTTCCTCGTTACGCAGTTCTAATCCGTGATCCAAACAATCCACAAGGTAATGGCTATTATAATGGAATTTTCAAAAGACGCTATTCTAAACATTTTTTTTTCTGATTAGTAATCTTGCTTGCTTGATGCAGTGCTATATTAGAGGTTCAAGCCATTCTCCTCCTCCTCCAGGTTTGATGAAATTTTGATCTCTTAATTTTATCTCCAGCCTAAAGTCTGAGCTTCGTGTTATTTTCCAGAATGCAATTTGATTGAAGGCGAAGATCATGTGGAGGTGAACGGAGAAGTTTTCCAAAAACCATTTGTGGAGAAGCCCGTCAGTGCTGAGGACCACAATGTTTATATTTACTATCCAACATCTGCTGGTGGTGGAAGTCAGAGGCTCTTTCGGAAAGTGAGAATATGTTAAACTGAATAATAGTAAAAATGTTTTTTAAGCACTGAAATGTATTTATAGGGTGGAAAGAACTAACTTACTCAGTTCTTAGGAGAATGTTGGAAATAGCATTAGCTGGAAGGTTGCAGCTAAATTGTGTACATTGGACTTGACCCATAAGGAAGAGTGAAAAGGGAATGAGGAAGAGAATATCTCCATTAATAGAAATGGTTATCCACTGAATAACATGACAGAGGATGGCTCTGTAATATGGAAATGATGTAGTTTTCATTCAGTTAGTCTTTCATTTGTGTGTCACCTTTCCACAAAAAAATTGTGTTCAAGATAGATCACAACTTGTCTTACACCCAGTTTATCTCCCCATCTCTCATTTGGAGCAATCTCACACACTGTGTATCATTACCATCAGAAGTTTTCTGAGAGTTTATTTTGTGTCAGTCCATTAGTCCACCTCAGTAGCTCTCCAGGGCTTCTAACAAGGTTTTCCCAGCCCTACCAGAAATGCCAGGGATTAAACCATTGGATCTTTCACATGCAAAGTTTATGTGTTACTGAGGCAAGGTTGGACTGAGTGATGGTGTTTTGGAATGGGCAGAGTAGCATGGGTGTGGAGAATGTTTGCCCCTTTCTATTTCTATGCTCTGTAAGCTTGAGAGACCTCGGGTTACCTGTCTAGAGAATCTTCTGGGTCTGCTTATGCTATGGGAGAGTCAGCCTATCTAGGTTTTTCTCTTTCCTCCTTACACATTTCTGCCCTTTTTACACCACACTAAACTTTTATAACATAAGGTTGCTTTTGGTTTTACTTTTGAAGTGCTTGGGGGAAAATAGGCTAGGGAGGGATGACGAAAGAAGTACAGGGTTTTATGGATCTGAGAAGGCTTTGTCTTTGTATGAAATAATATTGATGGGAAGGTTTGTGTTTCAGATCGGTAGCAGAAGCAGTGTTTATTCCCCTGAAAGCAGTGTGCGGAAAACTGGTTCATATATCTACGAGGAGTTCATGCCTACAGATGGCACTGATGTAAAGGTATGACAACTGCATATTCTGGTTTATATTTAGAACAATCAAGTACTTAACGAACTCAGCAACTTTAGATGTGAGGCATCGCCTGAAGCACTGCTATTATTAAACTTAAAATAGTTTACATATCATGTTTTGTTTTCTCCAAGTAAAAGGAACACTTCATGTTTTAGTTTGTCTCTCTCTTTAGATACTCTTGTGATTACAGTTTACCATTCAAAAAGAACATAAACGTGCTGCCATACTGTTTTCTGAATGTGTATTCATACAAATACACTTGTCCTGAAATGAAATTATTCTAACATTTCATTCCTAAGCATACTTTCTTGAAAATAAAGTACATTGTGTTAGACCAAAATTCCAAGAAAGTGTATAGGAATGGACCTGCATTCCTAAATCATTAAACTATGCTTCAAATACTGAGATGCTTTTGACTGATCTGTACAGTCTGGAAACAGTTGTCTTCAGCGATCATGGAGCATTTCTGTGAGCAGCTCTTGGTGGTCTCCAAAGCTGCCTAAACATTCATTATCAGTTAATCATACAGCAGCTGGATTTTCTTGTTTTTTTTATTTGTCAAAATTCTTTGAAAACTAAGACAAAATATTTCTACATAGGAAAATTACAACTTGTAACTACAGATTGGCATGAGGCTTTTCAAAATTAAGTGTTTGGAAGTTTGATAATTATAGATATAATATAATCCTAACAAATCAATTGTGCCTACTTTAATTCTTTGTTGGTTCATCCTGTACAAAGGGTTGGATTCAGAGAGCTATTTTAGGCAAGACGAGGGAAATCTCTTACTTTTTTATTTGAAGAAACATACCACTGCTTTTGAAACTCCCATAGTACATTATCTGGCTGCCATGTGATGTGGGCAGGGAGCAGTTTAAAGAAAAACAAATCTAAATCCCTTTGGGTATGCAGAGCTGATTGCACATTCTTTGAATCCTGGCCAAAGATTGTAAGCTATCTGATTAGGAGTCATGTTAAATAAATTGGTAGTAGCAGAAGCTGTAATATGAAACTTTCAGCAAGATTAGGTTGCCAATTGGGACATGGATACAGTATAGCATTGGAACTTGTAGCGCTTTTCAGTTTGTCACTAATCTCCCCATGATGTGAAAGTAAGACTCTAGAGGCCCAGGAGCTGACTATGAAATAAAAAAGTAATGAACCAAAAAAAAAAGTTTTTTATTCTGTTGTAATTTTTTATTTCCAAATAAAGGTATACACAGTAGGACCAGATTATGCACATGCAGAAGCTCGTAAATCCCCTGCACTGGATGGAAAAGTGGAGCGGGACAGTGAAGGGAAAGAAGTACGGTATCCAGTCATCCTTAATGCAAGGGAGAAGCTTATAGCTTGGAAAGTATGCCTAGCTTTTAAGGTAAAACGAATGAAGGCTGGAGAAAGTGGTCTTTGTTTATACCCCAGAGGGCATCTCCTTAGCTTTCAGTTGTTATAGAATTGTTATCTGCAAGCCCAAGCACAGTGAGGCAGTGGTGGAGCACACAAGCAAAGGATGAAACAGGAGACAGGGGTTGGATTCAAGTTAGACCACATCTTTATTGATTATGGATGCAACAGGTTTGGCATAGGTATCACTCATGGCATTAAAAGGATCCACCAGCCTGCTTGCTGGTTGATGAAGCATTGGGGTTGACCAAAATTTAGGGAGGGAGGTCGCACATATGGGGAGCTCCCAC
The DNA here is from genome assembly GCF_027172205.1 of Podarcis raffonei. Lineage (NCBI taxonomy): Eukaryota > Metazoa > Chordata > Lepidosauria > Squamata > Lacertidae > Podarcis > Podarcis raffonei. Next base: position 39,524,462 of record NC_070612.1, read on the forward strand.
TGATCAGCAGCAGGGGGTGATTGGGCATCTGGATAAAAAGTGCAGCCCTCTATAATCCTTTAAGGGGATCCTCTTATGGGACAACTTGAGAGGCAGTGTGGTGTAGTGGTTAAGAGCGGTAGACTCGTAATCCGGTGAACCGGGTTCGCGTCTCCACTCCTCCACATGCAGCTGCTGGGTGATCTTGGGCTAGTCACACTTCTTTGAAGTCTCTCAGCCTCACTCACCTCACAGAGAGTTTGTTGTGGGGGAGGAAAGGAAAGGAGAATGTTAGCCACTTTGAGACTCCTTCGGGTAGTGATAAAGCAGGATATCAAATCCAAACTCTTCTTCTTCTTCCCTCTGCCCATCCTCAGTAGTGATCCAGCCTAATGGCTTTTCTACCGTAAAGTTGTGATGATTGCTCTGAAATAGGCGAAACCTGCAGACCTGGCCAAACAGTGTGATAAAATGATCCATAGCAAGGTCAAAGTGGGAGTGTCACTCTCCAGCAGACAACCCATATACCAGTGTATTAAAGGGAGGATGGGAGGGCAGTCCTGACGCCCACTGTGGTGACTCCACTCTCCACAGCTCACCTTAAGTACTCCCAGAGTGATTCTGGCTGAGTGAAGTCTTCACCCAGGTCTGCCCTGGGAGCCCCGCTTTCCAGTCTCCTAGCCTCCCATGTGGGTGAGAAGAGCAGAAATACTATATTGCCAGCCATACCAAGGTTGGCAGCCAGCCATGCACTCCCTTGCCACTGTGCCTAGGCAGCAAATGCTGTTCCCTGTTAGGCAGCAGAGGGTGAACAAGACCTTCTTTCTCTTCTTCTGACTAGGAGAGAAAGTATGCTAAGACAAATATGTAAATAGAACCTACATTACACAAACTTGGGAGCCAGATAGAATGTGTGTGCTTTTTGCATCATTTGTGACTGACCTATATTTTTTGGCTGTTTGAACTGAGTCCTTTGCTAATATTTATGCTACTTTATAAGATTGAAATACATTTACATGGTACTATGTATTGTAAATTATTTTATTAATGTATCTCAGTGCTTGAAGGGCTAAGATAAGGGTTAGACTTTGGAAGGGCGTAAAATCCAAAGCTTTTTAAAAATGCAGTAGTGAGACCTTCTGTGAGGAGAAGCTATTCATTAAATACATTTGATCCTTGAGGAAGAGATGAGTTTTTGTTCATTTATTTTTTACTGTAGATAATTATCTGAAGTTTTATAAATTTATAAATCTTGTGATTTCTTGTCTTGACAGCAAACAGTTTGTGGCTTTGATCTGTTGCGTGCAAATGGACAATCTTACGTCTGTGATGTCAATGGCTTTAGTTTCGTGAAGAATTCTATGAAATATTATGATGATTGTGCTAAAATCCTTGGGTAAGATTTTATGCTATTTGTCAGACCGTTTCCTTTTCACAATTTATTTAAAGTAAATAGAATATCTGTGGTGGTATTCAATGCTAGTCCTATTCACAGCAGACTTATTGAAGTTAATGGACCTGACTAATTCAGGTTCATTAATTTCAGTAGGTCTCTTCTGAGTCGGACTTAGCTGAATACTGTCTTTTGTGTGGTTGACCTGTTGGAAAATGTATCCTGCAAAATAGAGCTTTTAGATAACACAATTAATTTAGATAAAACAACAGCTATTTAGGATGCCCATAATGAGCATGCATACCCAGTATAGTTTCTGTGCAACTTTGCCAAGATATCTGTTAGAGAAATAAAACACCAAAACTTTATGCCCTATTTGGGGAAAGGCAAAATACAACCTACTCAATAAAACACAAAGAGACAAGCCATCCCTGGTTGTTCCCCTCCCCATCCCCAAGCTTACCATGCAGCAGCATGAGTCCTTTTTCCTTTCTGTATTTTAAAAAGGGATTTTTTAGGCATGCTGGAAAGCAAAGAATTCCTCAGAGGCATTCTAAGGAAAGGAAGAAGGCAGACAGCTAGAAGCCATTGCTTCACTAGCACAGCTGGCTGTTCAAAGTAAAACACTGGCATACCCACACACAAAGGCAGAGGGCCTCCACAAGCATAAATGAAGTGTTCAGAGCACTGAGATCCACTTTAGGAACTTCAGGATTAGGGGAAAATGTTTTAGAAGAAGCATGATTGGTTATTAAAGAATGGCACGTTATTTATGGAGCATAACATATGTGGGTATGGTTCATTAAGGGGTTAATGCATTTTCAACTTGTTTTTATTAGACGAATTATTAATTGTTGTTATTAATGTAAACTTATTAATTTCAGCAAACACTTATTTCTATTCCATTTAGAAATATCGTAATGCGAGAACTTGCTCCACAGTTTCAAATCCCGTGGTCGATACCTTTAGAAGCAGAGGATATTCCTATTGTGCCAACTACATCTGGAACAATGTAAGAGAATATTTTTTCTCTGTCTAAATTATGCAACCTGACTATGTAACATTTTCTATTTTTCTTATCTCTCAGTATTCTCTCACTTTCAGTTTAGAATAATTCAACAACATCTTCGTTGAAATGTTTCGTTAATATTTATATGAGAAATCATATTTACATGTCCTCTTTTTCATATTTTTGTTGTTGCTGTTAATGTCAATCAAACTTTGTGCTTTTAAATCTTTGTATACTTGCAGGATGGAACTTAGATGTGTTATTGCTGTTATACGGCATGGAGATCGAACACCAAAACAAAAAATGAAAATGGAAGTTAAACATCAAAAGTAAGTAATTGGCTAGGGAGGATGTAATGAACAAATTTGATATTTTCCCCATTACATGTAGTAAGTTAATTGTTTAAACCGAGGGGGGCATAGATGTGCATCTGTGTTTATTGACATTTAATTTGATTTTTCATCTGTATTTATGTATTAAGAGGCTGTAGCATCAAATGTTTTGTTTTCTCTGCTTTTAAAGTTTAATTTTACTTCTGTATTTTGTAAACTGCCCTGGAAGTTCCACTGAAGTAACTACAGTATATATAATTTTTAAAACAAATAAAACAGAACTCTTTGGGGCAGACCTATGGCAAGATTCACTGGTATGAGCTACTTAGGATGCAGTGGATCTCCAGTTCAGCTTGCTGATTTCTGGCTCAGCTGGCTCAGCCAAAGATACCCTGGTATTATAACTTGCTCAGATGGCTGAGGAGAAGCTGGCTGAGTCAAGGCTGGTGTAAATCCCAGAAAAGGGTTATGGCATCCTAAGCCCATTCAGCTTGGTCTTGTAACCTTGCAATCCAGTGCAGAACACTATTTTAAGGGCTTGTTTTCTGGCGCCAAGGCTTAGGCAAAGCAGCAACCCTGGCTGAACTTTACACCAGCTTAACTTTGACTGGCTCGCTTTACACCAGCTTCATTACTTTCTAAGTGTATATGTATATTATTAGTTATTTCAAAACTGGCTTGAGAATGGCTTATAAACATAAGCCTTGGCGAATGTTCAGGGAGCAAAAGCCACAGAATGGTGACCTGAGATACTATTCCGTAGAGACTGCATATACAACGTGGTGCAAAGTCTTTTCAAGACCATCAGTTAATATATGGAAAGTTCATAACTGAATACATTGTTTTGTGTTAACATCCACATGCTTCCCAAACAGTCCTTTGCTAGATATGAAGACATGAATAATCTGGTTTGGGGTTAATAATAATAATAATAATAATAAAACATTATTAATTTATTATCTATTACAAATTTATTATTATTATTATTATTATTTTATTTATACCCTGCCTATCTGGCTGGGCTTCCCCAGCCACTCTGGGTGGCTTCCACCAAAATATTAAAATACAGTAATCCATCAAACATTAAAAGCTTCCCTAAACAATAAGTAATTCTTTTCCCTATTATAAAAATCTAGAACCAGAAAGTAATACTAGTTTGGCCTAGTGACTTCTAGCAAAGTAATTCACTGCCTTTCTAATCATTTCATGCTTACTTTAAAGGTTTTTTGATCTTTTTGAAAAATGCAATGGATACAAGTCTGGGAAGCTAAAATTAAAAAAGCCGAAGCAATTACAGGCAAGTTGGTTTTTTTAAAAAAAATCTTTTCTTTTTTACACTCACACCTGTCTTCATAAACTGCTAATACAGTTTGCCACTCTTTTAGGAAGTACTTGACATTGCAAGACACCTCTTAATAGAGCTAGGACAAAATAATGACTCTGAGATTGAAGAAAACAAATCTAAACTTGAACAGCTGAAAACTGTGTTGGAGATGTAAGTATTTAATTTGGAGGTCTTACTGCTGACACTGTTATCTTTCTCATGTATTTTTATATATATATATATATATATATATATATATATATATATATATATATATTTCTTTAAGGAACAAAGAGAGTTCAACCACATTATTAATCTGAAATATGGGAACTAATCCGTGTTATTAGTCAGTTTCTGACTCTTTCACACTATTACTGCATCTTCAGAATTTTAGGTAGCATGAAATCTATTTCTAATGAACCACTGAATGCCATTTTGTGCATGTATATTCCTTGCAGAGACATATAAATGATAACTAAGGCCTGCAGGAGAATGGCAGAGGGAATTTTGGGGAGACTGCCTTTTATCCTGCTTCTGCTGATCTTTTAACTCTGGTTTAAGACAAGAGTTGCCAATGAGCCTTTCCCAGTGTCCATAGGCACTGGCGAAGGAAGAGGGGTGCAGGGGGAGCACACCACCCCTGGCAGCGCAATCCCAGTGGGGTGCCATCGCAGCTGCCCCCCCACCCGTGCTGAGTGCCATGCCCCCGCCTGCTCTCCGCCGTTGTCCATAGGGCCATCCTTCCCATTGAATTAGGCTTGAAAGAAGCATTCTACTGCAGCCAATAGAATAGGTTGTAGCATGTGCTTGGTTTAAATGTGTGTGGTGTCCATGACAGTTTTTTCTGCTTTGCAAATATGCCCACAGACTGCTGCTTTAAGAGATTGAGAAACCTATAACTATACTTACGTCTACAACCCTGTCAGCACCAGCCAGCATGTTCTAATGGTAATAATTGATGGGAATTGTAGTCCAAGATATCTGGAGGACACCCAAGTTTGGGAAGACTGGCCTACACTAACTTGCTGTGTGAATTTCTGCTTTGTTAAGCTGTTCAAGGGTTACTATCAGAGAATCAAGTGATAGAGCTTTTCCTGCACACTACTTCAGACTGTAGGTGGAAATTGGGTGCTTGAATGCTCTACTATGAAAACAAACTCCCTTTACAGAGAAAATTGCCACTTAAGTAAGAATGTTAAGTACCGTATTTTTCGCCCTATAGGATGCACTTTTCCCCCTCCAAAAGTGAAGGGCAAATGTGTGTGCGTCCTATGGGGCGAATGCAGACTTTCGCTGAAGCCTGGAGAGCGAGAGGGGTCGGTGCGCACCAACCCCTCTCGCTCTCCAGGCTTCAGGAGAGCCGCAGCGCCAGCCCCACAAGGTCGGGGGACAGCGGGGAGGCGGAACGCCGCCATCCCGCTGTCTCCCGATGTGGTTTGGAGGCTGATGGCGGGGAGACGTGTGCTTCTCCCTGCCGCCAGCCCCGCAAGCTCCGGGGACAGCGGGGAGGCGCAGCGCGTCTATGGTGCGTCCTATGGGCCGGTGCGTCCTATGGGGTGAAAAATACGGTAAATTCATTTTGCCTAACATGCTCGCTGTGCATATGTAGGAAGTACTGAAACCTGCAGGATAAAGTGGTACAGTGCAGGAAAGGCATTCTTCATCATGGCAGCAATGCAATAGCTTCACACACACACACACACACACACACACTTACAAGGCTGCATGATATATATCAAGATCATTTTTAATGTGTGCTCCTTGCCTCCCCCATTCTCCATTTGTTGTTCTTAGGTATGGACATTTTTCTGGCATAAACCGCAAAGTTCAGCTGACGTATCTTCCTCATGGTTGTCCCAAAACATCTAGTGAAGAAGAAGGTATGGATGCTAATTAATTCTAGAAGTAGGTCCCTCTGTTAGCTTAATGTAACTGAATTTTGCTTTTTAACACTTTTATTGTCAAAAAAGCTGAAGTTGGAAACATGTAGGGGTTTTTTAAGTTTATTAATTACATTTTGTTCCTCGCTCGCTCTGGTCATCAGCAAAATATCAACTTTTAAGGCTGGTGTGCATCCTAAACACAATTGCTATGCAGTAAGCGCACAGAACACAGTGATATTTATGAATAAACATGAATAGGGTTGTGCTGTAAGTACAATGTTTGACTTCTTAATTGAACATCAAACACTCTCCTTCCAGTCCTTTATTGCAAGCAGCTTTTGATATTCCTCTGAATTGCAGAAGCAATTTGCCATACAGCATGAGCAGCTGCTGTTTCAGAATCTACAAATCCAATCTGAAACTCATCCCTGATGCTCTGAATAGTATCACTGTTCTTTGGATCCTCACATTTTTGTATATTAGTCTTAGTCCCTGACAGGAATGTACGTGATAGCCCACCATTCATCATATTAAAATGTTTAATCAACTGAATAATCTCTATTCTCTCTTCCATTTTTTCAGTGTTGCAAACATACTGTATTTGAATCAGACAAATACTATTGGAAGTGGGTGAACAAAGTGTGACTTTCTTACCCCTTCATTTCAGGCAGCCTTTCCATGGGCCCTGGGCTCTGTTGAATGGTGTGGACTGTGGTGTAGGGGTTTGAGAGAGAAGAGGGGATCGCCAAAAAATAGGGAGATGTACTTTCCCCCTACCCAGGTGCCATAGCCTACCCCATTTAGCAGGGTTTCCAAACTTTTGGGAGAGGCTGCTGGCATGAGGAGTGGGTAAGAAAGTTATATTCCATCCACTCATTTCTGTTGCTGCTTCTTTAGATCCACCCCTCTGTTTTTCAAGTTACTTCAGCTCACCAGAAATGGAAAATTATCTGCTAAAAAATTGTTCTAGCATATGAAACTTAGGTGTAAATTAGTTGTTCTTCCTCAGTTTTTATTTACCTATTATTTTGCATTGTGGTATTTTTGTATGCATTTAGATAGCCACAAACGTGAGCCATCTCTACTCTTAGTTCTAAAATGGGGAGGAGAATTAACACCTGCAGGCAGAGTTCAGGCAGAGGAACTAGGAAGAGCTTTCCGATGCATGTACCCAGGTGGACAAGGTAATTTATTTCATTTATTGGTGGCAAAGGAAACCATTTCTTTAGACTGAGAACTTGGGGGGGAAAGAAACAGAAGCAAGATTATAAGGTTGTTGTTTTTTTTTTTGGTAGGTGACTACGCTGGATTTCCAGGATGTGGTTTACTTAGACTGCATAGTACCTATCGGCATGATCTCAAAATTTATGCTTCGGATGAAGGCAGAGTTCAAATGACTGCGGCAGCTTTTGCAAAGGTACTATGAAAATTATAATTTTGACTGAACGATGGGAAAGGAATACAGGCTGTTTATAAGAAAATTTCGGAGATTGTACAATGAACTTCTTTTTTTAAAAAATGTTTTAAATATTAAAGACATACAAAATTAGCTACTTGGCCTACTTGCATATTATACAAGCTTTCCTCCCGCTTATGATTAGTAGTTCGATGTGAGTAATCCTCCCTTCCCACAAACCAGTCCAGGGGTGCTGACTTGCCCTCCACATGGGGGGGGGGGGTCGCGTGATGCATTCCGCCCCTGCTTGGCCCCAGTGGCGTAGCTAGCTGCTCGGGTGCCAGGTGTGGCACGTGCATCCTGCAGCCGGGGGCGGGGCACGCTGCGTTGAGCCTCTCTGCTGCCTCCCCCTCAGCTGTAGGGCGGCTGAAGGAGAGACAGAGGCCAGACGTAAGTCACAGGCGTGGAGCCTGCAGGTGCCCAAGCCACCACGTCACTCCCAGGAGTGACAGCCCCCGCGGTGTGGTGCCCAGTGCCAGCCGCATTTCATTACATTTGTTAACCAAACAAAAAAGTTTCATGAGCCCAATTTTTTTATTTATTTTATTTTTAAAACTCATATTTTGGTCATTTTGTCACCCCTCTCAGTGATGACACCCGGGGCGGACCGCACCCCCTTACTCCGCCACTGCTTGGCACATGAATGCTCGTGCGGGGGTGGGGGGTGGCAGTCGTCTCAATATCGAGGAGGGCTCAGCCCCCTGCCCACCACTACCGAGGGAATCGAAGCCCCTTCTGCCCCCTATAGTTGGGACCCCTGCACCACTCATTCTGTGTGTGAAATTTATAAATTGCTTCTTTCTTGATGAGGTAAAATGGTGGCGTGCTATATGATATATAAGAGTAGTGGTCAAATGCATGTGCTTTTGTTCTCATGGCTTAGAGTATATATGGCAAACTTTTCAAAATGCATACATTTTTAATTGAAAATAAAGAATAGGTGCTGGGCTTTCTAATCTAGGGACTCCCAACCTTTTGGGGCTTATGGGCACATTTCAAATTTTGATAGAGGTAGGTATGGCAGACACAAAATGGCTGTCATGGGGTGCATGGCATAACACAACATAAGAGACAATCACCCCGAACCACCTTACACTTGCCATGGAAAGTTGATTATGTGCTGCTGATCTGACAGCACACAAATATGGTGTTGCTGTCTAATATACAAGGCATCCCTACTACTGTGATTTCAAAGAAATTGCTTATAAGGTACCTGCACATTTTGCCTGATAACCTTTGTTCCAGGATGGCTGGAGACTAACTTTTCTTTCAATTGAAAGCTCGAAGTCTGGGGCCTCTACTCAGGGGCACCACTGAAAGACTTCATGGGTGCCATGGTGCCCGTGGGCACTGGGTTGATGACCCCTGCTCCAAGCCATATGCTCTAATCAAAAGTGGACACCACAATCATATTGTTTTTCTTTTATTACCTGCCTGCGTGTAGACCATAGTGTAATAAGCACTAAAAAGCAATACCTATTAACAATAGGTAGAAAGTTACTAGCATATATGCATGATAGGTATACAGTTGTTTGCTTAAGCATGAATTGAACTGGTGAGAGGATACACCAGGTGTACCCTCTTGAAAGTTTGAGAGGTGAGTGATGACAACCCACACTGGACCCCCTTTCTCCCTACAGAAAAGGAACTTATCATGTTAAGTACCAATGTTCACTTTTGTGCTTTAGACTATTTGCCACATTCCCCCTCATCACTCAGTTATTTTGTTTACGCAGGGACTCCTGGCATTGGAGGGAGAGCTTACTCCTATACTTGTCCAGATGGTCAAAAGTGCTAATATGAATGGGCTACTCGACAGTGACAGTGACTCTCTTAGCAGCTGCCAACATCGTGCAAAGGCACGCCTTAATGAAATACTCCAAAGAGACAGAGACTTTACTGATGAAGACTATGAAAAGGTTAGAAGATAACAAAGTACTATACTGTGCTCTAAATACTGAATGCGGGCAAATGCTGAAAATCAGTGGATTCTCTTCTAGCCATCTTCTGAAACTCTCCTGAATGGAGCACAAGGAGAATTGGGGAAAAAACCCCACACATTATAACTGGAAAAGTGTTTTGATGATAATTGAAAGATCAATTAAAATAACAAAAGCAGTAATAAACTGACACTTAATATATTTGTTATAATGAATGTGTGCTGAGCAGTGATATGGTTATTTTTCTGGTATGTTGCTGTCCATGTCAAAGCCCCATTCTTTAAAAGGCAGGAGAGTAGTACTAAAGGCATCTAAAACTGGAAATAGCCCTATGCTTCCTGTCCTTCCTTAAAAAGTTGGTATTTCAAGACCACAGGGAAAATATGGCATGAAAATGGTTGGATGATGGCATCATGTGGATGCCCTGGAGAAAGTGGGTGAGTGAAGCATGGCAAATCCACACTAAATGTCTAGTGCAGAGGCACCTTGGTTTGAATAGTCTTAGATGTATTAAGTGGTATTCAACTAAGTTTTACTTAAAATAGACCTATTGAAATTAATGGGCGAAACTTAGTCATCTTGATTTATTTCAATGGATTAGCTCAGAGTAAAACTTGGTTGAATACCACCCACTGTGTAAAAAGTAATTTTGGTGCGTTAAGGAAGAGTTTACTGGGCTGGGTAATGATCATGAGCTATGACGAGAGCAAGAGAGCAGAACTGCAGAAAGTGGAGTGATTCTCCTCAGTTTTTTCTCCAGCCTTGGCGAAAGCAGTTCAGTCTTCCCGGTTCTCTCTATTCCTTGTCAGTTAAGTGTTTTTACTTAGTCTTTCATTATTCTGTTGTCGCTGTGTGTTTTTTCCACCACGCTGTGTTTTTTCCTCCACTTCCCACAATTCTGCTGTCCTACCTTCATCATAGCTCATGATGATTACCCAACCCAGTGAACGCTTCCTAACCCACCAAATCTATGCTTCAGATAAGACCAAACTTCTTTTTTAGTGCCACAAGCACCATTTACTTCATTGGGACTTAATTTCTTTGTTTCATAACATTTATACACCACTTGATTGTAAAAAACAAACAAAAACCCTGAAAGCGATCATTTATTGAAAATCAAATTATGATTCTTAAGATTTCCTGTTTTGAGGTTATAGTATCTTATTATCCTTCAGACAAAAATAAAAATGAATAGAACTAATGAATTCCCTTTTTATTTGATATTCAGCTCACACCATCCGGCAGTGTTTCTCTGATAAAATCAATGCAAGTCATTAAAAACCCCGTTAAGACATGTGATAAGGTATATTCCTTGATCCAGAGTTTGACATCTCAGATCAGAAGACGGATGGAAGATCCTAAGTCTGCAGGTAAACAATTATTTTAAGCATACTGTAATGTTAATGCTAGCCATGAAGGCTTAGGCAGTTTTAAGAATTTTGAGTAGACAGTATTGCTGTCAGTGAAATTTAGCTACTAAAATATATACTAATAGTGAGTTATTAGTGAAGAAAAGATAGGGTGCCAAGAGATTTATGGTGACCCAAAAGAAGAGTGGGTGGTATGGTATGCATTGATAAAAAGGGCCAGTTGAGAAATATGGTTGCAGAGAGAAGAGAGTCTATGCTATGAGATGAAGACAAAAAAGGAAGGGCAGAGTTAACTAGATTGGAGAAAACCCATGGTGCAGAGAGAGTTTGCACTGAGGTGCAGGGAGAGGAAATGAATTTAACAAAAATAGTTTTAGAAGAAAACAACTAAAATTGAAAAAAATGTTCTTTCTGTGGCCAATGTAGCAATCTATCCTCCTTTAGCTAATAAAGCTAACCATCAGACAATATGAACTGTGCAGTCCTTTGCTAGAGCTTGTTTAGCTCATGACTTTTGTCATGTAAGTGGATGGCATTCTTTAATCTGAAAAAGGGTATATTTGATGTGAAAGCAAATATACATGAGATAATTCTAACTAGAATATACTAGATAATAATTTTTCTTAATGTTTCAAGTTACCTGATTTGATTATTCTTCGCTAATAATTGTCTGCCTAGATATTCAGCTTTATCACAGTGAAACGCTGGAGCTAATGTTGCGTAGATGGTCCAAGCTTGAAAAGGACTTTAAAACAAAGAATGGAAGATATGACATCAGTAAAATTCCAGATATCTATGACTGTATTAAGTATGATGTCCAGCATAATGTCTCTTTAAAACTAGAAAACACAATGGAACTATATAGACTGTCAAAGGCGTTAGCTGACATTGTTATACCACAGGTATGTACCTTGCAACTACTCTTAAATAGTATTCTGCAACAACTAGATGTTTCATACTGGTTATACTTGCTAATCATTATGGCAATCCATAGCTTAACTATTTCCAAACAATTTGTGGTCCACTAACCAGTTTTTATAAATGGTATGTATTGAAAGAAATATTGTTTGTTTCTGTTCCTTATTAAATTAAATAAGGAAATATCTAGAGGATATGTAATATAATAATTACATAGACATATATTTTATATATATTGGCTAAATCCAATGCAATCCTGTACACGTCTACTCAAAAGTAATTCCCACTGAGTACAATGAGACTTACCGTATTTTTCGTCCCATAGGACGCTCCGCCCCATAGGACGCACCTAGTTTTTTTGGGGGGGGAAATAAAGGAAAAATTTTTTTCCTTTATTTCCCCCCCAAAAAGCAGGTCGGAGAAACCGAACCAGGTCGAGGAACAGCGGGATGGCGGCGCTGCGCCTCCCTGCTGTCCCCCGAGCTTGTGGGGCTGGCCGATGTCTGCCCAGCGCGAGGGGTGCTCTGATTCAGGGCACCCCACCCGCCCGGTGGCAGGCTGCTATCCGCAGCATGGGGAGCCCTGCGGGGAACTCCTGCAGGGCTCCCCACGCTGCGGATGTATGCCTGGTGGGAGGGGCGCTCTGCTTCAGGGCGCTCTGCCCGCCGGGCGGCAGGCTGCTATCCGCAGCGTGGGGAGCCCTGCGGGTAACTCCTAGGGCTGCCTAGGCTGCGGATGTATTCCCGAAGCGCCAGGCGCTCTGCTTTCAGGGTGCCCGACGCTCCGAGAAGCAGGCTGCTATCCGCAGCCTAGACATCCCTGCGGGACCTCCCACAGGGCTTCCTAGGCTGCGGATGTATTCCCGAAGCGCCAGGCGCCCTGAAAGCAGAGCGCCCGACGCGACGGGAAGCAGGCTGCTATCCGCAGCCTAGACATCCCTGCGGGACCTCCCGCAGGGCTGCCTAGGCTGCGGATGTATTCCCGAAGCGCCGGGCGCTCTGCTTTCAGGGCGCCCAACGCTCCGGGAAGCAGGCTGCTATCCGCAGCCTAGACATCCCTGCGGGACCTCCCACAGGGCTGCCTAGGCTGCGGATGTATTCCCGAAGCGCCGGGCGCTCTGCTTTCAGGGCGCCCAACGCTCCGGGAAGCAGGCTGCTATCCGCAGCCTAGACATCCCTGCGGGAACTCCCGCAGGGCTTCCTAGGCTGCGGATGTCTTCCTGAAGCCTGGAGAGTGAGAGGGGTCGGTGCGCACCGACCCCTCTCGCTCTCCAAGCTTCAGCGAAAGCCTGCATTCGCCCCATAGGACGCACCCAGATTTCCCCTTCAGTTTTGGAGGGGGAAAAGTGTGTCCTATAGGGTGAAAAATACGGTACTCCCTGGTTAAGCAGGCAGAAGATTACAGCTTAAGTTACTTTCACTTTGGTCCCAATAAAATAAATGGGGCAGATTAGTCATTGCTTAGCTCCTACTGAAATTAGTAGGACCTAATCAGTGACTAACTTACAACATTTATTTTAATGGAGCCAAAGTGCAACTAACTCCCAAGCCATAATAAGCGAGTGACAAGTAGGTTCCTGCAACCAATCGATGTAAGACATTAAAAACCTATTGAGACATGTGATCTAGAATTTGACATCAGATCACGAGGTATGGAAGTTTGCAAGCAAACAGAGTTGTGACCACCGTATTCCATTCTCCTCCCATCTTGGTTTTAGCCCCCTCCCTTTCAACAGTCAGTATTGTGTGGGCACTTGATATACTCCTCCATGGGTTCTTTTGAGAGTCTCCCCACCCCTTAGGATTTTTCCTAGTGATGTTTTGTGCTTCTGCAAACCTCAGGATTACCCTGGCTGCACATTAATGGTGCATATTTAGCTGCATAAGTGATTGTGCTGAGAGAATTGAATCTGAAATAGAAAGAACAAATGGGGTCCTATAGCAAAATATTGTAGCATGCCATGCATGTATTCAGTGCACATTGTAGCTTATTTTTAATTATGCTCTTCTCATCCAGGAATATGGTATTACTGCAGCTGAGAAAATAGAAATAGCTAAAGGGTACTGCAATCCACTACTGAGGAAAATCCGGTCTGATCTTCAAAGAACTCAAGATGATGATACAGTTAACAAGCTCCACCCTTTGTAAGTTCCTTTTTGCTTGGAAAACTTGGGAGTGGTACTTTCTTGTTACTTTTATAGTGACATGAATTTAGCCATTTGTTGAGTAAAAGTATGATAACCAAATCCTTCTTGCTGCCTCCTTGCCCCCAAGGCTGCTTGCCTGCCAGGGCAGAACCCACCAACTGTCCTGTTATGCTGCTGCTTTCTCATCAGCCTCCAATGCTGCTGAGGCCAAAACAGAAGCAGCAGCAGAACAAGACTGCTGCTGGGGAACTGCCCTTTTCCCCATCCTCACTGTTCCTTCATGGCATGTCTTGGCCAGCCACCACCCGTGCTGCTTGCCTGCCTGCCTGCCATTAAACGGCAGTAACCGCCACCATATTTTTGTAAGATAAAGAGTCTTCATAATACTCCCAGCCACTCCAACTGCAGCATTAACATTAAAAAATGTAGTCTTTATAATAGTCTTTAAAAAAAGACTATTATAGTAAGAAAGACAAGATATATTTTTTCCGGGGGGGGGGGGTGATCTTATGAAACAGAAAGGGAAAAATAATTGGGGGGAAATATGAAATTTGTTCACCAATTTAAGAGAGTTTGGGAAATTATTCTGGATTTTTTTGATCTTTAGAAATTTTAATGATGGGGAGATGCACTTTAAGCTCTCTTGCTTTCTCTACAGGTACTCATGAGCCTGTATAATACTTGTTTACTGTCTCAGATTATTTTGCTCTTAGGTATTCCAGTGGGGTTATGTCTCCTGAACGTCATGTCCGAACTAGGCTATACTTCACCAGTGAGAGCCATGTCCATTCCTTACTATCAACTCTTCGCTTCGGTTCTTTATGTGATGTAAGTGATATCCTCTTCTGGTTGTTTTAGTTGAGTTTTGTATGCTCATCACTTTTGGAAATGTGCAGCGTACTTTATTATTATTATTTAGGTAGAAGTATTATGTGGCAACTCAAAATGCCACTCCCATGGGAATAAACTTTTCATTACAGAAAATCTACTGGGAGAGCTCTGGGTGGATTTGGAGAGCCATGTCCTAAAAACATTTTGAATAATGCAAACTTTATACTACTATGTGTAGTTGGGTTTTTTTCCCATAGGCAGAAATAGTTCTGTTACCTTTCATTGACTTTGCTTTGTTCTGAAACGTGTGGAAAAGGCTACTGTGAGTTATTTTATCTGTTCCATGTTTTGAAATATCTGCCACTTGACCTTTTAAAATCTATATGATATTCTCAGACACAGTCTAGCACATTTCTCTGACTGATGTTCTGCAAATTGATCATTATGAAGAGAGGTGCAAGCTATTTGTAGAAGGGGTTGCTGCTAAATTGCTATAGAAATGACAGAATTTCAGTTGTAGTCATGCTGGTAAACCTAAACTCTGCAATCCTCCTCTTTGCCTGTAACCACATGCACAGCATGTGTAACTGCACTTTTCCATCATCACCACTTGTTATCTTCCCCCGCCCCAACCCATTGTTATCATTTTAAAATTATATGCTCCTTGAAGTATTTTTGCCTGTACAGTTTTGAAAATGCTTTGTATTTCAGTTTTGCTTTACAAATAATAATAATATTTAAATTATGATAGGTTTTGGGAAAGGATGTAAAAGTGATGTAACATTGGCCTGTATAAGAATGCATTTTATTATAGCGCCGTGCAATCCTGTGTAGGCTTGCTTAGAAGTAAGTCAGTTGTGCTTAATGTACTTACTCCTTGGTGTTTCAAATTGCAGCCCTTGAGTTAGAAGCTAACAGTTAGAAGTTAACAGACTGTAGAGATTTAAAAGAAATTGTCACTCATATGCTTACAGTACTAAACATGTGAATTTCTTTTGATCTAAGCCATCAAAAGATGAACAGTGGAAACGAGCTATGGATTATCTGAATGCTGTCAGTGAACTCAATTACATGACTCAGATTGTGATCATGCTGTATGAGGATCCAAACAAGGTAAAGAAATGCTAAGCACATAGTCAAACCAGTATTATATACTTGGAAACATGGTTTAACTCCTTGTCCATTTTCTTCAGGAGCTTTCATCAGAGGAGCGTTTCCATGTGGAATTGCACTTCAGTCCAGGAGCTAAAGGCTGTGAAGAAGATAAAAATTTACCGTCAGGCTTCGGATACAGACCTGCTTCACGGGAGGTAAACACTCTTTAAAATGTTTCTTACATACATGAAATTTGAGCAGGACTTTTCACAGTACAGTGGTACCTCGGGTTAAGTACTTAATTCGTTCCGGAGGTCCGTACTTAACCTGAAGCACCACTTTAGCTAATGGGGCCTCCTGCTGCTGCCGCGCCGCCAGAGCATGATTTCTGTTCTCATCCTGAAGCAAAGTTCTTAACCTGACCAAATGTGCTTTGGTGTACATTTCCATTGCTCCATAGGAAGCTGCTTTATCCAAACGCATGTGGTACGTGGTTTGTTGCTATTGGTATCCAAGGGCCATAATCCTTAATATTTGAAGGAATTATGTTTTCTACCTGCCGAATGTTTTGTGTCACATGAAACATCCATTTTCTTCCAGAATGATGGCTCAAGGAAAAACTCCCAGAAAAATGAAAGTGATGAGGAATCACATGCTTGTAGAAGGGATGAAACAGATCGATCTGTAATGATCTTCAAGCCATTGGTGTCAGATCCAATTCATATACACAGAAAGTCGCCTCTTCCAAGACCCAGGAAAATTGGTTCATCAGAAGTAAGTTTGCTGTTCCCATGCTTAACTACTGTAGAAACAGGCTCCTGTTTTAGAGAGATTTTCACATTTCTTTTTCTCTTTTTTAATGCATGGCAAATACATAGCTGTAGTTCTCTTAGGGCTTTAACATTGCTTCAGACACTTCCATAAATTAATAACCGAAAGATACCACTATTCAGAGGAGTTTGGATCACTTAACAAGGTCTAAGTTAGTCTTCAGGCTGACTAATCTACATTGCTTGCATATACAACCTTACAAAATGTATTATTCTACAATAAATAGTTAAAGACATTTTTTGCCCTTTGCAAGAATGTTATGGTTCATCCCAATATATATATTTCCTAATATAACTGTTTGTTGTAGTGTACTCTGAAAGATAAGACATTATCTTATCAATATGAAATATATGTCTTCTGTCCCAAAATCTTAAATATTCTGAATCAAGGTTGATTCGGAGGTCTGTCATATTTACGAGGGCTACTTCAGAATACTGAAGTAGGTGAGGAGAGAGTTTCTCTTTTTACCAATCATTTTTCAGTAACAGAATAAAATTGCAAGAAACGGTATGGCCCAGTTCACACAACACAGTAAACCGTAACTGATGGTTTACCATGAACGCAGAGATCACTCCACTTTTGCTTTTCTTGTACAGCCAGCATGAGCAATAAACCACAATCCCTGGTTTAGTGTTGCATCTGAACCTAGGAATCATGGTTTGTTCTATTCCAAACAAATCATGACATTAAGCCAAAAACAAACCATATTCCTAGTTTGGATGGAATGCTAAGCCAGGGAGTGTGGTTTGCTGCTCTCACTAGCTAGAGGGAAGGAGCGTTCTGCACATTCATGATAAACCATCAACTGCTATATACTGTGATATGTGAATGCTGTATATGTTACAATTTATTTTTGGTGTCATGTGGGCACTAGTTTGTGTAACAGCCCTTGTCCTTTGACAAGTCAGGAGCAAAGACTTTTGGGGAGTGGGTTGTACTATCTCCAGACTTACCTGCTACAAAATGAATAATTCCAAATAATTTGGCCATTTGATATTATTGATTGAATTCTATACTATTATTTGGCTGTCTTGAGCTGTGATAAATATGAAGGCTAAAAAAACTCATTTTGTATCCAAGATCTTGTATATATCCTATGGGATTTTTATTTTTATTCTATTTTATTTTATTTACCTTTTTCCTCTGAAGCAAAGATCCCATGTTGTATCTCAGTTTTTCAAAAAGTCCTCTCCGTTTCATAAGTGCCATGTGTTGTTCAGGACCCAACACCTAAAATTTCAAGTACTAAGCCTCTGTGTGCGTGCAGAATTATTTATGCTGTTATTTGGATCTTAGCCTAATTGTACTAAGAGATGCCTTCACAAATTGTGCATCACCTCACTACCAGTCACTGGCATCATACCTGCACTCTGGTAGGTGGTTGCTCAAGGCTACGGACGATCCTGCCACCTTTTGACCATCCCACTTTTCAGCAGGCAGCCTGGACTCTTCTAACAGCAGGCAGGTCACTTGACTTCTTAGTTCTACCCTTGTGTTTCCAGTTCATCAAACCTGTAGCGAATAAAGTTTATAGCCTGTTTAAACCAAGTTCTTTTCCCTCCCCACCCCTCCCATCCAGCCCACTCTCTCCCCAATGCGGGCACATGCGTTTGTTACTGATCATGACAGTCTTTATCAGACAGAAATTATATATATATTTCTTAGGGATCCAAAAATATTTTAATTATTATGATGTTCCAGGTTTTGTATGTGATGATACACGAATATCCTAATAAATGCTGTGGGTTTTTCCAGCAGGCAAACATTAATGTTGAGCAGTATTCTACATATCGTTTGTAATTTTTCACACATAGTTGTAAATTCTGCTTTTCCCTGTCAATAAACACTGTTTTTATTTTGCTGACTTTACTAGCCTGAAACTTTAATATAGAAAGATTTGGAAATCATGGCTTCATTTTTACATTATATTTTTCTTTCTTCTTGGGACATTCTGTGTATTCATTGATAGGAACATGGAGCGAATCTTTTTAGCTGAATTTAGAATTCTTTCCCACTTCAATAAAATACCATTTTAAAAAGATTAATTTTTAAATGGTGTGTAAAGCAACGTGAAGCTGATTCTCTTCTATTTGGAGAAAGTGAACAAAAATCAAACAACTTAACCTTGAAGATCAAGGCTCCCTAAATATATATTGAACATAAATGTATCTGTTATGTTCTTTCAGTGTGGTCCTGACTGTTTCTTGTGAATGTCTTGATCTAGACCTAAATTATAACAGCATTGTTGGTGTGCCAGCCTGTCACTGGTGTTTGGTTTAGTTCTTAGAGTTGGTCCTGGAGCTTAGGCAGGATGTATAATGTTTATGCAGAGGATAGATGTGGCATGTGGATACAGAATGAAGACTAAATTTTACTGGTGTGTTTTGTTAGGGGAAAAACTGAGACACTAAAATTAAGAAAATATTGTTAGTGTCATCAGAGGCCAGTTACATGGTTTTGTGAAATATGTTCTTTATTACTAGTGAACGCAGCACAGACAGAGAATTTGCTATGCTTAGCGAGAGGAACACAATTAACGGTGACATTTTTAAAATATGTACATATTCAGTTTCCTTGTCATTAGTACTGTTTAAGTGTCTTTAGTGAAAATAGTAGCTGAGTATTTCCAGTTGTTTGTATTGTGTGATTTTATTATAGGAAACACGGCTCATTACTGTATAATGCTGTTAAAGTTATTTAGAAAAGGGTGCAGACAAAACTGTATTTCATTTTCTTATCATTTGGCTATGAATCTAACGTTGCATGCTTTGCTGTTTTTTTGCCCCCTTTCTCACTTCCAGGAAGAGAGCCCCCTGAGTGTGTCTAGCCCAGAGTGTATTGGTACCTGGCTGCATTACACCAGTGGTGTGGGTACTGGGCGTCGAAGACGCAGATCAGGGGAACAAATCACTTCTTCCCCTGTCTCCCCTAAATCATTGGCTTTCACATCCAGTATTTTTGGCTCATGGCAACAGGTTTTTAAACTTTACTTCATTAAACATTACTATGCATTCCAAGCAGAAAACAGCTGTCTTTAAGGACATCTAATCCCTTGTTCTGGATTTTATTCAAAGAAAATTATTTCACCTGTCATTAAAATGTGATTAAAAAAACCACTAGTTACTTCCAAGAATGCTCGGGGGGGAAAAAAGCAAGTGCATGTTTTTTTTTCCTACACAAGTTTCACTGAATGTAGTTGATTGTTTGGTTTTCAGTTGGTTTGTTTTCAGCACTGTAGAGATGGAAATAGTTAGTTCCTCATGAAATAGACATCAGCTTTGGCTTAGTTGTCCTTTAAGACTTTTCTTTCTTTACTTACAAAGCAAAACAAAAACAGCATTGAGTAATTTGGTGGCAGGTGCATTAAAATGATTGTGCAATAAATGAAACAAAATGTGATTTGAAGTAATTGGATTGGGGTCCAATATTGGTATTCCACAGTTGGGATTAGCGTAGATTGTCTTTTCAACGGCCTATTAACTGTTCAAGAAAAAAATTGTTAGTACTAATCATTATTTCTCTACTTGTGAACTGGAGGTATCCTTTCTCTCTCTCTCTTTGTTTTGAAGACAGTTCTTCATCCATTGTAATGTATAACATTGTGAAATTTGACATATTGGGGAATTAAGTAAAATAGTACATATACTGAACAGTAAAATAGAATAGTGTACAGCTTTTATCCAACTCAGATATACCCAAAGTAGACCCATTGAAATTAATGAAACCAAATTAGTCATATCTGTTCATTTCAGTGGGTCTGTTCTGAGTAGGACTAATGTTGGATATAAAACAACATACTTACAAATAGTTGTACTAAACAATGGATGGTGCCCTGTTACCGGAAATCTCCCCCCCAAAAAAGAATGTTATTTTGATGTCCTATTGAAACTAAAAATTGCTTGGATATAGATAAAAAGAGTTTTAGGTTAAAGGTTGTGAACATCAGACGTTTACCCTGATAAGAGCCTGTGCATGGATCAGTGACTGTAAGGTGACCTCATCAGCCTGTCTGTGTTTCCTTTTCCCCCCTTCCTCTCCCTTCCAATACAGGCGCAGTTTAGGAGTGTTCATTTGGTAAACTAAAATGACACAGTTGTCTGTGTTTTCATATCTTTCTTGGTGTCTGTCCTGTTTTTGTCATCATGAATGCCTGCTTGCACCACTTCATTGCAAGGATCTCATGAGTGAACTGGATTCCCTTCAGCAATATTGCATGACCTTCCATATTGTTTTGGTATCTCTACTAATGCATCATATGGCTTATTAATACTTGTCTGTCATGAACAGGCTGCTGTTTCAAGCTTAATGGATTCTACAATCCAACTAGTCTTGTTTTTGTTCTTACTTATCCATTTCCCATGTCTAGGTCCCAACAGAAACCAACAGTTATTTCCGACCACCAAGAACTATTGTGGAGCAAAAGGCAAGCGGTATAGGTACGTATATATTTCCTAAAGTCCTGCTCCTTTAAAGTAGACCTACTCAGTTTTCAGTATTCAAGCTTGTGGATATTTTAAAAGTTAACTCCGTTGTTTGGATAATGTATCTTGAATATTTTAATACAAATAAGTCATTTGGTCATTGAATATAGAATATCAGTTGTCATTGTTGACATGAATTTTTCACTTGAACCCAAACCATATTGTTGTTTTGACAAGTTAATAGAGACCATTTTAAGAGGATTCATCTCTAGGCTTTTGAGGGCTTGCTCCTTAGTCAGATGGGAACAGTTGAAGAGATTCTCCTGGTAATCAAAAACCTTTATTTTTCTCATTTTTTGTTTTCCATATACATTTAAGAACAACACAAGAGTAATGTTCTTTGCACTACCCCAAATTCCATCAACTACAGCTTTCAGAATACAGGCTTGGCTATTGTAACTGTTTTATTACAGCAAGCATCAGATTTATATTTCAGCAGCATTTTAGTATTGTAGAATGAATACTATTTTCATTCTGTAGTGTATTATACTACATTTGGTAGTGTATACTACCGGTACTTTTTTGCTCTGCAAATGTTTTAATATTATGGGTAACACTTTCATAGCACGTCAAACAAAACAAACACAGCATTAAATGCAGTTTAAGATAAAAATTTATCCAGTTGTCTACTTAACACTATATTCTTTCTATATGCACAATCTTTTTTTGTTTCTTCATGTTTCAAAATTTTACCTAGCAAAATGCATACATCAGATGCTCTTGATTACTGGAGTTTAATTTTTCTAATGTTCTTCAATCATTGCACAATCCTGTTCTCTGTGATATTCCACATAAATATACCGTGTTGGCCCGAATATAAGCTGCACCCAAATATAAGCCGCACCTTTAAAATTGGAGAGGGAAAAGAGAAAAAAAAATCTGAATATAAGCCGCTCCATTCCTTGCTGCTCCGTTGCTAGCAACCTTTCCCCTTCCTCGCTCTCTCCCTTCCCGGCCTTGCGGGAGAAGATGGGGGACTATGCATAGGACGGACGCGGCTTTGCCACACTCTTGCCTGCATATCATAAGGTCGCGAATATGAGCCACACTTTAACTTTTCACAATCAGAATTTGGGCAAAAAGTGAGACTTATATTCATGCCAATACAGTACATGTTGATGAAAACTGATCTAAATGCAGGTATTTCTTAAGTTCCAAAGCTTCTCCACAGATTAGACATTTATATTGATATGTTTCATCAGATGTGCTGCTAATGTTTTCCTCACCGTTTGGTTGTCAGTGGTAATAACAGAAATTTTGAATCAGTGGTTCATGATTAGAAAGCAAATAGATCAGGTTTCAAAGGGCAAGGATAGGAGAAACCTCTCCTGAGCAAGTGCCATTGAGATGAATTTTATATTGGTAAGGTATTGTCCAAAATACAATACACCCAAAGTAGCCCTTTTCTTAGGTTTTTAAAAGTAAAATATTATTATGAGAGGATACCAATATTGTAGTATGTAGAGAATTATTCTTTATAAACAAGGTTTTTAATATCAGACAGCAAAACTCAGTACACCAGGGTTTGTTTGTTTTTAGATCAGCCATTAACTTTTAAAAATACATTGAGAAACTCAACACATTTAATGGGATATGTCTGCACAAGCCACAAGTGGAACACGTGCAAGAAAACTTGATCACATCCCATGAATTTAAGTGGAATTTCCACATGAAAACATGCTGATCTCTGTGTTTGCAGAGTTCAGTGCTCATTTTAACAGATTCAGTTATAAACTGCAAATATTGAGTCTTGTGTTTCTTCCTCAACCATCCCTTTTTGTTTTACATTGACCTATCAGGCAGTGTTTTTTTTTCTTTATCAAGTCTAGCAACAGGAAACAAAAGGAAGTTCCCTTCATTAGAGTTCAGCCTTCTCTTTGTATATAATTAGTAAGGGGATTGTGATAAATAGAAGCACAGTAATTTGTGGTAGTTACATCCTGAAAGTACCACTGACTTTATAAGCATATTGTGAACCTGTTCAAGGCTATGCCAGAGGCAGCCTCTTGTGTGGTAAGAGCGATATGCTTGCATGCTGCATGCATCCCCGATGTGAACAGAAGAACACCTGGTTGCTGTATGTATTTTCTCTAACTCCCATCAGGGTCTCACTGTGCGAGCCTGTTTAGCACTTCGGTGCTCGGGGGTTCTTCAAGTGCACCTAACCTACAGGATTATGCTCGTATTCATCGTAAAAAGCTGACTTCTTCTGGCTGCATAGATGGTATGTGCACACCTTCGCACATGCACTTACACCCACCCACTCATACGCACACATTAAACCTTGAAAGAAAGTCCTAGGCCTGTTTACAGAGTAGAAGCCTATAATACCGATCACTAATATTAATTTGTAGAGGGTTGTAGTGACCCTTTATTTCTCAGAGATTAATTGTGTTTAATGGCACACCGATGGAAGGAGGGCTTTTTCCCTTCCGTAACAAACCAACTTAAAAAAAGTTTATGTTCAACCTATGTTTAAAACCATTTAATTTGGTAATTTTTTACTGAAATGGAACAAAAAGCCATTTATTGAGAACTAGAGAAATCAAAGGAGATTCATTAATATTTGTAAAGTCCTAAAAAGAGGTACGTTTGTTAAATTATTTTTAAAATTAACCTGAAAGTGTTTGGCTTGGGGCTTCAGAGTAACAAGCAGAATAGAAATGTCAGCACCAGATTTCCACCATTTTACAATGTTTGTTAACTTTCTTGAGGGTAAGAAACATTCAGCTTTCTCCTACTGTCACATCCATGATATTCAATTCTAACCATGTATGTCTGTATGCCAAAATCACAAGCTCACCCGTATTTGTCTTCCATACACTCCATTAAACCTCTAGTAGTAACAACCAGCAAAGTTTTACCTGCTTTTAAACCTGTTTTGGCCTTTGCACCTCTCCCAATCCCTTCTGCATGCCATTCAGTTCTAACCTACTCTTCATTGTTTTCCCCTCTTCTGTCCTTTCTTGAATTATCCCTCTTTTGGTAGCTGTTTTGAATTTCAGGTACCTGTTTTTCTCTTTCTCAGACACCACACGTGGTTCTGCTGTTAAAAGGTTTTCTATCTCATTTGCTCGACACCCAACCAATGGTATGTTTTGCTTTTATTTAAAAAAAGAAGTATTCCCTTGCTTCATCCCTTCCAAACTATGGGGTGTATAGTACTGTCCACCATCACCCTCCCTGATTCCAGCTGATCACATGGCCATATTGACAATTATTAGAAGTTCTGATAATTTAAATCCCTTTCCCCTTTTTAATTCCATTATCTAATCTTTTAAAATTCACACTTGCAAAATCTTTTTTGGGACGGGGTGGGGAATTAAATGAATTCCATGTCTATTTTTACGCAGTCTTCTTAATGACACAACCAATTAGTACACATAGTGTATGGTTTTAAAGCTTTCTGATCCTAAACAGCTCCTATTCCTTCCCCCTTCATATTCTTTGGCATCCTGCTATGTCGGATATCTCTGTTCTGAACTTTTGGAACTCAGCGTAAGAACTGCCTTACTAAACCAAACCAAAAGGTCCACTTTCTCTAGCACTCTATTTCCAACAGCAACCACCAGATGGCACTGGGAAACTCATTAAGTTGGGCATGAAAGTGGTGGTCTGTTCTCTATTTGTCCCCCAGTGACTGGGATTCAGAGGTATACAGCCTTTGAACATGAAGATTCTGATTATCTAGCATAGCTAACAACCACTGCTAAGCCTATTCTCTGTGAACTCAGGATTTCATTATAAATAACAACAGGAACTTGCTATCATCCTCTTGAAATCACATTAGACTTAAAATAAAAGTTAACTGAAAACAAAGTTCCCTACATTTCTGTCAGTAACCAAATGATTTGCTTCAGCTTGTTTAAGTTTCCTTCCTTTCATACAGACAGCTTAAGTGCTTTCTGTAATGAGTTACTTGCCGCTATGTTTTCCTCCTGAGGTCTAAACGGCCTCGGTCCAGTATACCTGAAGGAGCATCTCCACCCCCATTATTCTGCCTGGGCACTGAGGTCCAGTGCTGAGGGCCTTCTGGCCATTCCCTCGCTGCGAGAAGCCAAGTTACAAGGGACCAGGCAGAGGGCCTTCTCGGTAGTGGCACCCGCCCTGTGGAACGCCCGCCCACCAGATGTCAAAGAGAAAAACAACTACCAGACTTTTAGAAGACATCTGAAGGCAGCCCTGTTTAGGGAAGCTTTTAATGTTTAACAGACTATTGTATTTTAATATTTTGTTGGAAGCCGCCCCCATCCTGCCCCAACATATAACACATTTTGCAAAGCTTTGCCACTGAATTGGTCCTTTCATCACAGAAACTGAGCTGGCCACTCCTCCATCATAGATGAGACAATAATGCTGCTCTCAGTTTCTTTATCCTTATTCAAAAAATTTCCAAAGCCATTTATTAACTGAGTTCAGTGGTAAGGTAATATAATGTCTTCATGAAGCTGTAGATTTGTGTCTATTCCCAAATCATCATAATAAACTGATAGGTTTGCTTCAGTCACAAGTAATCTTTACTAATATTACTACAGTATTTCATACCTACATATAGAATTAGTTGTGAAAATGGGGAAAAAATGTGCACATTGACTCTAAAATTAAGTCATCTAAAGAGAGAGATGCTCAACTTAGTATGCAAAACAGCTGAAAGTTGAGGTATGAGAGCTAAAAAATAAATATTTACAAATAAGGGGGGAAATATATCATAAATAGCTGGCAGAGCACATTTTATCCAAATAGTATGTGCTTAAAATTTGTATATTTTTATCACAGCTGTGTTGATACAGATTGCTGTGATCTGATTAATATGTATCCTCACAACTTTCACAATTTACTGCATGGTTATATGTATTACTCAGAAGCCTAAATGTACTTCCTCAGGTAACTTGGGATCACTCCAGCTGCTTTGAAAATGAGGCGTGGCGTACTGTTTGCTCTTAACCTTTCATTGAGGGCCTCCTCTTTTCTTTGACTTCCATAACTTTAAGATAACAATGCAACTTCTAAACCATTTCAGTCTTCCCCTTCCTTTCATCTTGAGTTCAAGATACATGGTGAAACAAGTATCTACTGACAGTGCTTTACATATTTTCTGGGCCTCTGTGCAGAACATCCAGACCTCTTTAGGTGCTGGTCGGTTTCTTCTGAGGAATTTCTAGGCGCCAGTGGTATGTCTTTATAGCTTTTGAATGTAAGACGGCAGGGTGGCTTTCTAAGTTGCTGCGCTAACCCTTTCATTGTCTTTCATTTTGATGGAAACTGGTATGTTAAGATAGAGGTCAGCTCATGTTAGCAGATCAAACATTTGAAGGGATACTGTCCAATACGTAGATGTCTTTTTAAAAATAAAAGAACACAAATGAATAGGTTTTTACCATTTTCAATTTCAATCCAGTGGAAATGGCCTCTCGGCACATGTCTCAGGGTATTTCTCCAATGCTTGATAATCCAGTTATGAAGCTGCTAAAAGATGGGTGTGTGCACAAGTGAATAGTTGGTTTTTATTGCCCTAGGTAAATAAAGCTAAAAGTATGCAGAAATATAAATGACACTATTGAGCTTCAGATTTAACTGTTTCAAAGGATATTTATTGGACATGAGGGAATTATAAGCACCAAAATAGACACGAGCACTTAAAGAAAATAGCCTGCCATAGTCCCATGAAATTGTTCCTTACATAGATACTCATACACATTTGTGGATTTTCTCCAGTCAGGGAAAGCTGCAGTTCTCGTGGAATTTACTGTAATGCAAAGAAAGGGTTCGCGCTTGCCTGCATGCGTAGTGTTGTATTCTTAGAAGAATTATTACGCATTAAACACAATTAACTTGAAGCACACACAGAGGCTTAACTGCTACAATTCAATCAGATACCAAAATGTTCATTTGCAAAGTTTCCTTCTCTAGAAATTTAAGGAGAGAAAAGTGATTTCAGATAACAAGAATTTGAATTCTTTAGTTTTGGAGTTCACTATAGTTTACTTCATATTACATTTAAATGTACCTTGCACTAAAAACATGAATACTTTTTCATTAGCAAACCTATGTCATTGAAAAAAAAGGTCTTGAGAGAAATTTAGCAACTTAAGTAAAATTACAGTTTTTGTTTTCGGAATTATAATAGTGAAACTTTATATGGACAATTTTTTTGTGGGGAGCTGTCTGAATCAGTTCACAAGTGCTTTTTAAAGCTTATGTACGCATATGGAGTTTTAAATTAACATTAGTTCAGGTATGCATGGTTGATTATGTTTTTACTTATGATGCCTAACCCTGGATTTCAGATTTATTTGTGGCTTGACAGTAACTGTTATAAAAGTAATGAAGCTGGATGTAAATAATATTAAGGAAACTTGTCATAATCCTGGAAGAGGGTTGTCCTTGCTTTCTTCTCAGAAAACAGTACTTTCAGACTTAGATGACCAGGAGTTTTGACTTGAAGAGCCAGCTCTGATGCCTATGGAAGTGACATAGGGACATGCTGAGCCTTTACTTCATTGATTTCTTAAGTCTGTTTTATATAGAAATTTATAAATTGAATGAAAACCTAGATTAGAGTTATCGGAGAGTACAATGGATAAGTAGGTCTACATCTGTGTAAGTGGTGGTTAAATTGCTGCCTTAGACTTATTTAAATAAAAATGTTTTTGTATTATGTATATGCAGAACCATGAGCTTCATATATAGGAAATTCTGACAGCCTTTAGTCCAGCTCCATATTGTTTCAGTATCTGAAGTGTTTACTGTATGGTTGCATGTGTTTGGATGGAGCCAGAATCATGTTTGAGGCTTTTTGGTTCCATCTTTCTCACTGCAGGCCTGCATGTACCATGTGTCTACCTGAGAAAACTCCCTTCAGAAAGTCAAGCAATCATTCTGGAGCTGCTTCTGATGCAGTGCAAAAGGAGCAGAAATCTGGAGAGTTGCACTGGGTTCAGAAGTGCTTTGGTGCACATGGCACGGGTCTCTTTGTATTTTGGCCTTTTAAGCATACTTCTGCAGCACATGTCTTTGCCATTATAATTGCTCAGTTGCTTCCTTTTATGTTGGAAATATGTGGTGTGTGTGTCTGTGTTTTCTTTTTCAGGCTTTGAATTGTATTCCATGGTGCCTTCAATCTGCCCTCTAGAAACCCTCCATAACTCCTTGTCATTAAAGCAGGTGGATGAATTTCTTGCTTCCATTGCTGCCTCTCCTTTGTACGACAGATTTCAAGCCGCATCCACATTTTCTCTGCGTAATTACCTTTTATGTCTTTTATTTCGCAAACTGCAAAACACTGCTGGCCATAGGCAATCCATTGAATACTAGGATTGAGTGTTTCCTGGTGTGGGACTGATAAACTGTTTCAGATTTAATCAAATAAGTATTTCCTCATTTTCCCCATGAATTGGCATATAACCACACCACCCACACTGCAGCTGTCTTCCTGGCTGTTCTTGGAAGTGTAAGAGAATGCAATTTAACTTAAATTAGTCACACAATATGACTATAACACATACCCTGCATGTATGCTGTGCAAAATTTCTGTATGATGACAACACTTATTTGTGCAATTAAAAACTGCTAAGACCAAAGAAGTGGGGTTTCCATTCTACCCCTCCACTCCACACATGTCCCATAGCTAAGCTAGAAACTTTGTTTTAAAAACTTAGGCAACTTCAGATAGAGTTGCTGAGGTGGGGGAAATGAAGATCCTGCTTGGCACATACAGTGGTACCTCGGGTTACAGACACTTCAGGTTACAGACTCCGCTAACCCAGAAATAGTGCTTCAGGTTAAGAACTTTGCTTCAGGATAAGAACAGAAATCGGGCTCTGGCGGCGCGGTGGCAGCAGGAGGCCCCATTAGCTAAAGTGGTGTTTCAGGTTAAGAACAGTTTCAGGTTAAGTACGGACCTCCGGAATGAATTAAGTACTTAACCCGAGGTACCACTGTACCCCTCTGTATACTTGAAGTAGTTTATTGGACCCTGAACACTATGATGCCTATAGCCCATAATTCTCTTTCCGCTCAAACACTGCCATGCAGATTTCTTGATATTTCTGAAACTAACTGTAAATGATAATTTCCCAAATTCCATAGTAGGGCAATACCTTTATTAGGGCATCCAAACTGGTACAAAATAGTGAGAAAGCTTTTGAGCTGTCCAGAATTCTTTGTCAGGCTAGATTTTAAGCAGAGCGAGAGGTGAGGGGATCAAAAAATGGCCCTAGTGTTGAAGCCATGAAGCCTGCATTGTGCTTGGTCTCAAGATGGAGCATGGGAAGAGGTAACAGACTTAATATATTTCACATTCCAAGGTGCAATGCAGGTTTCAAGTTACACCTGCTAGGATGAAGGAACACAAAATGTCTGATTTTGTAAATTTAAAATTCTCCAGACCTGTCTCTAACTTTAAGCAAAATTCACAAGTTCCTTGTGGTAGAAAACAGCAGTAAAGAGAAGCATAAAATTTTTTAAATTAGCAAATCTTGGTGCACTAAGTCAAAAAAGTGAGTAGAAGCTGAGTTAGGCATCTTTACCTAGTACTCAGAGATAATATGCTCTGAGGAAAAAGTTATTTATTCAGGCAGTATTAGACCCTCTTACTCTAGTTTATTATCCTACTCTTCAATAGCTAAATTTAGTAGTCTGCAAGCTATACACAAAGAAGAAGTACATAAGAAAAATATCAAAATACATATTTGGCCAGATACCTATTTTCTGTGCATGCATGCCAACTTCAGTTAGTGAGACAGCTTTCAGGTTTGTCTAAATAGGTTTCTTGGAAACAAAAAAGATGACTGTTTAATAGTTTAAACATGACGTTGACAAAAACCTATAGATCCATATTGATGAAGAGTAATATTGGAGCATAATATGTTCACTGTACTATTCGCATAAAAACAATGTACACACTTTTCAGAGGCAATTGTTCAAAGAATAATACAGCCTTTGTTGATACTTTATATAATCTCTGTTTCTTCAGCATTGACAACATCCAGTTACTTGAGAAAGAATAAGATAAAATAGCTTTGTAACTTTTATTAACCCTTTTAGCTTCGCCATCATTTCTGGATGCAAGAAAAAACTCTTTAAATACATACACCCCTGCAAAAATCCAACCAACGCCACAAGAAGACCCTTTGAGTCGGCGAGAATGTTCCTCGACTACGTCAAGTAAGTAATACTTGAAAAAAACCTTTTCACATCCATCTTAATTATTAACAAGAACCGTCTGAGATTGTTCAGAATCATTTTGCTTTATACTTTAAGAAATTTGAGAGCATTTTGGTGTGGATTGGTCTTATTTTTCTGTCTCATTATGATGCATAAGATAAGCAGTTTGGGGGCTCCAGCGAGATCTCGTGGATCTCTCACAAGATCTCACTGGAACCTGCAACCACATGATTTCAGTAAGTGAGGCTTCGGCAGAGGGGAGGCAGCAACTTCCCATTCACCTCAGACAGTGACCAGGGAAAGGCTGCCCCTGGCTCCCATCCTTCTGATTTTATTTTTGTCAAGTTTCAGAGATATTGTAATATTGGGCATGACATAGCCAAAGTTGTATTGGTTTCAGTGTTTTAAGTTTCTCCTCCTGAAAGCTAACAGACACTAAAATGCTTGTTTGTCTTGATCATGTCTTTTTTTTTATTACTATTCACCATAAGAAACATGATTCTGTTTTGTTTGTGTGCAGGTACCAGTGTTTCTTCGCCTCCTGTTTGATACATCATAAAATGCCAAAAAAGAGTTAAAACAATACTTGTTTAGCACTGGTGGTTAAACTGTCTCAGAAGAAATGAAGCAGTTCGAGCAAAACTGGAAGGTGCTGCCAATGCCATCTTTAGCAGTGTATATTTCTTTGTAGACAAATAAGTTAGCTTTAAAAGGCTATTCATTTCTCTCTGTGTAAGTATGTGTTTCCCTGTATATAAAATAATTACTGAAGTGCATATATAGTATATATTCAGGAAAGATTATTTCTTTGTTTCTAAAGTATGAAAAGCAAAGATGTTTACACCATTGTTTTAAGGAAATGGTTATCTTTTAACAGAGAAACTGCACACGACATTTACCATCTTTGTTGTCCTAAATTAACGCACAAACCAAAACAGCCTAACATACTGGTTTGCATTATAAAGGAGCAGCTAATAGGGAGATAGGAGAGGGGTAGAAAAAGCCACCATTTCCTTTTTGCCCTACAGTAGACCTTAAAGCCCGGACATGAAAACTTATTCATCACCAAAGCACATTAATAGGACTCTGCTTAGCAGATGCCTTTATGAATGTCAATCTGTGACAGCATCTCAGTGGTTGGTTCTTTTCCCCTCTGGTAGAAATGCATAATGGAGCTGGATGATAAATGAAAAGCACTTAAGCCCTCATACTTTGAAGGTACACACACCATTACCTGAAAAATAAAAGGTCAGATTACTTTGAGCCACTTAAGTGCTAATATAATAATTGTAATATTAGAAAGGTTCATTGTTAGAAAGAAAGCTGTGTTATTTTATGAGGAAGAAACAGCTTAAACTCATTTCACAGAGAGTTTTCATTGGAGCCTGGCTCCAGTTTTTGAAAAACAGCAGAAAACTGTAATATGAAATGGCCAAACAGCTATACCTTCTTTGGAACTTCTCAAGGCTCCGAGTAACTTAAAGGCAGATGAAATAGTAAACATTAAAACAAAAAACACCTGCAACACGAGAGACCATTGTTTTGTAGGGAAATATTTTGCTTCCAATTCTGAAGGGCCTGGCATATGCCCACTACCAAACTTAAGGAACTCACTGATCTATGTCACATCTTTTCTCCTTCATCAGCAACTGTGCTGGGGGGAAAAGACATTGGTCTTGACTCCTCTCTATGGTAGTCCTGCTTAAATGGGCTAAAGTCAGGGATAGTATTTCAATCTTATACCCGAGTGCAAAATATTGTTTTTTGATCCCTACCCCAGCTTAAATGTGGCTTCTGCAAATATCTCTGCCTTCCTGTTGCTTTCAGCCATATGGAGGTACAGGTTAACAATTCTGGTACTGCTTAGGTGATTAAAGGTCTCTATTGTATTGTATTTGAGAATTAAGAGCTAATTACTAGTGTGTTGCCTAAACTGACACCTGGCACCCTTAGTCTTTACCTGGGAGCATCTCTTTTTAAAATACATTTCCAAAGAGCAATTTTTGTTTGTGTATAGATATGCTGGGTGCAGATGACATGCCCTTTAATTTCCTTGTTCTTTGTTTGTTTACACCAGGCCCTTGACATTCAAATATACTTTGGTTGTTAGTGTCTGTGCTTTATGAGCTCCTCTCCTAAAAGTAATTTCCTGTTTACACTTTTCCTAAATGCTCTTCTATTTTGTTGCAAAGATGACTTTCTTCAAGAGATTTCTGCAGAATACTGCTTAAAGCATAGTTCACGTGTGGATAACAGGGCTTCATCAAAGCAGAAACAGCTGGTCTGTTAATATTCCATGCTGGGAACTTTCTATATGTGCAGATTATATTGTCAAGTTTTGAAATTAAAAGAAACTATAGCATTACCAAATCTACATAATTACTGTTTCAGCACTGAACACTTGAACATAAACCAATACAGCTAATGTTCCCATCATTGTCCTTCTCATCTCTGCTGTTAGTTAAAGACAGCTGAAGATTTTATTAGCGCTATGAAAATCTTGAGAAATCTTGGTGTTCTTTCAAAACATATTCAGGTTTGTCAATTGTCCTAAGATTTCCTTTGTGACATGATTAATTGAATGCCTTTTATTTTCATTATAAAATATAATGGATTGGGTCCAGGCTTAGTCAGTTTGGACCCACTGAAATCAATGAGGCTTAACTAACTTGTCCTTTATCTCTCAGTGAGTGTTATTTAGTCTGAGTCCAACCCAGGGATTAATATTAATGTGATTCTCATCAACAGCAATATTTTCCTGTTAAATACCAGGAGACCTACCTTCAAATATAATTGTTGTTGTTTTCTTCTGTTTTTTAAAAAGGCTTTGATTCTCATCCTGGCAGTTGTCCATGAAAGTGGATTTGCTAATTATACTTGCCATTGCATTGCTGTGCATATTTCATATGAGGTCATATGATAAATTCTTATGTATGGTTTAAGATACCAAATATATAATAGATTTGTAACTTCTCATTGCAAACATTTCATTATCTATAATGTAAGTTTATCATATGGACAATGTTTGTCTTGCTCACCTCTGAATGTATAAGTTATGTTTACTGTTTTTCTATAAGAAAATGTTATAATTTAAGTGTGCATATCATTCCAGACAACCAAAGCTTTGGCATATTTTTGATCTGCTCTTAAAAAAAAAGTCAATAGGAACAGATATTGTCTGTTCTGTGTATTCTATAATAAATTCTTAACTCTCACTTTACTTTTCTGTTCTAATAAACTAAAGTGTTTAAAAGAAATTGCGGTAGACATGCACCACTTTATACTGGAAAACATTTAGGCCTGACACATTAATATTTTGCATGAGAAAGGTGACTTGGAAACGTCCTTGTGTTCTGCGCCCCGGTAACCACCTGTTAGATTGCTATGATTAGTTGTATCCAGTGGTGTCCATGTGTAAGCAGAATGGATTTCCACTTGCACTTTCTTCTCCGAACGCCTGCTTTACCCCAACCCTACTCTGTAACCCAAAAAAATCTATTTCAGAGATTTGGAAAACTTGGGAGATTTGAAGGGATGGCATGAAAACTACAGGAGGGAGGTGAGGAAGAAGAACGCCACTTGTACACTACTGAGTTTCACCCAATAACGTGTTGCACAATGAGCTTTGAAAATGTCTGGAAAAGTACTGAATATGGCAGCAAAGACTACTGACTGGGAATGCTGATGCAAGCATATTATGCCAGTACTCTTATCACCTTCACTAGCTTCCAGTACATTTCCTAGCCCAATTCAAAGTGCTGGCTTTGGCATTTGAAGTCCTTCATGGCTTGGGGCCTCAGTATTTGAAGGATCACCTCTTCTTGTATGTTCCTGGCCATTGTTTGAGATCCTTGAGGGAAGCCCTCTTCTGATTGCCCCTGCCAGATGCTGAGAAATGTCCTTCTCTGTGGTGGCCCCTTGTCTGTGGAACACCCTGCTGAAGAAAAATTCATCAGGTAGGGATGCAGGTGGCACTGTGGGTTAAACCACAGAGCCTAGGGCTTGCCGTTCAGAAGGTCGGCGGTTCGAATCCCCACAACAGGGTGAGCTCCTGTTGCTTGGTCCCTGCTCCTAGCAGTTCGAAAGCATATCAAAGTGCAAGTAGATAAATAGGTACCGGTCCAACGGGAAGGTAAACAGTGTTTCTGTGTGCTGCTCTGGTTCGCTAGAAGCGGCTTAGACATGCCGGCCACATGACCCGGAAGCTGTACGCCAGCTCCCTCGGCCAGTAAAGCGAGATGAGCGCCACAACCCGAGTCATCTGCGACTGCATCTAATTGTCAGGGGCCCCTTTACCTTTATTACTGAAGGATTTTTTGCAAGCTCCACTGATGTGGTTTTGTGTCCAAAATACTAATTCTAACATCAGTGCTGATTTACTCTTTTTCCTTTATTATTTTTCGTAAGAAAGGGCCCATAAAAAGTACTTAAAGCTTGCAATCAATTGGCAAACCACTGCTGCAAAAAAAGGTGATTGTTATATGTATATATTTTAATTGTACTGCATTCATTTACACACATGGGTGTAACTGCAAAAGCACACTAACAAAGAGTAGTGATAGGTAAACAAACCTGCAATTTACATGTCTGGTTATATTTCATCTGTAGCTGTTAGACTGATAGTAGGAGTCCAGGTGTGTACCCGCCCCCCGCAAAAAAAGCATTTACTCAAAGAAATGGTCAGTATGGTGTAGCATTTGAGCAGTACTCCACAAAGGCAATACTCTAGAAATAGCCCTTGATATGGTTACTAAGGGATATGTAGAATACATTACCTTTTCCACTATCATCAGTACAGGTAAGTGTATGTGTCAATGCATGTATGTTAAGTTAATGTACATGTCTGTTTTGCCTTGTTCACATATAATGGTAACAAACTAACCAAAGTGGTTTCCTCATGCACAAATAACAAGAGGTCCCCACCCGATCACCTGTACTTTCTCCTTCTGCGGGTTTTGAGATGTTTCTCTTATAGGCTTAAAATTCTAGTGACCCGAAGTGCTGGAAGAAGCCTTTTCCCACTCATCTCCCATTCCCTCCTTGCTTTCACACCCACTAAAACATGTTCATGTTTTTCCTGCCTTTTTAGTTTTGGGAAACTTTCCATCTAAATTATTTGGAGAAAGCTAAGGCCTTCAGTGCATATGTTTGAAGATCTCTCTCTTTTCTTCTCTTTTTCTTTTTCTTTTCCTTTTCCTTCTATTGCCAGATGTTTTATGCCTTGCATATATCTCTAAATCGTTCTTTGGCTATTTTGAAATACAAAAGTCTAAGACATTAATACACACGCACACACGCACGCACGCATGACATTTCTGGTAGCATATTTTAGTCAAAATAATTCAGCATTTGAATTTCTTAACCAGCTGATTGAAATCAAGTAGCATATGGTCTCTCTTTCTCCCCACTGTGTAGCTCCTAATATCAGTGAGATGGTACAGACCAAGTGGAACTTTTCTCAGAGAAAGATGTACATTTTAATTACTACCATTTCATACAGCAACCATTCATTCACTACCTTGCTGCAGTACTGCAACAACCATTAATGCTCTATGCCAACCTTACATCATGTTGCACTTGCATTTTTTGCATTATATGGTGGTAAGGAAAATGCAGATTGCTCGTTAAAATAAAGGTGAAAACTTTCTTGGAAAACTGTATCTCAATATCCAGTGGCAAAGGTGTTCAGTCTCCACGGCGGTTTCATTTGTTGTTATTACTAATATGTATTATAAGGAAGATGGAAACATACTGGTTTAGATATGTTTTACAGCTTTTCTAATATTCTCCCTGCATTGCATAATAGTGTTTGTGTTGTCCTATTTTCTTTGTGGCAATGGATCTTTAAAGTGTGCACACTGATTTTGATTAGTTTCTATGCTAGGGTAAAATGAGCTCACTATCTTTTTTTAGGTTTCTGCTAAACAATTTTTTTTAAAGTAAGCTGTTTCATGCTGTTTGTTATCTTGACTTGCTCAGATTTGCGTAGAGATGTAATTGTTAAACAAAAACCTAAATCTTCACCTTCCATTTGACAGAATCCACATATCAAAACCATGCCTATTTAATTCACTGCTCATAATAAGCATATAACGCCCCACACATTCAGTGCTATTTTTTATATTAGAAAACAACCCTTCATGCATTCAGTGGCAAATGGAATAAATGGGTAACTGGAGAAGCCTTTGAACCCTGGAATGTAGTCATCATGCTTCTTCAATATTGCAGAGGCCAAAATACTCTTTATGTTGCACTTTCTACCTTTACCACAAGGTGGGAGCTGGTGCCAGACTGACCATTCTGCCACTAGGGAAAGGCAGCAATCACCCCAATGCAATATCACTGTTAAAAAAAAAAAGTTGCTCAGGTGTGCAGGCAGGTAGCTTATGTTTTTAGTCTCTGAATTACCAACATGTGACAAGCAAAAATTCAGCAGGTACAATGTCCAGCATGTTTAACTTCTGCCTGCTATACAGCTGAACACTTCATGCATGAAGACAGGAGGAAAAGTAAGGTCTGACGCCCACTGATGAGTGTTGCATATGGAAATATTTACTAAATAAAACTACATCACATTTGTATCTCCATTGTCACATTTCAAGTAGAGAACACTGAGACTCATAAAAGGGGGGTGGGTGGGTTAGATAATTAACCCTACACAGGACATATACCGGTAAATGTCTAAATACAGCTTTGTTTGCTAATTCAGGATGGTGCTACATTGTTCATTGGGGGGGGGGTGGAAATTACTGCCCAATTGTAAACAGCAAAACAGGTTATCCTGACGGATAGCACTATTAAATCCAGGGGCTTTTTTGTAAGATGTGTAACAAGCAAAAATTCACCTGGCTCAGTATCCCCTAGCATGTTAAATCTCTGCCTGCTAATACAACTGTTAACTACACAGGAATTCCATCTGAGTAGATATGGGAACAAAGTTTGTATCTGGATTTCTTGCAAGGCCTGCTGCCTGTCTTCCTGCTATGTGACCCA
Organism: Podarcis raffonei; assembly: GCF_027172205.1. Classification (NCBI taxonomy): domain Eukaryota; kingdom Metazoa; phylum Chordata; class Lepidosauria; order Squamata; family Lacertidae; genus Podarcis; species Podarcis raffonei. Next base: position 39,561,609 of record NC_070612.1, read on the forward strand.
TTAATGCTGAAGAGTAGCTATTTTAGGTTGGGGGCCTTTTCTGTTAGAAATAACAACCCCCCAGGGCACACGGCAGGTAAGCAGCATTGTACGGTGTGGGCTGTAGATCATTAATGACACGTTTGAGTGGTTTCACCTAGGAGTGACAGGCAATAAGAAGTGGTGTTCTGTTATTTTTTTTCTTCTAGATTAGCCCTATGGTAGATTATTTCTCAGTATGAGAGCGTGCGTGCATGTGTGTGCCTGCCAATTTAGGATTGCACTTGAAGCAACTGATGAACAAGTCTGGTCCACGAAAACCAACCCCATAATAAATTTGTTAAGTCTTTAAGATGCCACAATAGTGTTTTTGCTGTAGCAAACAAGAACTGCTCCTCCTCTAGAAACTGCTTTCTGCTATCAGCTAATTTTTAAAATAAAGCAGAATGAATTTGCTAAGGATTCTTTAGATAAACAAGGTTGCAATACAGCATTGCAAGTATTTCTAAATTCCTATAATTTATAGGAATTATAAGGTTCATAGCTGCCAGTTTTCAATACCCCAGCAATGAAAAGCAACTTTTAAATGTGCAGATCCTTATTCATTGCCAAGAGTTGCCATAGGCATGATGATAGTGTAAACGGTAACATAGTTCCCTAATGTTAATCCTTATTCTTAGTTTAGCATGACCTATTTTTCTTCAAATCAGGCCAGGGCTAAGGAGTGAATTAGACTTAGCATGCTAATGCACAAAGTACCTGAACACATCATAATTCTTAAAGAGGTAATGGTGGTGCATAAGTCGTCTCTTTAAAAAGGCGATGGTAGGCATAAATCTTGACTAAGCACACATGGAATAGCAAATGGCTATTAGGGTGCACCAACTGGATATTGCAATTTGTTTTCCTGTTGTTTTAAAAAAACAAAATTAAATTTAAAGAAAAAAGGGGAAATGCTGAAATATACCACTTCCTTAATTTTGTCTATAGGCTGCAATAGAACACACACACACACCACTACCACCAAATATGCAAATATGTAATTGAGTGTGGCTGAAAAAAATCTTGAGTGAGTTGGAAGGGCCTGTCTGATACCACCTGCTGACAGTGTCGTAAGAGCCCCTTCCAAAAGCAAAAGTGGAGAAATAATAGGAAAGGAGGTACTGCCATATCGTAACAGTCTTAAGTTGAATGACTAGTATCTTGAAGGGTGCTGAAGCACGACTCAAGGTCACACTCACCCTTGAATCTCACTGGCTGACTTTGAACCAGTCTTTGCTTATCAGCCTAGCTGACCTCACAAGTTTGTTGTGAGAATAAAAATGAGGAGTCCTGCATATTGGCTTGAAGTCCTTCAAAAAAAGGTGGTTTGCAGATGTAATAAATAAAGCTGTGCATCTCTTCTGAAAGCCGCTCCCTTAATTCCAGATGTTTGAGGCAGAATGCCCTTTTATTGTGTGAAGACAACTTCCTGCGGAGTTCAGCCATATCAGCAAGAGAGTTGGGGGGGGGGTAACCCAAGGCCCAGCTATTTTGCAACAGCCCCCTGGATCTCCTTGTGGTAAAGGCCATAACATCTGCTTTGAATGTAGAAGATCTCAGGTTCCGTCACCTGATTTTAAGGTAGTACTGACTCATGGAGAGCATCTGCCAGTCTGTGTAAAAAGTGTTGATCTAGATCATGGGTAGGCAAACTAAGGCCTGGAGCCAAATCCAGCCCAGTCGCCTTCTAAATCTGGCCCGCAGACAGTCCAGGAATCAGCGTGTTTTTACATGAGTAGAATGTGTCCTTTTATTTAAAATGCATCTCTGGGTTATTTGTGGGGCATAGGAATTTGTTCTTTTTTCCCCTTCAAAATATAGTCCGGCCCCCCAGAAGGACTGAGGGACAGTAGACCAGCCTCCTGCTGAAAAAGTTTGCTGACCCTGATCTAGATGAATCCATGGTCTGATAATGCTTCCTGTGCTCCTGTATTGTTCCAACCCCAATAAATTTAGCATATAGAGCCCCTGGGTCTACTGTAATGTACAGCGCTTGTGGGGCTGCAGCCACCTCCCATCTGAATGTGCCAGAGGCATCCCTACACATCAGGGGTGGCTCAACTTGTTTTGCTGCCCGAGGCAAAATGGGAACTGCCACTGCCGCCCTGTCCTGAAGCCTCACTTACCAGGGTTGCACAGCTGCCGTTTCCTGCAAGATCACCTTAGACTTCTACAACATCTCACCGGAAGCCAACACTTCTCTGGCGATAGGGACGAGTGGGGCATCCATGGGGGCAAGAGCCCTGTGGGATTCTGCCACCTGAGGCGGCCGCCTCAGTCTGCCTCACAGACATGCTGGCCCTGCTGCATATGTGCATTCACATCTCTAAATTATCACCCCCGCTCCCAATCCTGATTAAGTACTTAGCAATGCCCCTGCATAGCAGTTAGCCGAGGTACATAAAAAAAGAACCTGATGGGAATCTTTCTGGCACCTTGAGGATTTACTGTTACCTAACTTTTCGCAGGCTAAAGGAAAAAGTTACACTGCAATAAGGCTGCAATTCTAAATGCTTGCACTGAGAGTCCGTGCACCACGGAAATAGTGTGGTGTACTTCCGGGAAAGCATGGCCAGGCTCATGCTGCCAACCTGCTAGGCTTTTAAGGTACAGAGTCTAGCCAGAGCCCCCCAACCATCAAGTAAATAAAAATATATATATTTAAAAGTAGGAATGGGCTATGCTTACTGAATATGCACAAGAAAACTGCATTGGAAAAAGGAGGAATTTGAGAAGGAAGTGCCGAAAAGGTTTTCAGCAAACCCAAGAAAACTTGTTTTAGCACCTTTTTTAAAAAAGATGAAAACAGGTGTGTTCTTTGTACGTAGTTTTGCAAGACTCATTTACCGCATGAAAGGAACTCTCCGATGTTATTTTATTATTATTATTATTATTTAACTTCCTAGTTTTCGAATAACTGAATATTTGGGGCAGCATTTTTTCTGAGCCCTTGGGGTCCAAAGGAAGTAATTTAAAGGTGGAGACCTTTCATTTCGAATCTGCAGCTAGACAGAGCCATGCAGAGGAGGGGAAGGACCAGGCGGGTGTCCTGCCCTGCCTTTACATAAATCCTGGCCATGCCCCTATTTTAAGGCACCCCAAGAATTGCCCTTTCCGCCTTGGGGACGTCGCCACCTGATCCATCTGGTGGATCGAGAGCAAAGGCGCGCGCAGGGCGCGCAGGGACCCCGAAACTGCCGCCTCGCAGGGCGGCTCCACCCAAGGCCCCCGCGAGCCAGAGAAGGTCCAAGTACTCGCCAATCCCTGCGCCGCCTGCAGGCCGGAGTCCGTCTCTCCAGGAAGGACGGAAGGAAGGCGAGCAAGTGAGGCGGCGGCGGTGGGCGGGCCAAAAGCGACGAACGGGCGGACGGGAAGGCAGGCGCTGGAGCGGCTCCTCCGCCTTGCCAGCCACACAATCCCCGCCCCGGGCCCGCGGAATAAGAGCGCGGGGCGGGGCGGCCGGCTTCTCCTCTCTGGCTCGCTCGCCGTCGCAGCGTCGCCGGCGGCCGGGACGCGGCCCCTCAGGCCCCGGCACCCTGGAAGGCAGGTAGGCGAGCAAGCGAGGGGGCGCCGCCGCCGCCGCGGCAAGGAGAGTAAGGTCGGGGTGGGCTGGGCTGAGGAGAGGCCGGCGGCGGCTGCGGATGCGCCAAGAAGGCGCGCCCTTTGCACCTGGGAAGAGCCCCGTGAGCAGAGCCGGGGAGAAACGAAGGGCTGGGTGAGGCTCCGTAAAGAGCCGTGCCCGCGAGGCGAGGAGGTCTAGCGGCCGAGGAGGCGCGCGCGCCCGGCGACCGAGGTGCAGCGCACCGCCTGTGTGTGTATCTGCGGGCGCGCGCGCGCTTGTAAACATTTGGGTTGTGTGTACGTTTGTCTCCCTTCGTTACACGCCGCGGGATTCTGGAGGTCCGCTTCGTTGGTGCGATGTAGCTCTCCTAGCCTTCGTGCTTTCAGGAATATTGTTTCCAGTGGTGCTTGTGTGCGCCCATAAGTAGATAATACATTTGCATTTATAAAGTGTGTATGTGCTGTTTTTTCCTCAAGTGCCGGTCTGAAAAATCCTATTCCAGGTTGTGTAGGTTATATACATTATGTTAAGTGTGTCTCTACGGACTGAGCATAAATCATGTGCATGTGGGTTTTTTTATACGGCATGTGCTCAGAAATGTCAGCCTTGCAACACATGTGCCAGGCTTTAGAACATGCACTCTCTTCTCTAGCTTCTGGATAGCAGGATTTTTTTTATAAAAAAACTGCTAGAGTATGCCAATAGTTATGTAGTATTGTGTGACCTCTCTTAAGACTGCTGTACTTAGATGGGTGCAGTATTTTGCAATTGTATATGCAGTAAGATGTTGTCTAGGTTGAGCAATATATGCTACATACAATATGAAGTCCAGACTTACAGATGCAATCCATGTGTGTTTGTTTATTTCAGTGTGGCATGAGGGTCTTTGATCTTGCACTGCTCTCTGTGCTTTGCGTAGTGAGGCGTCATGTACTATTTTTTTCCATTGCAAGAAAATGCCAAACATTTCTACACAATGGCAGGCCTTTGTAGGTAGCAACGTTGTTTAGCTACACCACACTCTCTGTGCTTCCCAAGGTCTTGCAGAAAGAAATGGCAAAGCATTAAAACAAAGCAGGTGCCGCCCCACTGCAAGTTTAATTTCAGCGAATAAGGTGACCGAAATTAGTTGCCTGCTGCTGTGCACCCTCTGCCTCTGTCTGCTGAAATGCATCTCTGTCATCGCTGAGCTAGAGTACTGAAGCTGTGCCAAGGAATAGTGCTGAAGCGTAGTTTGTGTGCTGTCTCCCTCTCTCTGAGCGTGCTTCAATGACTCTCCTTGGTGCTGCTGCTTTGACTCATTGTCCATAAAAGGAAGTAGCACTATGGAGAGCTCTTGGCAGCCATGGATTCCTCTGCATGACAGACTGGAATCTTTTTGACCCCGTTCTCATGGAGCCTGATCTTCACCGCTGCATACCGTATTCACTGCATCTCTGTTCAGCAGAAGCTCCTTCATGTTGGCGACCAGGAGCCACGCATGGCAAAAGAGAGGTTGTAGCTTTAAAGGAAGTTAAAGGTTAACACCTTTATTCAACAGCAATGATAAACCATGGTGGTTGCCCAAGTACAAAATATTTTCAGATTATACAACTATTATATATTTCTAGCAAAGGTCCCCTTTGCTGCCACCTTAAGCTACCCATATTTATGCATATTTTGAAATTCCAGAAACCTCTGTTCTAAAGCATCATCAGTAATGTATACCTACAACACGACTAGAAATGTGAAGGCCTGGGAAAATCCATGGGAAAACTGATCCCCTCCCCAAAAGCCTTTTGTTTTGCTTTGTTCTTTTCTGAAAAAAAGAGTTATTAAATATTTTGTTCATAATTCTAAAATAAAATATTTCATAACAGCTTTTAATATATTTAGTACTCTGCCCAAAAAAGAATTATAAAACTGTGTAACCAGAAGACTTATGTAAGACTGTGTACAGTCTCATATCCTTACAATTCCAGTATACTAAGAACAGGCAAGTCCTGAGTTGTACTTTGAGAGTTCAACTCTCAAATGCAAAATGAAGATGCATTTCTGCCTCTTGAAGGGCACAGCCATTGTCACAACAGAGGGGAGAAAGATCCAGTACCTTATTTGCTTGTGGACTTGGCCTTGCTGGCATAGTTAGTGGATCATTTTCTTTCCTTCTGACTAGGCCTCAAAATTACTGGGAGTGACAGAAAGTACAGAGCAAAATAATTTTGTTGCAACTCAATTCATGCTGCTACAGATCCTTTGGATCCAAGATTTAAAGGCAGAATGTTAAGTGATGATTGCTTCCTCATTTGACTGGATTACAAAACAGGCAGTACACCTGGGGCTTGGTGTCGGAAAGGTGCTTTGAAATGTTGCAGAGCACAGAACATCTTCAGGTGTTTGGTCAAGGAGTCTGGGATTCTGCCAAGCAATATTCCTCCTGCAACGAAGAGACAAGGCCTTGGCACAACACAGCCTCTGAGTCTTCATGTTTATTACCTACTTCAGATCCCTCCATTTTTTGCAGCATGTAAAATAAGCTGGCCTATGTTTGAAAATGCACCAAATCAAGGAATAAACTGACACGTTGAAAGAGTAGAAGCATGTTTCAATCTGGGCAAAATCTTCAATTGTTGGAAGCCTGTGATTAATACAATAACAAATAAGAAGAAAGAGAACTGATAGTGATAGCTTAGAAAAAGAGACTGATTAAATTTCATATAGTACTCAGTTCATTTTGTCCTCCATCCCCTTTTTCTCAGCTCTTTATATGGAAATGGATGGTTTATGTCTGCTTGACACAGTGGAGAACTGGAGGTGATAAAATAATTTTCTGATAAATAATAATTGGTTTTGGTTGTGTTTGGATGTTGATGGTTTCTGTTTTTGCCTGTTCTTCATAGACAGGCAAAACCAAAGAGATGTTAGGTTCCTTACAGTTTAGCAGTAGCTTGTAGCTACATTTCTAACAAAAACGTTTAAAAACAAATTCAATTTGCAATTATTGTCTAAATAAACTGTACTGTTAATATATCAGACATGATAATTATGTGGTAAACCGAGTTATGCATAATACATTTTATGTTCCCAAAGTAACAAATTGACTTTCAATATGTAAAGGGTGCTTTTAAAAAAGGGAATATTGCATGTTTTCACACACACACCGAAAAGTTCGTTTTCCCACAGCTACAAAGTTTCCAGAAATTTTGCATCTCAAATCATAACCCACTTGGATGCAAAAATCCTGAGTTCTCTTTAGGCCCAGAAGCTCTGTATACAACTAGCAAAATCCAAAGACTGCCTTAAGCTTTATGTTTATGATGTTTATGGGGAGTGTAGTGTATTGTGTCATCTTCACTATCTCATTTGCAATACACTTGTGCACGTTCTTGGAGCACCCATGAAGCAAAAGTTTTATCACAGAATCATAGAGTTAGAAGGGTCATCTAGCTTAACCCTGTGGAATGCAGGAAACTCAGCTAAATCATCCATGGCAGATGGTCATCAGTGTACAAAGGCAATTTGATTTGCAAGTTGCATTAGTCCTCTTCTGGTAACTAATGTGTGGAGGGGCTTCTGAGTACATGCTGGCTGACCTTTCATACTAGACACTGGCACCAATCCAGAGGTGACCCAATGAGGGGGATATAGGGCTCCACTGTTGTATATTTACTGGGTTTTTATCCCAGCCTTCCTCCAAAAGGAGCCCAGGGCAGCCATACAAGTTAAATAATACACAAACTAAAACACAAACCAGCAACCTCAAAGGCTGCTAAAAACTTCAGGTACTGAATGCCTGGGTGAATTTAAACATTTTGAGATTCACTAGAAAGGGAGTTCCATAATCAGGTTGCTGCAGAAAAAAGCCATTCTGTAGGTCTCCTCCCCCTGCCTTTTCTGGGTACTGTCCATTTGTGGCACCACTCTATGAATCTACTGTGTTAATGGGTGAGTGTTCCTATCTCAGTGAAGGGAGCCCTGCACATATAACACCCATATGCACACCCAGACCCTGTTTCAGAATGACACTGATTGTAGAAGTCTGCATCTATGGAGTGGGGCTAGCTGGTGCCATCTTGGAAGCCCCTCTGTGCATTTTTAATGCACGGGTGCTAAATGACTCAAGTGATTTAATCTGTGTGATTACAGTGGTTAAGTGTGCATTTCATCAAAAGAAACACTGCAAGCCCCAGTTGTTAAAAACTATCACAGTTAAAAGAAACAGCCCGAGTTGTTATGCTGCAGGTCTGATTTGAAAAAGCTATTTATAGTCTTTTGTTATATGTGCCAGAGTTTGTGTCCGAGGTGCTTAATGCAGCCGGAATGATATATCCTGTGTACACAGATCCATGCAGAACTGTCTAATCAAATACAGGCAAGTGGTTCTGCTTGGCAAATCCCACAAAACGCAAGCATGCGCATGTATGACGTAAAAAGCTTTCAGTCATTGGGTTTGAGTGTAACTGCACGCTGCAAGCATTAGGAAACATCTGTTGCTTAGGGATAGTAGTGGCGAGGGACTAAGGCTGGCCAAAATGGCCCCATTTTTCACAATGAACCAGTTTAAATAATCACCTGTGTGAGAAACATAATTGTTCCATGTATATTTTTCATGGCAAATACAATGAGGAAAAATGTTTCTGTTGCTTTTCTCACCAGTATTCATATCTTATATAGGCCTAAGAGATATGTGCTTTTCTTAGGACAGTATGGACAAGTTGCAGTATTTAGAGGAGATAATTCCATCATCACTTGAGAGTATGTAAACAAGGAATTCCATGATGTTTTCAACCACATCCTCATGTCTGACAGTCTTGGGTCGTTCACAGGTCACTATGCTTCTTGATAGAACTGTGGACCAGTGGTGCTGACTACCTTCCTGTTCTTAACATCATTGGCTTTCACACTGTGTTCCATTATCAGGGGTTCTGCTCTAAGGAGATGGACAGTTACAGAAAACTGACTGCCTATGCAACAGTTTTTGGGGACTTCAGTGACTGCTATCCCTTTCAAAGCCAAAACATGATTGCCCTAGATTCATGGATAGATATGTATGTTGTGTGTCTTGGAAGCGTCTGCAGCAGTTGATGGCATGTGAAATCCCAGCCCATTTCTTGTCCTGGCTGACGCTTCCTTTTCAATCTCTTGGGAGAGAGCTCGTGGTCAAGAAAGTTGTTTTCAGTTGTATGGGCTACAGGAGAGCAACAAAAAGCTATTCGTCTGTAGTGAATAGTGCCAAGGTGAGAACAAGGTTATCAATAATAATCTGTCTTCTCCCCCATCCTCAACACTTCCTCAGTCACCTGCCAACATGAGGTTCTCTTTGTTTATACACATCTCTGTGCTCACCAGTGTTTCTTTGTGTATATGTGTGCATTATTTTGCTGTCATATATAGTTATGCAAAACTTCATCCTGTCTGCCTATTAGATATGCCACATACATACATTGTACACAAAGGCCACCTGCACGTGCCATACATGTAGAACTGAATGCACACAACCACACTCTGTGTCAGCTGTCATGCCAAATACCAAAGATCTCTGTATGAAAACGTGTCGCACATCCAACACATGGAATGCAAGTGTCTTTCCAGTATTATTTGTACAGTAAAGCAGGAGAAAATGAGCAAATATTACAAAAGCTTGTCAGTATGGGTGGGAGTTCTACAGCAGTAGTGATGTAAAAAACTTCCCTAATACCTAATAGAAATACCACACCTTTCCATTGTTGGGAACCATGCTGAAGGCCAGGTTGAAAGCAAAAGTTGCAGTGTCTTAAAACATCACTGAAATGTAGAAGACAATTGCAGCAGGTAACAGTCACTATAAACAACAGAATTAACAGGTAAACAGTTTCTGAACAGGTAAATTAAAATCCTATCTCAATACAAGTAACTTAAGTTGACAAATTGGCTTTTCCTTTGCCTGCAGTCAGGCTTCCATGAAAGACTTTTAACAGAATGCAACCTCTGTGACACAAGTCATAGGGGAAGTGCAGGTGTTCTACATGTTTCCTGTCATATGTAACACACTGTGTGTGGTCCATGGATGTGTAATATTCGCATGTCAGTGACCCACAGACTGGACAGGTGTGCTGCTGTCATGCCAACGCTATATGTGTGTGGATCAGCACTCATGGTTCAGCATTAGAAATTCACTAGGCGCCAGGTGCATTTTGCACTTGGCTATCAGACACTTATAACCTAGTGAAGATGCCCAGGCACTAAGATGATGCCTGACTTTTCCATCATCTGGAGGTGCGTGCCTGGGGATCCTTGGATCTTGACTGTTTTCACACACTAGCAGCATATACAGGGTACCTCAGGTTACATACGCTTCAGGTTACAGACTGTGCTAACCCAGAAATAGTACCTCAGGTTAAGAACTTTGCTTCAGGATGAGAACAGAAATCGTGCTCCGGCGGCGCGGCGGCAGCAGGAGGCCCCATTAGCTAAAGTGGTGCTTCAGGTTAAGAACAGTTTCAGGTTAAGAACAGACCTCCGGAACGAATTAAGTACTTAACCCGAGGTACTACTGTACTGGAGAATTTTATCCACCATATTTTATCTGAACAAGCAGAATGAATTTCAGGAACCAAAAAGTTCTTTGGAAAAATACAACTTCCAAGCCATCTGGCCCCAAAACTGAAAATAGGCATTCAGTTTTGGCGACTGTAACCCTGGTTGAAGGAGCCATTTGGCACCTAGCTTATATATCTTAGTCTAAATGTGACTGGGCATGTGGGATGTTTGCATGGGTATGCTTTTGCATGCAGCATGGGACACGGAGGGCAATGCCATGAAGTGCCATGCTTCCATGAATGACTTCTGCTTACACAACATAATTTCCTTCCCCCACCCACCCCCGTCCCACAGGGGGAGGCAGAGGGAAGGGATGTCCAGTTGCACAAATGGAAGTCCTTGTGCTGATGGGATGGCCTTGTTGTATACAGCACAGAGTAAGTTGGGACCTAGTAAGAAGTCTGAAGAACTGTTGCTCTGAATGAGAACATAATTCTGGTGCAGAAAGTGAGCCAAGTTGATCTTGCTAGGCACCGTTGCCTGTATCTGTACTCAGGGTATTTATTTTTATCCCTCCATTTAAGGCGCCTTACAATAAAAATGTTAAAAACAAAACAATTGAACCAAAAAAAATAAGAGAAAAATAGCATCATATGAAATCATATTTAGGAGTCCAGCCATAAAATCAGTAAAATGTCTGATTTGTCATTTGAACGTGCAGATGCATTATATTGAGAATCCTGCCTCATTAAGATATCAGGTGATTTTTAGACTACAGCTTTCTCAATTAATCTAAATCCTATGGATGTGAAAGCATGTGCAGTATAGATTTGAATATTTTATGGGTGTGTTTGGCGTTATGGAATATGTGCTCATTTTCAGCATTTATTTGTACTTGCCTTTCAGAGGACTTCAAGCCTTTTGAGGTGTTGAGGTGTAACTGGAATAGAGATTTAACATCTGGTTAGTTTACTACCTTTCACTTTCAGATTGACCGTTGGTGATAAATGTTAACCTCTAATTTTGTACCTATAGTCGACCAGTATATTCTGCAATCTTTCTTTGCCCTTCAGTAGTAAACTAACACAACTTCAGTCACTCTTATTTAGTAGCAATATATTTATTTATTTGTGTGTGTGTGTGTGTGTGTGTGTGTGTGTGTGTGTGTGTAAAAGCATACCTAATCTGTGTTGTGATCTTGAGAATGTTTCAGTACCATTCCTCAAGGTTCTTAGTTTTGCCATGATAGTCAGAAACTGAATCTCCATTGTGATGTAAAATGCTTATGATACCATTGTTTCCAGAGATGCCTTTTCCTGCATTCATCTCATGGGCTGCTAGCTCATTGGACTGACACGAGGAAACTATTTTAGGATGAATGTAGTTGGAGTCAGTCTGAGGCCATACTGGACAAAACACCATTCACATAATTGCTTTTTAAAAAGCAAGTGTGTGTGTCTGTATATGCATGTGTGATCCAGATCAAGACCTGGTGGAGTAAGGAGGACTTTAATCCTTTTCTCCCCCTTGTATGCCTGGCCCAGATTGGGCCCTTTGCATCACCTATTTGTATTAAACTGTACTAATGAAAGTTTTTCTTCAAATGTTAACAGAAGCTGTGGCCCCCACAGTTCATATTGGGACTGTAGTTGTGGGGCAGGCTGTGTAGAGGCTAAAGCCTCCCTAACCCTTATCAAAGTCTGCTGTTAACTTATTCTTTTTTTTTAGCCATTCACATAATTCAGTGGTTGCCGATCGTTCTGGACCAGTGGCATATTTAGAATTTTGAGAAAGTGCTATGGAGGCCAGTTACGAAAGGGCTGGAGGTGTGGCATTACCAAAATTTAGATTGAATACAGTTTACTCATCTCAACCCATCCCTGGACAAAACGATGATGTTAGGTTTTGTGCAGTTTACTAACCTTCTAGTTTACATTGGGGCGGTGAGTCTGTGTCCTTCCAGATGCTCCTGACTCCAGCTCCCATCATTCTTGGCCACTGACGATTCCAGCTGGGGCTGATGGGAGTTGGAGTCCAGCAGCGTCCGAAAGGCCGCCCTGGTTTGTATGAAATGCAGCGCAGTTCTGTGCTCACTTACTCAGAAGTCGTTCCTGCTATGTTCAGTGGGACTTAGTCCTAGGTAAATGTTTATATAGAATTGTGGCTTACATTTTTAAAAAACTGGAAACTATTTCTGTCTTAACATTTCCCCGAGGTTCAGGGTAATCTTCTATAGCAGGGGTGGCCAACTCTCAAAAGACTGCAATCTACTTTCAGAATTAAAAACTGGTAGTGATCTACCTCCGTTTTTGGGGTTTTAGGGGTTACAAAAAAAGCTTTTTGGGAGGAAAGTTCCATAGGGACAGTTCAAGGCAAGGGACAAAGGGATAAAGTCACAAAAATATCACTGTGGATCAAAACAGCAGCACAGAGAAAGCTCCATCTTCCCTTCCAGAGATCATACAACAATGGAGGGCGGGGTGAGGGGGCGTGGTAGGAATCAGAGATCCACCATGGGGATCTACCAGTAGATCGCAATCGACCTGTTGGATATCCCTGTTTTATAGTGTCTCCTTCATGAAAGCACTTTTTGCATAGGAAGTGTGTATCTTCCAAGTCAGTATGCTTGCTCTCATATAACTGTGGTATAAAACAAAAAGGCTCCTGTTCTTTTGACTCTAGAGTCTGCTTGCTCCTAAACAGCTCAGAAAAAACACACACCATAAAAATCCTTCCCAAACTGGCCAAGGCCCTTGAGAGTGGCACAGTTATGTCCTTGTTCTCCCGACACAGGGCATTGATGGTTATAATCAATGGACAATTCTCTGCTGACATTTGAAATTGCAGTGGAACAGAGGGGAGGAGCAGAAGGTCACCACTGAAAAGTACATTCAGTTGCATTATTACTACAACATTTGCAGCTTCCATAACAATACAGTCGTACCTCCGCTTACGTATCCCTCTGGATATGTAAACTTCGGGATGTGAATGTGGCAAACCCGGAAGTACAGTCATACCTTGGGTTGAAGTAGCTTCAAGTTAAGTATTTTCGGGTTGCACTCCGCCGTGACCCGGAAGTAACGGAGCGCTCAAAGTATCGCACATGCGCAGAAGTGGCGAAACACGACCCACAGATGTGCAGCCCCGTGTTACGTTTACTTCAGGATGCGAACGGGGCTCCGGAACGGATCCCGTTTGTATCCAGAGGTACCACTGTATTTCCCACGGTTTCACCATGTGTGCATGCGCAGAAGCAGTCTATGTGCCACGCACATGTGCAGAAGCGGTCCTCCAGTTGCAAATTTCTTGGGATGCGGCCGGACCTCCGGAATGGATCCCGTTCACAACCGCAGGTACCACTGTATTTGAAACTCGCTTTCAAGGTTTCCCCCTTTCCGTTTTGACAATATATTACGTATTCTATAATAATGTTTATGAGCATATGTTTAGATGAGATGTGCCTCTCTTTAGAGCTTGAAAAAAGATAAACCAGATGGCTAAAATGTGTATTTTGTTGGTATGAAATTCTACATTTTGAAATTTACTTAAAGCTATAAAAGTTGTAGGTTTTAGTTCTAGAAATTGATATCTTGCTTCCTTTTCTTGGAATCTTAGACCTAAATACATTTACTTAAAGTAAAAATGAGTCCATGAAAGATCAACAGAATGTGTTTCCAAGTAACTGTGAGTAGGATTGAGAAAGAAGTCACAAATATAGATCTTTCGGAGTATATTTTCTTTTGATTGGTGTGTGTATAAAGCAAGCTGCTAAATGACTGGAAAATGTTTGGAAGACTCTATCATTGTTTGCCACTTGATTTGACACCCATATAGTAGATTTAGTGCAAATAACTTTCAAAGACGCCTTCCTATTCACCTGACGCTTTTGTCGTGTCAAGTACTAGATAGATGCAATCAAGGTTGCTGATTCTCTTGGGGTCAGGCAGCTAGCTGTCTGTGAGCATTTCACAGTGAACAGAGATTATGGATCATGTACTCTTAATCTACTTTTGGAAGGTTTGTGTGAGGACATGCTGACTTTCTTCCCTCTCTAAACCAGATGTTAAAAAGGTAATGTTCACTGAGAGGTGGGAACAGACTTTTTACAGAAATAAGCAGTCCCACTGAAAGTAATGAGAAATGTACATGATTGTAGTTAGATTACTTTCATAGCTTTTCGCTTGGCATGCACCGTTTGCTTCAGTGGTTCTTGAACAGGAGATGTACAAGGTCAGACCAGCTTCAGAGGAAGCTGTTCTCACTGAGGTCTACAGAGGAGGAAGCTCAAGATACCTTCTGGAAAAGTAGCTGCTTTTTAATGTGCATGTATGTCTTCAAATTAGTGCTATTTTGACCTTCACATCCACCAGTTCAGCTTCTGAACTGGGAGCATGCAAAAACTTAAGATCTGCTATTTTGCTAGTAGTCTCTGGTACTTCATCTTTCAGACGTCCAAGTTGGGCTTAGTCAAAATGCCTTCAGCTGATCTGTTGTGTGGCTTCAGTACCAGGCAAGACCTGGGAATTGTGTTCACTGTAATCTTATTTATTGTGTACAGTATATAATGTTTGCATATCCATGGGGTTCTGCAGTGGCTATTGTGTCTGGCTTCACATTGTAGACAGGCCACAGTTCCCATTTTGGGAACGGAACCTGGGAGCTAAACAAGGTCTTCAAGGCTACAGGGCAGGTTCATGACAAAAGTGGGACTTGAATCCAAGTCCGACTCTCCTACAATACATGGCCTTACTCTGGCCCATGAAAATCTAAAGCATGGGTGGGGAACTTTTCCTTTCCTTTGGGGACTGGATGCTGGAAGTGGGCAGGGCCAATGACAAAAGTGTGCAGGCCAGGCCTCCCCTTCTTTCTCCCTCTGCCACCCCTTTCTCACTTTCTCCCTCTTCCTCGCTTGCTTAGGGGAGGGATGGATCGCTCTTGCCTCACACGTTCCTTTTACCACTTAGCCCATTGGGGCTCTCTTTTCCCTCCACCCACGCCACCTGGTTTCCCTATTCCTTGCCAGACGTCTAAACTTGTTTGCTTGCAGACAGCTCCCCGCCTTGTTCCATTGCTCTGCCTGTTTTGGCTTCCTCTCCCCCCCCCCCTATCCTCTCCCCCCCTCCTCCTACGTTTCCCCCACCAACATGAAGCTGCAGGTTTTCCACCCCATCCTAGTCTTTGGAACTTGGGATCACTTGAGAAATGGCGGCCCCAAAGAAGCAAATCTCAAATTCTCCTGGTATGCCCCACAGAGAGCCTCAAGGTCCATAAATAGCAACACCCTAGTGGTCCTGGGCCCTAAGGAAGTTAGATTAGCTTCAACCAGAGCCAGGGTCTTTTCAACACTGGCTCCGGCCTGGTGGAACGCTCTGCCTCATGACACCAGGGCCCTGCAGGATCTGATTTCTTTCCGCAGGACCTGTAAGACAGAGTTATTCCGCCTGGCCTTTGGCTTGGAGCCATTTTGATTCCCTCCCCCTCTTTCTTTTTCCTTTTTCCTTTCTCCTCCTGTGATGAGGCTGCATTTTAATATTTTAATGTTTCAGTATTTTAATTGTTGTATTTTAATCTTGTTTTTAAGTTGTATTCATTCAACTTGTTTTTATTATTGCTTGTTAGCTGCCCTGAGCCCGGCCTTGGCTGGGGAGGGCGGGGTATAAATAAAAATTATTATTATTATTATTATTATTATTATTATTATTATTATTATGTCGCTCTGTGCGTTGCAACACACTAATCAAACTGCTTTTTTGTTTTGTTTTTGTATTTCCAGGCTAGCCGATTCATATTTAAAATGGAAGTTGACATTAATGGGGAGTCCAGGTCTATCCTAGCTACTCTCCCGTTGCCTATTGCTGATGTGAGTGCCACCGGCAAGGCCGAGTCCGAGAAACCTCGCTGCTCCAGCACCCCATGTTCTCCGATGCGCCAGACTGTTTCAGGCTACCAGATCCTCCACATGGATTCTAACTATTTGGTTGGCTTCACGACAGGGGAGGAGTTGCTGAAATTAGCTCAGAAGTGCACTGTAGGGGAGGAGAACAAAGTCGAAGCGGTAGTGCCTACTTTGCGTTCCAAACAGCTCGATTCAGGACTTTCCCGCTCCTCCCGGGTGTGTAAAGCCAGAAGCAGGTACTACCAGCCTTACGAGATCCCGGCGATCAATGGCCGGAGAAGGCGGCGGATGCCCAGCTCAGGGGATAAATGCACCAAGCCACTACCTTGTGAACCCTACAAGGCTTTTCACGGTCCTTTGCCTCTTTGCCTTTTCAAGGGTAAAAGGGCTCACTCTAAATCCCTAGACTACCTCAATCTGGACAGAATGAATATCAAGGAACCAGCCGACACAGACGTACTTCAGTATCAGCTCCAACACCTCACCCTAAGAGGGGACCGTATGTTTGCTCAGAACAACACATGAAGATAAATTGCCCTTGGCTCATCTTCGCATCAAAAAGCTCTTTACAAGGTGGACAAGCCATGCACGGGGTTCTTGGCTGCAGCAGCAAAGTGTTACCAGACCGCTGTTTGTATGAGTAAGATTATGAAGATAGCATGGGGTGGAAATCACGTGGAAGGAACTACTTGGGAATTCTGTCTGCAGATATCTTTAGAACAGTATAACAAACGGGGGGTTTTGCACATGGATACCTGGACTTGTGACGATATAAATTCGGAAATCGGTGTACTATGACTTCTGTTTCTAACTGGACTCGCTGTAAGAAATTACTCATGGATAAGCACTGAACTACACTCTTACTTAATACTAAGCATATGTGTGTAAATGTAATGACTTTTGCATCATAGGAAAAATACGTTTGAGTAAGCCCATGTGCTCTTTAAAAGAATCCAGTTTACATTTGCCGTAACTGGTTTTGCACTGGGGAAAAAACAAAAAAAAAAAAATCAATGATGAAATTAAGCCTGAGTACTTAAGTTACTACAACTTTTAAAAAAATGTAATTGAATTACTTTTCAAGTTCCACATTGATTTCATTGTAATTAAAACAAAAACAAACTTCAACTGTTTTGGAGAAAAATGGAATATTGGAAGGAAAACTGATTTTAATTTAGTTTTGTTTGTTTCTTTAAAAAAAAGTTGTCAACACCTACATGAGGATCTTTATGTTGTGTATATACATCGTGAACAGCTGCATCTGCATCTGCAGTATACAAATACTAGTTTAGATTCTAGAACTACCATATTACATTACTATTGTTGCGGGGAGGGTCTTGCTAGACCACATTTTAGCACTGCACCTGAACATTCCAGTTTATTTACAGCACTGAATACTACTTTTTAAACCTGGATTTGGGTTTGTTCGTTTGTTTTTTAAAAAAGCCTTGAAGGCTTTTACTGGATTATGAATCATGTCGAATGCACTGATTTAAAATGTTTCTTTGAAAAATCATGTCAAAAAAAAAATACCCTAATTTATCTTGGCTTAACCATAGCATTTAAAAATAATGGATAATTTTGTTTGTTAGTCTCTTTAGGATGTGCAGTTTATTACTGAAGCAGTGTACAACCATTTAATGTTTTTGATCTGTAAGTTATTTAGAAGTGAAAGCTTCAATTTTGAAGAAATTGACTGTGAAACAAAATCATTTAAAAATAATAATAATAATAATAATAATTCCTGGCATTGTTCTGACTTTTCTGAGTAGAAAGACAGGGTCTCTTGGGAAGAATTGGAGAAGGGAGCACATGCTTTGGAAAACTAGGCTTTGTCTCATCTTTGACACCTTTCCCCCACAGTTATGTCGAACCTGCAGAATCTGTCAAAAGATTTTGTTTAACTTTGAGGGAGCGCTAGTAATTATTACAACTTGCACCGTTATATTGTAGTGAATAATGATTTCTTAAGGAACTATTCCTACATAGCTTTTAGTTTGACCAGAAGAATACCGTCCAATGCCAAAGAGGGTTTTTACACTTATTGATTAAACATTATTTATTGATTTTACCCTGTGGAACAACATTGTTGACTATGAAATAAAAAGGATGACGTGCATACTTTTATATGGTTCTGGCGTGTGTTGTTACTTTGAGAGTTAGACACTTGGTGATGTGCCTAAAGTGTGTGGCAACACTCCCTTCCCCCACCCCCCAACATTGTAATAGCAAGAAATGCTGCAAGCTGTGTTTGTGTACAGCTCAGTTCACTCTGCTGTTTCCCTCTCTTGGTGATATTGTACATGGGAGGGTTTTTATGAAGAAGATGAGCTGCAAACTTTCTTGTCTTCACCTCACCTTGTTACTGTGTAAAATGGATAACTCCCAAAGCAGCCCCTTGCGGTCATGTGCAAAGTGGTCTTCTTTTGGCAAAGAAACAGACAATTCTAGCTTACCCTGCAAGACATAGGAAGGTTTGTGCTGTCCCAGCTGACTTAGAATCATAGAATCATAGAGTTGGAAGAGACCACAAGGGCCATCGAGTCCAACCCCCTGCCAAGCAGGAAAAACCATCAGAGCACTCCTGACATATAGTTGTCAAGCCTCTGCTTAAAGACCTCCAAAGAAGGAGACTCCACCACACTCCTTGGCAGCAAATTCCACTGTTGAACAGCTCTTACTGTCAGGAAGTTCTTCCTAATGTTTAGGTGGAATCTTCTTTCTTGTAGTTTGGATCCATTGCTCCGTGTCCGCTTCTCTGGAGCAGCAGAAAACACTTCACTTTCGATCTCCACTGAAGGAGCTGGTTCCCCCTTAAGACCTTCGTGAAACATGGAAGTCAGAAAGCTGGGCCAAGGTAGATGGAGGGGTGATGGATGGACTGTAGGTGTAGGACCCGGAAACATGGTCCTTCTCCATTTATTAGCTCTCTGCACAAGAGGACTAACATGCAAGTGGAGCTTCAGTCCTGTTCCTATCAGCAAAACCCGAGCATTGCTAGACTCTGAAGTAATTTTAACTACCACATAATATCTTCACCCAATTTTAAATCGGTCCGACATTTCCAAATTCACCTATTCTAGATATCCTGCAAGAAACATTTGTTAGGAGAGAAATGCTCTCGGGGATTTGACAGAACCCTGATTCAAAGCAATCTATTATTATATGAGCTATTGTAATTCTTTGCAGCAGTCAAGTTAAATCAGGAATTGCTATTCAGGCTCACACTAGGAATTCCTCTACAGCTGCCACACTGTTCCCGTTCTTTTTATTGTTTGTTTAATTCTAATACAATTAAAGGCTTGTCTCACTGGTGAAAGAAAAACGTGCTGATATTTGGGTCCTTGAAACAATGTCTCAGTATAGAAGGAATGCTTCTTCCATCTGGTTGAGCGTTTACCCCCTTTTTGTACGTCATGTGAGAAACAGTTCTTACTGTGTTTATTGGGAAGTCAGTCCCACTGAGTTCAGTGAAGTTTATTCCCCATACAAGTGTGCACAGGGCAAGGATAACCTTCCAGAGGTATTGGACCCCCCCCCCATCATCTCTGATCATCTGCCCTGCCAGCTGGGGCTGGTAGACAGGCACCACTGGAATAGGGTTTTTGACTTCACTCTAGTGAAGAGTTTAATACGCCCTGTATACTTTATAGACTCGTGCATCCCAATCCAGTGAAAGAAATTTTCAAGTGAAAACAGGTTTTCCATCACAGATCTTCCATATTAAGGAGTTCAAAGGATGCTGGAAGGAAATCCCTCCATGTAAATTCTGTGGGGAGGGTGGCATGTGTGCTAGAAGATAGTTGTGCTGTTACCTGGCGGTGACAATCAACTTATATGGGGAAGGGAGAGGAAGTAGGTGGTTCATCTCCCTCCTGACCACCCACAGGTGATCAGTGCTGCTGTAGTGCTTTCATCACCTGTTGGGTGAAGAACAAATAGGTTCAATAGCCTCAGCTGTAGATCTCATAACAGGCAAATAGGCTGCAGTTGTAGCTGCATATGACAATCTGCAGCCGTTAAATGTTGACACATGTGCTCAATTTATTTTAGGACTGGGTAGAAGACTTTTTAAGTTTTCACAGCCATCTCTGCATATTTTGGGATCCTTACGCTACCCAAAGAAAAGAAGTCACTTCCTTAATTCGTTTGAAGGCTTTCTGTTACCTCCAAGCCTGCTTTTGTTCTTTGCAATCCATAACTTAAATATGTTAATGCATGTTTATTCTCCTTTGAGATTCCGTATATCATCTTAGCAGCAGCTAGAAATTTGTGCAAGAGATCCACTGCTAGATGAAAGCGTGGCAGGCTGCCAAATCTTAGCTCCTCTACAATTTATGCAAAGCCTGCAATCCTAAGCTCATTTACTGGGAAGTTTGTTCCATTGACATGAGAGACTTCCATGGAAATGTAGGGAGAGACTGTGGTGTAAGATACGCTCCTCAAAGACTATTGCAAAGCCAATTAAGTTCAGAATTTCCAATCAGAGAAGAAAAACTTTAATCCAGTGTTCAGGCCTTTGAATTTAATATAAATCTGGAAACGGTCAGTTTTGTATATGTTTATTCTTATAGCTGTTATGTCCCATTTCCACATTAATTTGATTTAAAAAAAAACCACAAAGCTCTGCTTTAATTTAGTTTAAATATGTTTTTGTATGTCAATGTAAACTTTTATAACAGTATTTTCTAAAATACCCATTTTTGTTGTTGTTGTTTAATTGCATTTGGGAGTGTTTATTGAGCTAAGAACTGTCATGCAAATTTTGGAGAGGTATAGAATCCAAACAGTATTGGTTTTGCAATCTGTGTACGAGTCCTGGAGGTAAGAATTAGGTCATCTTGTTTGTGGACTGAACTGAATTCTCAGTTTTTATATTGAATGTAAATAATGAAACCTATGTCTCTTGGATTAGATTTCAGCATGGATTTGAGGATGTGGATAAACAATTATATGTGGAGTGTGGACGTCGGGAGACGGAGCCTTTATCAAATGTTAGCAGGTATGAAAAAGAAGATGTGCAAAATATTAAGGGTCACCAGGTGCTCAGCCAAAGAACAAGTGTAGCGAACATCCTCAATCTCTATTTATTCTTTGTGAAAGTAAACCTTGCGCTAACCGTTTGAGCACTTCTATAGTTAATAGTTACCAGCTCAGTAATGTGCTTGGCAATCTGACATATATGAGTAATTATCTCCCCCTATCCCTCTGTTTTCTGTTGAATCTTGACTACTGGATTCTGACTCCATTAAGCTTTTGGTAACTAGCAGTTATTTAAGAAGGTGATATGCAGTTTTTTGCTGGGCTCTAAACACAGGCCTGCAGCAGGCTTTATTTAATTCACTGATCATAAATACAAGCTTCTTCATGTAACTTTGTTTCCTCTCCCCTTCTACCAGCAATGCCCCCCTTTTAAAAATCTTTGTTTTGTGTTGGGAATTCTTCTGCATTTATAGCTAGGTGGTTATTAAGTTTTACAGGAATCTGTAGGAAGGAAGCATAAGGCACCTTTTTAGAGTACACGTTTGAGCAAAGGAAAGACAGCTTTGGCATCTAGGAACATCCTTCCAGCCTCCCAATGCTTCAGGATATAATTTTGTATGGTTTCCTGACAACTGAACCTAAGGCGGTGGTGGTTGTTTTTAAATCTTCTTGATCCCTGTAAAATACTATGAAAGAAGATAATAGCTTATTGTTGCAACCTAGAAATTGCACACTCCTAATGATTCATCCACAACTGTTATACCCTGTTTTGTGTACTCTGGGTCGGTGATGTTACCTAATCCACAGTGTTTAGTCATTTTCTATTGTTGTCGAAGACGGTGAACTTTCTTTCTCTGAAGGACAAAGAGATATGAGCAAGGGTTACCTTTAAGAACTCCAGCTACCCATTAGTGGTTTGAACACCTAATGAAAAGTGGGAGAAAGCCACAGCTTTCTGCAGGACTGCACATTATCTTGTTTCTCCCTCTGCCTCTCACACATACACAGTTTCCACAAGTGCGTTCCGAGTGCTTTTAGCATTCTATTTTTGGAGCAAATTGCTGGAGTAGTTTTTTCAGAGGCACTGTGCGATGTGCCGTCTGCAAATGGATTAAGCTTTAAAGCAAGAATGGGAGAGAACAGTACAGTACAGGGATGTACCAGGCTGAGGTGAAGAGTAAATGCCGCGTTGAGGAGGAAAGAAGGAAATACTGGGGCTTCAAATAGATTAACATCAATTAAGCAAGGCCAGTTTTATGCTGAAAGGGGGGTGGGGGTGGTAACGTCTCTCATGGGAAAATGTCCTTACCACTTTCACGTGAAAAAAAACTATGCTTTTGTGTTGCACTATCCTGTTGCAAGATAGTGAGCCAGTGTCACTGTAAACCACAAATAATCTATAAAAGTAATGTGTATTAAAATATTTTTAATAATTTATTTTTACAGTGGTACCTCTGGTTATGAACTTAATTTGTTCCGGATATCTGTTCTTAACCTGAAACCGTTCTTAACCTGAGGTACCACGTTAGCTAATGGGGCCTCCCGTTGCCACCACACGATTTCTGTGCTCATCCTGAGGTAAAGTTCTTAACCTGAGGTACTATTTCCGGGTTAGCGGAGTCTGTAACCCAAAGTGTTTGTAACAAGAGGTGTTTGTAACCCGAGGTACCACTGTATAGCACTAAAAAGGGGGCCAAATGATTGTTTAATTATCCTATTGTTTTTCTACCTATTGGTCAGAACACTGGAAAATGGTAGCAAATTCTACTTACTACTTGAGGAATTGGTTAGAATGCTGCCTGCATATTTCAACTGATATCTCCATGGGTAAAAGGATTTTAAAAGGCAGAATATTCCAGAGCAGAAATGTGGTCCCAAATTGGCCGAAAAATCAATTTCAGTGCTCCTCTATGCGGACGACGCGGTTCTCTTATCATGAACTAAAGTAGGCCTCCAAAGGCTACTATGAGAATTATCAGCCTACTGCAGGAGAGATCAACTGGTGGTTGATCACCAAAAAACCAAAGTCATGGTCTTCGCTAGGAGATACAGACATCACAGATGGGAGATGGACAATCAGCCAATAGAACAGGTCAAAATTTTCAAATACCTCGGAGTAGTTTTCCAGTCAACAGGGGCCTGGGAGGCCCATCATAAATATGCTAGGGAAAAAACATCTCAAAGCGCCAAAATACTGTCTCGCTTTTACTTTACGAAGGGGGGCAGACATATCCCAGCAGCTCTGGAGGTCTTTCAAGCAAAACCCTTGGCGCAATTACTCTACGGGGCCCAAATCTGGACGGGAAATCATTGCCGCACACTTGAAACGGTCCAGTCTAAATTTTTAAGACAGATTCTAGCCATTCCACCATGCGCACCAAATGCAGCCCTACGGCTGGAGACTGGCCTCCTCTCCGTTGAAACCTGGACCTGGTTAAGAACATTCAACTATTGGCTTCGCTTAAATTTAAACCCATCCGGACTACTACCTCTAATAGCACGAGATGCTCATAGAAGTCGGTGGTCCAAAGTAGTGCATCAAAAACTACTTACATGTGGCCTCCAAGCACAGCATCTCCTAAAAATGGGTCTCCCCAAGGCAAAAACCTTTATTGACCAGCGTATGAAGGATATTGAGCAGCAGAATAATCTGGCCTACATTAAGAAATTTAGTGCTTGGTACGCTTATCTGCCCCCCTCCCACTTTGGTTTTCGGGCACCTTATTTGTCTACCTTAACCATTCCAAAACTCAGATGGGCCTTTACACTGGCCAGACTAAATATGTTACCCTCAGCTGTTCTTGAAGATAGATATAAAAAAATTTCATTCGAGAACCGGCTCTGCCCCTGTGGAGCTGGCTACGTAGAGACTGTGTCACACGTTCTCTTGTCTTGCTCCCTATATAAAGATCTCAGGGATGAGACCATCACGCCGCTCCTATCTGCCATCCCGGGCAGCTCTTGTGAAGCCAAATTGTTCTCACTCCTAGCCGACCAGAATAGCTTGACAACAGAGAAGGTTGCCAAATTTATCGAGAGAGCAATGAGACTGAGAGCTGCTATCTGAATGACATCAGTGTCGTCACCCGGATTCCTCGCCTAGGATCTTATTATTACTATCATTACGTTTTATTATTATTATTTTATTACCTCTGCCAAGTTTTAAGTACTGAGATTATTTATCTGCATCTGCTTATTATTATCTTTCTCCCTGTCCTGACCATCCCTCCGAGGTTATATTTATATTTATAATCTTTCAATTTGGATGGTCTATTCACTTAACCGACCTGGAACAATCTACCAGAGAAAAGGCCGCCGCCCATGGGACAGAGGGTCATGGATGAATGATAATCCAGCTTCTACCTAGGGTTTTAATAGGTCATAAGATTTTATGGTAAATATATTCGTAATGTATTTTTGTAGGTGTTAGTCCTTTGATGCTATGGCCTGTCGGCTACGGAAATAAAGTCTATTCATTCATTCTATTTCCAGGGAGATAATAGGAGTACCCATTTCTCCAGAAAGCTTGGTGTAGCCCATACTTTGATTTCTTGAATGTGCTGAGTTAAGACATGTGCTATGGAAAACCTTTCAGTCACACCACAGTGTTGCTTCTTTGAATTTACTATATTTCCTCTTGCTTGTTGTGCAGCATTGCTGAGTGTTGTGAGCTGATACTCTTTCCTCTTAAAGGAACAGCAGTGATAGATCATGAAAACTGCAACCTACACATCAGCATTTTAGTCAGATACCCATTTACTGGATCACTGAATACTTGTGTGCATAGTAAAGTGCCTGGACCCAGAATGAAAAGGATGATAGATGTTTGTCATTGTCTGTAAACTTCTATTTTTGGCTTTTCTTCAAAGGAAATGCTGTGTGGGGTGTTCGCTTGTTTTTGAAAAAAATATATCCGTGCACATTGCCATCTTCTTCCCTTCCACCCTCCCAAAGCTTGTTGAAGTACAGATCTATCTCTCAAAACAGCTGTAGGCTTCCACATCCAATCCAGTGTGGTGGCTTCCATGATTAAATGAGCTGAACCTGAGCCAGAAGGCAAAATGTCTGTGGAACAAATGAGAATCTCTTTAGTGAGCAATTTCTACAAGGGAAATTTCAGAGGTGTTTATATAGACTTCAAAAAGTGTGCTTAATTGGATTTTGTTTGTCAAGAGGGAAATAAAAAGATTTAGGTTCTGGGGCATTTTATCTCTCTTAAAACAGTGTAGAGGAAAGGGGAAACTAGACTTAAATGCCGTTCATGATTAATGCGCAACCTTGAGCATGTGAAATACTGTAGGCTGCTTATATCTGGTTAACAAGCTGAGCTATATTCAGCTACGTTGAACAGAAAAACATGAGTCAAATCTTATCAGTAAGTAGAGAGAAAAAGCGGAGGTGAGTGGGGAAACAGAAATGGCATTTCATAGCGTGAGTATGTGTTATGGTTTGAGACAAGCTAAATTAGATCATTTACTCATTATTGCTAAGGACATGTTATCTAAAACGCAGCATTCACTGGGTTGATCATGTCCAACCAGCTATTAACACTCACATTAAGGCAGTTGTCCGGTTGAAAGTCTAAATATGAGAACACCACCAGGATCCTACAAAACATATAAAGCAGGAGTAGAGAAGCAAAAGTTGTTGAGCTCCAACTTCCATCAGCCCCATGGCCGATGGTCAGGAATGATGGAAGTTGTAAGTTAGTAACACCTGGAGGACCACAGGTTCCCTACCCCTTATCTAAAGGTTTCATGTAATCTCTTAGGAAATGCAAACGTAACCACAAATTTTGAAAATAAAATCATTGGTTTCCCAAAGTACAATGGTACCTTGGTTTAAGAACAGCTTACTTTGTGAACAACTTGGATTAAGAACGCTGCAAACCCGGAAGTAGGTGTTTCTGTTTGTGAACTTTGCCTTGTGATAAGAACATGTTTTGCTTCCTGTTGGGTGTGTTCCATTTTTGAGTCCCCTGCTGCTACGGGGAAGCACGCCTTGGTTTAAGAATGCTTTGGTTTAAGAATGAACTTCCGGAACGGATTAAGTTCATAAACCAAGGTACCACTGTATAACACAGTAGACACTTCTAGTGTACAGGACTCTATTATCAATACGTACAGGTACTCAAATGAGAAGAAAAGTAATGTTTTCCAAATCGTTCCCTAAGTTTTTGAACCCTTAAAATTAGTTTGTTATTCAAATGATAAAGGATGAACCTTTCTGGCTCTTTTCTTTTCTTGACATAGTGAAATCAACTTAAGTTGACTTTATTGATTTCTGAGCCAGCTGTGTGTTGGATTTAGTGCATCACCACAACTGATTCAGCACATTGTTGCAAAGCAGCCCAAAATAGGTGGAGCAAAGATGTGCTAAAGCCAATCATATGACCACCGTCTTTGAAATCAGCTGAAAGTGAAGGAACAGCTCCTGTTACGTTTGTTGGACTGCTTATTCTGGAAATCCTGTATTGAAATAGCATGAAAATCAATTAAATCACAATAAAATGGTGGGCAAATAAAGGGAGAGGAATGGAAAAGGGCGGACAACATCGGTGGAAACATAGGACAGGGTGGTGACAGTCCCATTAATGTTAAGCTATTTTCCAGTTGTTCTTTTTTAAAAAACACAAACACATGAGCATTAGCTTAAGTTAATAAAATAGCACGGTGTGGCTGTTGGTGAAAAATTGCTTCCATGTGATGGGGCTTTCAGGCTTGCAGCCGTGTCTTGCCGCATGACTTGACCAAACCACATCAGCAGCCATCAGAGCTGTGGTGTTGAGCCCTCAAGATTAAATATGCATTTCATCAAAAATAAGGCAGTGCTTGTCAGTGTCTGAATCAGGCTAAATCAGCGTGCGTAGAAAGCAGAGGAAGTATAATGAAGACACCAGTGGGAGAGAATGTTATAACTAATTTTAATGTCAGAAAGGTGCAACGAATTGTAACTTTGTTTAATAATAGAACCAAAATAAATTGTTAAGGTTAATTTTGATGTCAGAAGACACGATGAATGGTATTTTTAATTGAATTTCAAAAATAAAAGTGTTGCTCCTGTAGCGTATTCACTTTGACTTCTGAAGTTCAGTAAAAATATTAAGATAAAGATGCAGTGACAAAAATAAAATATTGCTTATTTATTTTAGAAGTTACCTTTGTTTATTTTTATTATTGCGTGCCTATGGATGCGGGTGGCGCTGTGGGTTAAACCACAGAGCCTGGGGCTTACCGTTCAGAAGGTTGGCACTTCAAATCCCCACGACGGGGTGAGCTCCCGTTGCTCAGTCCCTGCTCCTGCCAACCTAGCAGTTCGAAAGCACGGCAAAGTGCAAGTAGATAAATAGGTACCGCTCCAGCGGGAAGGTAAACGGCGTTTCCGTGCGCTGCTCTGGTTCGCCAGAAGCGGCTTAGTCATGCCGGCCACATGACCCGGAAGCTGTATGCCGGCTCCCTCGGCCAGTAAAGCAAGATGAGCGCCACAACCCCAGAGTCATCTGTGACTGCATCTAATTGTCAGGGGCCCCTTTACCTTACCTATCCTGCCTTTCCTCCAAGGATCTCAAGGTGGTGCTCCCCATTTTAGCCTCCCAACTTAGACTGAGAGACAGCGAATGGTCCAAATGAGCTTCATGGTAGAATAAGGATTTGAACTCTGGTCTCGAGCCAACACTCTTAACCATTACACTACACTGCAAGGGCTTCTCAAGGCCACTTCCACACACAATTGCAGCAACATAAAACAAAATGCATTCTAAAAATGCATGCAAGGCAATCCAGTTACAAAACCTAAACCAAAAAATTAGCAGTTTAGTAAAATGCAGATTGAAAATAAAATGAGTTTGACATTTAACATCGACCGGCAAGCTTTTCTTCTCTACCTGTCTGTGCCTTAACTTCAACACTTCCCCACACTTGTCATGTGATTGACAGCCTTTAATCCCTGTTTTCATTAGTGAATCCCGTACATGGTGATAGGTGGTGCAGGAGGGGGAGGATTCTAAAGCCGTTTATCTGCCAAGTGTCAGGAAGAATTATTTATGTTTTCCATTGTGACATTCCACTGCTGACAGTAGGAACTGTGTGTGACAGTCCACATCATCTAATAGCTGCCGGGCGTGTTAGCCAGCATGCTATAGGGGTCACACAAGGACACTGCGCTTTGTGAACCTGGCTGCTTTTATCTCCTCTTGGTGCCTCTCCTTTGCATTTTCTCTTTGTGTATGTGTGCGAGAACGAGGATGCAGATGTTAAAAAGCTGATCACTCCAGAGTTGCAATGGGGGGAAAGAATTGATTCGGTTGGAATTTATCAAATTTGAACATTCCCGAGAACCGAAACGTAGCTTTCTTGTAAAATTATTCTTAATTCACATTCTGCAATGCAATTCTCGAAGCAGCCTCAGGCTATTATCCAAATGGTAAAGCCCTCTGGTAGGGCAGTTTGGGTGGTCAGCCATACAAATTGCTCATAAACACTCACATGAATATCAACTATTCGGAGACCACCCAAAGATAGGTGGGTGTTTTCATACAAACTCGCACGACTACACCATAGCTTGCTGTATTTATAACTTGCCTTTCCTCCAAAGACCTCAAGGCAGCATATGTGGTCCTCTTCATCTTTATTTTCAGATACAGTAAGTGGTCAGCCAGTGAGTTTAGTGGCTGAGCAAGGATTAGTCCAAGTCGATAACCATTGCACCATATTGCCTGTACAAAACGTTTATTTGTAACTGTTTCTAGATTGTCACATCTCCACTTCAAAGAGAAATGTCTAGTAACATGAAAATTCTGAGCTCTATAAATTGCAAGTGTTGTATTCACCCTTTTCAGGTGCATAGACCCATCCACATATGCTCTCCAGAGTTGTGTGATTCCAGAGAAAATCCCCACAATGCATAATGGAGGCTCTTTCTCTCTCTGAGATAATCCATATAGGGGATGGGGCTAAGAGGTCATGCCCTGTGGAAGTACACCTGAAAAGATAATGGGTAAAGCGTCCTCTGCAATAATAATTTTTAAGGGAGAAACGAAAGCAGCACAAACTGTCTGGAACAATTATATATTGCCAGAAATGAGTGCTATGAAAACCCAGTAAAGAAAATAATGTTGATTTTGGAGCTATGATAGACTGATGCGTCCTTAATATCTTAACAGCCTTAATTTACATTTCATGCAAGTGTGATGATCTCATTCATAGTAGGCAGCTGAGGATTAAATCAATATTGCTTTCTGCCTGCTCTCAGCCATGGAGAAATTTAATATTTCAGGAAGGCTTGGTAGTTAATTTGGATTTTAGAGCAAGCCTTTTCAAATGTGCACAAGACGGCAAGATTTCAGAAGGCACTCATATATCATTATGGCTCTGTTTTCCCCTGTGTTTTGCCTGACTCTGTCTTCTCTGCCTCAGTGACAGAAAATTGAATTCAGTAAAAAGTGCCAAAATCTCTTCATTGTTTGGAATAATACTGGGAAAAGTGAATTGTTATTATTGCTTTCCTTGCTTTGTAAAAATTCTTAAGAGATTGTTCAGATCATTAAAGCTGAAGAAAGTCTGCATCTGCAGCTGAGTGGGTTTTTTTCTGTGCACCCCTTTCAAGAGAAAGCAGCTGAGAGTCAGGCTTTAGAAATTATCTGGAGGAGAGGCTGGTAAGACAACAAAAACAATGGAGTTAACAAAAGAGAGAGTGACAATTGAGAATTATTGCATATCTGTTGCCTTCCACAAACAGCTTCAGATGGGAGGTGTTTGTGTGCATCTTTTCACAATCAGAATTGGGGTGGGGTTGAATATTTACCCCCGCACCCAAATATACATGCATACATTTCGATTGGGATCCATCCATCCACTAAATGGGAAGATTTTTAAGCTGGTGACTTACTGTACTGACAGGTTGGCAGAGGCCTGCCCCCATTTCTTCAATAGGAATATTGCTGCTGCTTTTCAGGCACCAGTGAAACAACCCAATAGCATTCCTGCTTGCTTTTGAATAGAAAAATGCAATGAACAATTGTAACACAGCATTGTTCCTGGGGCTGTTTGAGGAAGAGAGGAATGGCTGACCCCATTGGACACGAACATGCTCTTCTAACATGTAAGAATCTACATAGATTGGGGGGCTTTGAGACAGGATGTCTGCTGTGACCCATTTCTGGGTCCCATCGTTCAGCCCAGCCACTGAGGTCCAGCAGCGAGGGCCATCTGGTGGTTCCCTCACTGCAAGAAGTGAGGTTACAGGGAACCAGGCAGAGGGCCTTCTCGGTAGTGGCACCTGCCCTGTGGAATGCCCTCCTAGCAGGCATTCCTTCAAGGAAAGAAGCAACTATCTGACTTTTAAAGACATCTGAAGGCAACCCTGTTTAGGGAAGTTTTTAATGTTTGATATTTTATTGTGTTTTTAATATTCTGTTGGAAGCTGCCCAGAGTGGCTGGGGAAACCCAGCCAGACGGGTGGGGTATAAATCATCATCATCATCTGGGAACAGACTGGGTTGAATCTCATTCTTATTAGAAGACATTGGCACTATAATGGTCCCTGGCCCAAATATATTCCTTTTATCAAGATCACTAAAGAGTTACCGGTATGTTTTATAAAGTTTCTGAAATAAGATAGACCATGCAGGTATCTGCAGAAAACTTTGCATTTCCAAACACTACCAGTATATTCTTTTTCAGTTTGTGCATCATCTTTCCTGGAGCAAAATGCAACTGGCATCCGTCAAGTAGCACTCCACTCAGACAGCAGCTGCTTGCATCAGCCCTGGCCATTGTGGATTTATTGGTGGCATAAAGCTATGAGACTTCATGAAATCATGAACTTTACCTTTGTAAAGGCAGCCTCTCGATCTTGTCCTCAGGACATGGTGGATTAAAACTATAGGTTTAGTTATGGTACTATGAATTTATTTCGCAAATGCTGCATCAACCTAGATAGTTCACCATTCTAAAAAATAAAAATAAATAAATCTCAATTCCATAATGCTAGTTGGAACTTGTCCATGTCATGTGATTATTTGTCCCAAGAATTCTATTCAGCTTAATGAAAGATGCATTTCTCTTTGTTTAGCCTGAGTCTGGATTCAAAGATCTACCGGTAATTCAGGCCAGGTTCAGGGTTCTTGTGTTAATTTACAAAGGTCTAAACAACTTGTGCCCAAAGGAACTTAAGAACCATCTGGTTCCTTATGCTCCACCTTGATCACTGAGAATGGACTCCCTCAGGATGTTGTGGACTCTCCTCTCTTGGAGGTTTTTAAGCAGAGGTTTGGATGGCCATCTGTCATGGATGCTTTAGCTGAGATTCCTGCGTTGCAGAGGGTTGGACTAGATGGCCCTTGGGGTTCCTTCCAACCCCACAGTGCTATGACTCTATGACTATTTATAGGACACTTTTTGTGGAAAATGACTGCACCAAACTCCAACTTTTTTCTTTAATTGATTTATGTTGCTTTTTTATTTTTAAAAAATGTTTTAAGCAAATACTGAAACAAAATAATTTGGCCCTTTCCCCCGGAGCATTCTGTGTTTAAAATGTGCACCTCATACACTTACATGCTCCCCTTTATAGAGAATTGAAATGATACAATTTGGGTCCTGCCACCATCATGTCCAACTCTGCCCCAAATACTTGAGGAGGTGATTAATTTTAATTCAGAAATGTACAGGTTTGATCTAATCACCAGAGCTCCAGGATTTCCATATGCTCTCTGTGACTGTTTGTTTTCTTTTTCTTAAATATTTTAATGAGGCTCTTCCTTTATACTTGAAATCCTCTGAGCTAATTTCCACCCAACCAGTTTGACAGTCTTAATATAGCATTTCTCCTGTTTAAAATTTCACTGTTCTCTTTGGCCTAATTACATCTCAAGATAACAATCCTAATTATAACATCAGGGAGCCCCCTGTTAATTTGTTAATCATTGTATCCTGCTTAGCTAATAAACACCTCAGTTTTGAACCTCAGTGCCTGCACCCCCTCTGGGCGTTACTACTACATCATAACAAGGCTATAGCTTATTTCCCCCCACTTCATTGTAGATATGGCACTTATCAGCTGAAAGTCACAAGTTAACTACTTTTTATTTTAGTTTTCTGTTAGTCCGCCAACTGGCTAGTTTGAGAATCTTCACCTAAATAAATAGTTACAGCCCAGCTCTTAAATTTATGTAAAGCTTGCTGGATCCATTGATTGTTAGACAGAAAAGAGTTTTGCATTTTGTATTATTCATTCATTCATTATTAATTAAATCTATACTATTCCTGTGACTCATTTGTTTTAAGCATTTCTAATATTGAATTTTAGCTTCTTGTAACCCACACTGGGACCTGCTCAGGAAGGGCAGCTAATACATTTAATAATAGTGATGATGGTGATGATGATAATGATAACAATGATCAATAATAGACGCAGTTCCAGGGTGGCCAACACAAAAGAGCTTAAAACAATACAATTAAAATAAATATATATATATTTCAAACAATTAAAAGCAACTGAAAACAATCACCTACACCTAATAATTTCACGGTTGCCAGGATCTTTCAGGCGTCAACCAAGAATGTTTTCGAATTCTTCTGGAACGTTAATAATGATGGAAACCGATTCACCAGGGAGGGCATCCCGCACTAGAGGAGGGAGTACTGAGAAAAGCCTGTCAGGGGTCAACACCAAGCAGCCAGTGGCAGTGCCACCAACAGGTTAGGCAAACTATCCTTTGAAATTAAATCTTCAACCAGCTTGGAAGCTCTTTGTTTCAGGGTAGTGAAGAATATAACATTTAGGCATATGCTTGGGAGTGGGGAGTGAGCTATGCCTGTCAATCATATGAAACAGCTTTATATTTGTCGTCGTCTTCTTCCTCCTCCTCTTCTTCGAGTTTATGTACCACCCTATACCCAGAGGTCTCAGGGTGGTTCACAGAAAAGATCACAACATGTACAATCAGAATAAAAACATCAACCCAACAACACCCCCCCAAGAAAAGAACCACATTTTAAAAGGGAATAGAATGTCAAACAGATCAACGAAAGGCCTGGTAAAAAAGGAAGGTTTTTGCCTGGCACCTGAAGGTGTTCAATGAAGGCTCCAGGCGAACTTCCCTGGGGAGAGCATTCCACAGATGGGGAGCACTGCAGAGAAGGGCCGTTCTCATGTTGCCACCTTCTCATCTCGAAGAGGAGGCACATAAAGGAGGACCTCAGAAGATGATCTCAGGGTCCAGGTGGATTCATATGGAAAGAGGCGGTCCTTGAGGTATTGCTGTCCTGAGCCATTTAAGGCTTTGTAGGTCAAAACCAGCACTTTGAATTGGGCCCAGAAACTAATCGGTAGCCAGTGCAGTCAGACCAGCATCGGAGTAATATGCTCAAACCATCTTGCTCTGGTGAGCAACCTGGCCGCTGAATTCTGCACTAGCTGAAGTTTCCCAACCATCTTCAGAGGTTCTTTAGCTCAGTGTTCTCTATTCCACATGTTGGGAATGTTTTCAGTCCAGCAGCAACATCCCCTTGTGGAAAGGAACGTCCCAGAGGCAGAGCTTGAGGCAAAAAGGGGTGCGGCAATGAATACGAGCCCCAACATTTGAGCCGTAGGCTATGTTGCACCCCCAAAAAAGTCAACTGTTTCTACATACACATTATCCTTATCACCCATCCGGACAAGCAAGAAACATTATTACAGCCAGGCAAAAGCACTCAGAGTCTGTGGAGCAGGGCAGGTGAGGGGTGTGACAAGAGAAGAGTCCTGAGAGCTGGATAATGAGACTTGAGGGGAGGGCAGCAAGGCCATTTTTGCAGAAAAAGAGGTGCCTGAACTCACTCTGAATGCCTCACTTGTTCTCTTGCAATGGTGCCCACCTGAGAGGTGTCTGAACTGAGTTCCAGTGAGTTCTGGCTGCAAAACAGCCCTGCGTACGTCTAGCTAAAAAACCCTTCCTTGCCTCCACCACAAGACCACTGTCCACAGTCTGAAATGGCCTAAATGCATCAGTGGTTGTTTTCACATACTGAGATACATGCACCAGCATTTGGTCTGGGTTGTCTGTCCTCGGACTGCCCTTTCTGCCCTCCCTTTTCCGCATGCTCTAATAAGTCAGGAAGTCTTCAATTAACCATAGTTTCCAATTGCATCTGCCCTGGGAAATTATGGTTAACAGGCTTGGATCAGCTGGGATCTTAAAGCACACCTTCATGTCTCAGTTTATTAAGTGCAAATAATCACCTGAACGCACGGCCAAAGAGTGCAAAGTGCATAACTGCAACGCAAGCGATTTATTTTAAAGAGAAGCTCCAGCTTGGGCTTCTAACCTGCAGAGATCACCACTCAGTTAAACTGGCTGAGACTCTGAAGGCAATAGCTTAATCGCAGCAGCCAGCTGATTTTAATGCAGAGATATTTAGGGAAAGGCAGCTTTATGATGCGAAACTAGGACATATTAATCAGAATTGTTTCCGACGCATTAAGACTAATTCCAATGCATCTTTTTATAAATATTTAACACAGGAGTAAATAAATATGCCACTCAGCGTGTGTGTGTGTGTGTGTGTGTGTGTGTGTGTGTGTGTGTGTGTGTGTTATAAATGAGATGACAAAGGAGGGAGATAGCTAGGCAGGCAGGACCTTATCTATATATGCTCCCCTCTCACTAGGCTGTAAAATATGAGCCTAGATTCATGGTACTGATGCTGCTTGATGAGGCATTTTAATGACTCTCTAATTCAAGCAGAACACAGATACACACAGACCTTCAAATATAGGTCACTCCTCTGCGCAGGCCTTTTCTCGCAGCCTGGCGTAATATGCTCAGAGATGCAGAATCTCCTCTTTGCGAGAGACGAGATGAGCATGAACCTGCTCCCCAGTGCATTGGCAGCTGCTTCTGCGCATGTTGTACTGAAGAGGAGCAAGAGCTTCTATTTATTCCTATCGGGAATAAATAAAGAAGAAATTCCCTGTGGATTGTGCCCATTGTTGCTTCGGAATTGGTGGCGTGCATAAAAGTAAGGCAGCACTCGATGATTATTTGGTTTTGTGAGAGCTGAGAAAAACATCGTTACGGTTTAACTAATTAAAATGTGGCAGGGGTTTTGTTTTTTGTGTTAGTTGGGCAGAGCCTGTTGAAACCTAGTTCCTTGGCTATGATTGGATGCCTAGCAGGACTAGTATTTCAACAAGCAATTGCTTCTCCCTCGAATTCAGCTGCTCAACCCCCCCACAAAAAAATCCTGGAAACTAGTTTCATACCCTTCAACATTTTTCCGATGAAAAGAGGGGTGTCCTATTTAACAACAACAACAACACCCCGCCCATCTGACTGAGTTGCCCCTGCCACTCTGGGTGGCTTCCAACATATAAAAAATAATAATAAAGCATTAAACATTTAAATAACTTCCCTATACACGGCTGCCTGTGGATGGCTTCTGGAGGTTGTATAGTTACTTATCTCTTTGACTTGGGGGTGGGTTCACATAACTGCATACCCTCCAGCATTTCTCTGATGAAAATAGGGACACCCTAAGGAAAAGTGGGACATTCTAGGATCAAATCAGAAACCAGGATGGCTTCTATAAACCCAGGACTGTCCCTGGAAAACAGGGGCACAGACCCCCCAAGTGCCCCTCACAGAACTACAATTCCCAGCACCTTTAACAAACCTGGGTAGCCTCAGTAGCTAGAAATGCCATTTACTGGTTGCAATGGATATGACAGCTGTGACCGTTCTTGGACTGGGAGAGCTTGTCCACAATAGTTCATGATTTGGCTACTTCAGGATTGGGTTGCTGCAGTGTTCTCTCTGTGGGACTTTGCCTGTGCTTGGCCCAGAAGCTGCAGTTAGTGCAGAATGCTGTGACACAATTGCTGGCGGGGAATGAGGCCATCTAACACCTTTGCTTAGAGGCCTGCAAATAGAATCTTATCTGCTACTGGGTCAAGTTCAGGTTGTTACTCTTAGTATATAAAGCCCATAACATCTTGGGACTCCTTTGCCCACTCCACTGCTTTGATCTGAGGATCTGTCACTGTTACAGGTCAGGTGCCACATATTTGCTGTGCAAAAGAGAGAAATCTATCCTTTGGTGTTTCAGCGCCTGCACATGCCTTCACTGTACTCTTTCTGGTGCCTGTTAAAAACATGTTTGTTTAGGCAAGCCTATGCAGACATTTCGAAGCTTTTAACCTGGTTTTGCCTCGTTGCTGATTTTAATTTTTTTTGAATGTTTTAAATACTTGTTTTAACTGTTCCCCACTGATACTTTTATCTCCCACTTTTATCTACACTGCCACCAGGCAGTGTATTAATACTGCAAAATAAATAGATAAAAGTGTGGAGGGATGCATTTTATTAAGACCTAATTATTATTTGTGATAGCAGTGGTGCTAAAACTGGTGCACTCTTCTTGACAATTCACAGGAAGCTTCTGAGGGGTTTTTGGGGGGGGGGCAGTTAGTTCAGTCGTTGCCTTTTGTAACTCTTCTGCCTCCTTTACATGCAAAGAATTATGGGATGGATTCTTAACAGCCTGGCTTGTTTTTATCAGCTGATCGTTTTGAAGTTCACTAGTGAGCAAGTTATACATGACGCACAGCAATCTGTTTTGAAACAACTTGCCCATCTGCTGCAAAAGTAGTCTCTGAAACAGCTCCTCGGTTTCCAAAGCTTCAGATTTGTAATGATTAAAGAATTTCCAGGAAGCTTTTTAAAAAATACGTCAAATGTTTATGCAATGTGTTAAAATACTTATATCCTGGGATAGCTCAGTCAACAGAGCATAAATCTCTTGATCTCAGAGCCATGGGTTGCAGGGGGTTGGACTAAATGACCCTGGTGATTCCTTCCAGCTCTACAATTATATGATTCTACTGCCTATATAAGAGCACTGTAGTGCTTGTGCATATTATGGAAGCTGGCTGACTTGTTTTACACAGGCATGTACTACTGCCTGCGTAAAAAGATAATGCAGCTTTAAGATCACTGACTGCTTTAGGCAAACAAACCCTGTGACCTACTTCATCCCGCTATACAAACTACGAGAGCATGAAGGAAATTCCACTCTAGGGCTCCCCCCTCTCAGTATGCAAAACCATCTGCTGCATTCAGTGGAAGACATGACCGTAGTCATTCATTTTCTTTTCAAATGTGTCTCAGAGACTGACACCGGAACCGGAAGAATAAAGACAATCAAATATGGGACATTATAGGAATTTAACCATGCCAGGCAGAATTAAAGCAGTTAAAATGATCTTATGCCCTACTTTTATTTTGAGATTTTGCCAGTTACCGTTCTGCACAGAGCAATTGCTCTTTGGCAAGCGATATTTGCAGAATCTATCCACTAAAGTTCCAAACTGAGGTCATCCAAAGGCTTGATGCATAACAACCCAAAACAAGGGGGCTGAGAGGAACAAAGCCTCTTTAAGGTACAATGGGGTGTTTCAACAGAGAATGCAATAGCGCGTGTTCATGAACTGGAGAATAGATTTTGGATGTGGATGGAGGTTGCAACAGAGGAGAAAACTAAATTAGAATCACCGATTCTAGGTTGATTGCCCATAGGGAACTTAGATTGGCTCTGTAACCCTTTCACAAAGGCCATTATTTTAGTGTGGAAAAGTTGGAGGCACAAACTGATGAAGGAGGTACACCCCCTTTCTCCCATTAGAGATTATACCTTTCTGTAGCTAGATAAAACTGTCACAATATCAGGGCTGGACTCCCTAGGTTTGTATAAGAATGGACTATCTAATGTAGTTCTTTGCAGAAGGTGTAATGTGTTATGAAATTGTGGCTTTTTTTTTTTACTAATATACTGATAAAAAGGTAAAGGTAAAGGTACCCCTGCCCGTACGGGCCAGTCGTGTCCGACTCTAGGGTTGTGCGCCCATCTCACTTAAGAGGCCGGGGGCTAGCGCTGTCTGGAGACATTTCCAGGACACGTGGCCAGCGTGACGAAGCTGCTCTGGCGAGCCGGCACCAGCGCAGCACACGGAAACGCTGTTTACCTTCCCGCTAGAAAGCGGTACCTATTTATCTACTTGCACTTTTAGGGGTGCTTTCGAACTGCTAGGTGGGCAGGAGCTGGGACCGTAGACGGGAGCTCACCCTGCCGCGGGGATTCGAACTGCTGACCATGCGATCGGCAAGCCCTAGGCGCTGAGGATTTACCCACAGCGCCACCCGCGTCCCATAATATACTGATATGTTGTACTGATAGAATATACTGATATGTTGTACTAAATTTCATTCAACACCAGTGGCCATGGTGTGACATAACAGTGAGAAGCATGGATAACTTCATCCCTTCAGCTCACACACGCTTCTGTTTCCCGTATGAAAACAGCAAGAAAGGTAAAGTAAAGGTAAAGGACCCCTGAAAGGACCAGTCAAAGGCGACTATGGGGTTGTGGCGCTCATCTCGCTGCGAGGGAGCCGGCGTTTGTACACAGACAGCTTTCCGGGTCATGTGGCCAGCATGAATAAACTGCTTTTGGAGCAACAGAACACTGTGACGGAAACCAGAGCACACAGAAACACCGTTTACCTTCCCGTCACAGCGGTACCTATTTATCTACTTGCACTGGCATGCTTTCGAACTGCTAGGTTGGCAGGAGCTGGGACTGAGCAACGGGAGCTTATGCCATTCCGGGGATTTGAGCAGCCAACCTTCAGATCGGCAAGCCCAAGAGGCTCAGTGGTTTAGACCACAGCACCACCCGCATCGCAGCAAGAAAGAACAGTGTATAGTACCCCAAAAGTCCACCATTTTACTTGCTTGATTTTCCAGCTTAAGGGGACTAAAATAGCTCTGTCTTTTTGAAATCAGATGACACAGAAATGAGTGCTAAACATGCACTATATTCTATTCGTTTTGTGGACTCGGCTTTTATATCATGTGAAAGCTCAAATGTAATGTGGAAATTAACAGAGAGGGAAACATTGCGGAAATGGAATAAGTAACCATCAGAATGCAGGCCAAGTCAGACTATGTAGCTTAAGATTGTTTTCATGGGCTGGCAGCAGCAGCAGCTGAGGACTTTCAGAGCAGAGACCCCACCCCTGCCCAGCCCTATGTTAAGGGACATTTTGCATGCAATGCTAGTGCTTCAGCTCTGAGCTACATCTTTCCTTACAACACAGAGTGATAGTCATCTAAGGAATAGTAAAGGTAAAGGGACCCCTGACCATTAGGTCCAGTCATGGCCGACTCTGGGGTTGCGGCGCTCATCTCGCTTTACTGGCCGAGGGAGCCGGCGTACAGCTTCCGGGTCATGTGGCCAGCATGACTAAGCCGCTTCTGGCGAACCAGAGGAGCACACAGAAATGCCATTTACCTTCCTGCTGGCACCTATTTATCTACTTGCACTTTGCTGTGCTTTCAAACTGCTAGGTGGGCAAGAGCAGGGACCAAGCAACGGGAGCTCACCCCGTCACGGGGTTTCGAACTGCCAACCTTCTGATCGGCAAGTCCTAGGCTCTGTGGTTTAACCCACAGCACCACCCGCATCCCCCAACTAAGAAATAGTTTCACTGAAATCAAAGAACATGTCTACTCGGAGTATGACTAATACTGGTTATCACCCATAGTGTTAAGTTTCTCCCATTTTGGGGTTCATATTTCCTTACGCGTTGCCTCCGTAAGCACAAAAGCTTCCAAAATGAAAATTGTACCAAAGACAAGCTAAATTATACATATGCAGCTTAAGAAAAGGCCATGATGTGACACGGCTAATACAGACACTATGCAATTTATGTCTGCTTGATTATACTTTGCGATCGCATTTCAGTCCAAATCACATTGAAATCAAGAGGTATCTTTCTGCTGACTTCTAGGTGCTTCAGGTTGGAAGCATCACATGCCGAACAGGCAATTTGGAGACAATGTATGCTGAATTATCCTCACTTGATTCTCCTTCAGCTAACTCTGTTGGGTGGTGTTCCCTCAAAGTGGCTTGATATTTATAATGAGGAAGCAGAAAGTTATGGTTTTACCTATTGGAATAGCCCAGGATCTCAGTAACCGTCTATGTATATAGTACCCTTCCTCCAATGGGAAAAACGAAATAGTAACCTGTAGATGTTAGTATGTTGACCACTTCTACACAGTCTACAGAGATCTCATTTCTAAGCACATTATTAGATTCTTCATGATTGAGGATACTACCACAGAGCAGCAGTTTAAACTCATAATCCTTTCCCACTGTGAGACATCTCAAGACTAGTTTTCCGAAAATAAAACAAAATAAACCTCAGGCAGTTGCTAAAGGATAACTTCTGACTAATTTCTGTTTATTCTTCTAAGGTACCCTTCATGATAGAGTGGCAAGACCCATGCAATCATCCACATGCGTTGCGTTGTGAATTCACAATAGCTCCACAGCCTTCTGCCTATTATCCACATATAGATGTTGATACCTTAGATGGAGTAACGTGAACCAAAGTCACTGTCAATCCTGCAGCATAGGAACACAGCTAACTAACAAAAATGTTAATCTTTCAAGGGAGTGTTTGAGAAACAAGAAAAAATTCTTCTCTATTTAGATTTGGACACAGATTGGGGAAGGATGAAGCTTTCTTTGCTAGGCAGAATTTCAGCCATTAAAATGAATGTATTACCTAAGATGTTGTTTTTATTCCAATCAATCCCAATTGATTGTCTGGGAGCAGCATAGTTTTAATATTTTTGTATTTATGTAGCATTTTGACTATTCTTGGACCAGGTTGGCCCTCCAGATGATGTTGAACCATGATAGTTAGGGTTGATGGGCATTGTAGTCAAACATTTGGAGACCCAGTTCCTGATTTAGACCTTCTTAGGCTGTGTAGACACTGTTCCTTCACAGTACGTTCTTTCCCCCCAAGAATCCTGGGAACTGTAGTTTTTAAGGGTGCTGGGAATGATGCCCCTGTGAAGGATAAGCTAGAATTCCCAGGTGTGTTTTTTAGGAGAAGCCATGTTCTCTTTTTCCAGGATGCACCCTCTTTTTCATGGGTAGAGTCGTCACAGCGACCCATAGCTAAAAGCAGAAGTCGCCAAATGTGTACCAGAGGGTGATCCACTCTTGCACATGCCTGATGCATGTGGGTGCACATTGCATGGGTGCACTAGATGCTAAACAGGTGCTTGGTATATATGTGTGAATGGAGGCTTGCTCTGCACAATTCTCCTTTCCAAAAAGTAGGAGGGGAGGGGGAAATTGGGTGAATCTGGCAAATGCATCTATGGGCCTTCTTATTCTGTATGGCAAATAATTATTTTGGGCATAGGTTATTGTCGTTGTTGTTCTTTTGGAACAAGTTTAATTATTTGCCATATAGAATAAGATGCTGTAGCCTGTGAATGAAACAATTCAAACCAAATAGCAACAGAGAGAAAGAGAGACATTATAGAGCTAGATCAATACTGCACATTATTTATAATGCTTTCATACCTGACATGGATATATGTAACAATATCTGTGACCATGGTATCATATCAAGATCGGTTAAAGAAATCCTTTCATTTGGCTGTGCTTCCAACACTACTAGGTCTTATGACTGCGGTTTGGTGGATGCTGTCTGATACAGAGCCTTTGTTTTAGAGCAGGACCTCAAGGGAATGATATAATGCAACAAATAATCTGTGGATCTCAGAGCTTTCACAGCTAAGCACTTCCAATGAGTCACTGCTGGCAAGGCAAGCAAATGGTTGTGTAGGGAGGGGCATGATTTAATGGTGTGGATGACGGGGGAGATTTCTGTTCTGGAGAACACATTCTCTCTCTCTCTCTCTCTCTCTCTCTGATGCCTTTGCCAGTGTCTTTTACAAGTGGCTGATTTCAGCAAATCTTTCATTCTGCAGTGCGTGGTTGGCCGTGATCTTGATGTGTTCATATTACGCAGCATTGACACGAGCCCAAGGTCACATCAAAGCAGAAGCACAGAGACAAACATTTAATCTGTCAGACATTATCTAAGCATGCTAGGGATTTGATGAGTTATGCTCTTGTAAGTAGCGTAAACAGGTCCCTGTTATGTAGAGAATCTCTTCATCAAGTTATTGTACAGGAACTCATAAGGGGGGGGGGGACGACATGTTTTAAATGTGTAATATTTGTCAAAAAGACCTCAGGTCATTGCACACAGCCCAGCCCACCGTGTCCTTGATTTTGTCCGAGCCCCTGCAGTGGCAGCTGTGGCAGAGCGCACCAGAGCACACACGCCTTGAACTGGCAAGGAAGAAGATGAACAGGGAAATCTGGAGTTGAGCCGCACAGCTTGGAGGCAGGAGGATACAACACCCCAACACCATCTTCTCGGATGGCAACCTCTTTAGACCAGATGATACACACCTATCAGCAGCACAGAACAAACTCTGGCTCTGGGATGTGGCAAGGGGCCTTAGGGATTGGTTGCAGATGTGAGCAGTTTGGTGGTGTGGTGTCAAGAGTGTCGGCTCAGGTGGTGGGTAAGGCATTGGGTCTGGATTTTTAACATCTGGGTACCCCATTAAAGGGGTCTGGGAAGGGACATTGCTGTCTGGGAGCCCACATGGACCACAGCACCCCTTCAAGAGGTGGCCCTAGAGGGAGTGTCACACTCAATGTGTGTCAGGACGCAACCTCCTTAATAGGGTAAAACCATCCCATTATCAACCAGCAGGCAGGCTGGTTTATCTTGGATACATACCCGGTGCCTTCTCCTAATCCGGTTTACGTGTGTTATCAATAAACTTGCGACCTATTTCATCCCAATAATATTGTCCTTTGTCTTCTTTAATATGGTTGACCCCCATCGCTGAGCAGCTTCCTCTTCACAATTGGACACGCAATTAGAGTAGACCCACCTCTGGGTCCATCCAGTTGTCAAGATACTACACAGAAAGCCCATGGAAAGATGAAGGTGGTTGTTATGGTCCCAACAGCCCCTTTTACCACAGTGTTTTGTTGACTGTGTATCACGATCACTCTTCACAATGTTTTCCTTATGATTCCCTGCAGAAAGACCTTTTACATCTCTTCTCTGTGTTTTTTTTTTAAATGACGTTTTGTTCTATTAATACCTAAATGAGTAAGAGCTTCCTGATGCCATCGAACTGCCTCTTTAATTTGGCAGTCAAAGGCAATTAGAAATCTGGCAGGAAAAGAGCTGAAGCTGTACATTGTGCAGCAGTAGGATAACCTACCAGTAGGTGCTGCAGTACTTAAGCAGCTTGTGGGAGCAGGCCGGGAGTCGGCAGCCCTGGTAGTTGTACTGAAAGCAGGATCAACTTTGTCCAATATTAGAAATTAAATTCTGATCAGACCCTACTGGATTCATGTATATTGGCCAATGCTGCAAATCGTGGGTCTCTTCACTGTGGGGTTGCCATACGTCCAGGCGAAAATCCCTTCGATGTCCAGGAAAATCCATATGCATTTTGGAAGTCTAGATTTTGGTGAATGTGCTTTAAAATAGCTCAAAAACTTACTTTTGTTGAAATTTTGCAAAAGAAGCTCAACAACTTTGGACAAAACTAAAAACAGCTCAACAGGTTTGCCCCACCCCAAATGCTCAACAATTTTGCCAAAAATGCCTTTTGTGTCCAGATTTTCACTTTTTGAAATATGGCAACCCTTCTTCACTGTCCACCTCAGCTCTGTCTTCTTCCCTTCCTCTCCACACATCTCTGCTTGGTTTCTCCCTCCCTAACAAAGCTCTGCCCCCAAAGCACAACGGGCAAGTAAAGGAATGTAGCTTTAACCATTGTTCTTTCTATGCAAAGTAAAGATAACCACAATATTGAAATTAATTGCATGTTATGGTCACAGACCAAGAGCTGCATTATAGCTGCATCTCCTTTCTCATTCCCCCTTTGAAATGTTGCTTTAGACTGTGTGTTCTTTCACCAGGGACCAGTTTGCTTTTTAACAACTGCATCCATATTGGACCTGAAATTGTTTCTATATATATTTTTGTTAAATTTTTTTTGTTAGATCACTTTGGGAGGCTTCAGGGGAAGTGGCTCTTAAACAAAATAAACAAATAACATTTCATACAGCATTTAGCACATTGTAAAGAAGCAAAGATATATAGTGGCTGCCTTGTGAAATAAGGCTTTCTTAGAATCACTGGACTCTGTTGCACAACTATTGTGACATAATTTCCATTATACTGTATTTTGGTGCTGAAAAAGAGTATGGTCCATTGCCTTTCAAACTACTAGACCCATTCAGGTCC
Source organism: Podarcis raffonei (assembly GCF_027172205.1). Lineage (NCBI taxonomy): Eukaryota > Metazoa > Chordata > Lepidosauria > Squamata > Lacertidae > Podarcis > Podarcis raffonei. The sequence goes on from NC_070612.1 coordinate 39,605,763, forward strand.
AATATTTTAATACTTAATAAAGCAGTTGCTACATTTAAAATGCTATAATTACCATCTACTGTGTATTATAATTTCACACACACACACACACACACAGAGAGAGAGAGAGAGAGAGAGAGAGAGAGAGAGAGAGATTGAGAGTGCGCTTATGGGTGGGTTTAGGTGTAAAATTGAGTAAGAGATATTGGCAGGTTAATTATGCATTTAAGTACAACTGCATTGTACCTCATTCCTCTTTGAAATGTGAAGGTGAGCCAGAAGATAGCAACCTACAGCCTGATCTGCGATGTCACGACAGCAGCACAAATCAGCACATGTCTGCTTTGACACCACAGGAGCTCATCTGAATTCAGCTCCTGTCTGTTCATGGACCAAACAAATCCAGACAACGTCAGCATTCCAGATTTTCCTTGTAGCCCTTCTAGTGAAAGAGAGCACTCTTTTCTCATTGGTGCACTATTGAAAAGATGTCAAGGGCAAACAGCTGTACACTGTGAATTGTTTAGCTATTGCTCCCGAGCCTTTGTTCTTTGACCCATAGCGCAATCAGGAGAAAGCAGCAAAAGGCTCGGGAGACAGAGTTTGCCGCCCCCCCCCCCCATCGCTCTCTTGAAATGTTTCTGAGCTGAGCCCATTTCTGGTCCGTTGCTTTTGCAAAAACATCAGGCTAGCATTCTAAGCAATGGAATCAAATGAGGGGAAATTAACCTGTGCTGAAAATTTTCTGTTAGATGCAACCTTCAAATGCTGTTGGTAAATATTTGTATTTAGTTTGCATGTATACTCAATAACCAATACAGAGGCCTGGAAAAAAACAACCTGTCCCCTACAAGAATGTTTCTGGGATGAGACGTCCAGAGAAAAGAATGCCTAAACTCAAAGACATGAAGAAGCAAAGTACCACTAGGCACAGGAAAAACCTGAAAAAAGTACAGATTAAAAATAGAAAGGGCAGACCAATCATTCTAGAACAGGCATAGGCAAACTCGGCCCTCCAGATGTTTTGGGACTACAATTCCCATCATCCCTGACCACTTGTTTTGTTAGCTAGGGATCATGGGAGTTGTAGGCCAAAAACATCTGGAGGGCCGAGTTTGCCTATGCCTGTTCTAGAGACTGTATGCATATTAATTGTGTAATTCTGTTAACTATGCTTGTCTTAGGATTGAAGCTACTTGGAATGTTGACCCTGTAAGCTGCTGTGCTGAAGGAGCAGCTCAAAGGTTCCAGCACTGATGCGTGAAGACAACTTGTCTCCCTCCGTGGCATTGGAGCCTTACTCCATCCTTGATGCACAACTTTGCTGGTCATGGTTGTACAGAAGTGTCGTAGCTTAGCGGTGGAGCAACTATTTTTTTAAGACTGAGGCACTGTTTGTGGATGGTTTCCTAGACCGGATGGATGGCAGCTTGCCTACTCTTGATGGGGTTACACTACCTCTGAAGGAGCAGGTACATGGGGCTGCTCCTGAATCCTTTGCTGTCGCTTGAGGTTCAGGTGGCCTCGGTGGCACAGAGTGTCTTCCATCAGCTTCAGCTGGTGGCCCAGCTGCACCCTTATCTGGACAGGGATAGCCTAACCTCTGTTGTCTATGCACTGGTTTCATCTAGGTTAGATTACCGCAATGCATTATACGTAGGACTGCCTCTGAAGACAGTATGGAAACTTTAGCTGGTGCAGAATTTGGCAGCCAGGTTGCTCACTGGGGCAAGATGGTTTGAGCATATTACACCAATCTTGCCCGACTGCACTGGCTGCCATTTAGTTTCTGGGCCCTATTCAAAGTGTTGGTTTTGACCTACGGCTCAAGACTGCAATACCTCAAGGATGACCTCTCTCCATATGAACCTACTTGGACCCTGAGATCATCGTCTAAGGCCCTTCTTCTTGTGCCTCCTCCATGTGAAGTCTGGAGGGTGGCAGCACAAGATTGGGCCTTTTCTGCAGTGGCTCCCTATTTGTAGAATACGCTCCCCAGGGAGGTTCGGCTGCCACCTTCATTATACACTTTTAGGTGCCTGACAAAAATGTTCCTCTTCAACCAGGGCTAGGCCTGATTGACATCCAATGCCCTTTTAAATGTGTTGTGGGAGCAGGGGGTTATTGGTTTGTTGCTGTTATTATTTTCACTAAGTATTTAGTGGTTTTTATATTGTAGTATTGTACTTTGGCCACCTCACGAGAAGAGAAGACTCCCTGGAAAAGGCCCTGATGTTGGGAAAGATTGAGGGCACAAGGAGAAGGGGACGACAGAGGACGAGATGGTTGGACAGTGTTCTCAAAGCTACCAGTTTGACCAAACTGCGGGAGGCAGTGGAAGACAGAAGTGCCTGACATGCTCTGGTCCATGGGGTCACGAAGAGTCGGACACAACTAAATGACTAAACAACAACAACAATATTGAGTTTTATGTTGTGAATAGCCCTGAGATCTGCGGACGGAGGGCGGAATACAAATTTTAATAATAATAATAATAATTCTACATACAGAAGCTCCCAGGTTCCAGCTCTAGGTAGGGCTGAAGGAAACTCCTGTCTGATAGCTTGGAGAGAGCCATCAGTGGCCTGTGTAGAGCATGATGAAATTGAGGGGCCAATGGCTTACTTAAGTCTTAGACTGCTTCCTCTGTTTCTAAATCTGTACTCTTAAGGATGTATACAGGGTGCCAGGGGTAAGTGGATCAGCTGAGCCAAAAGCCCATGCCAATTGGCCACATTCATCTTAGCTCAGGGCAAAGAGCAGTGCACCTTTGCATCCATCTTGTTTAGCTTGTTCTGTGTTGTTTTCATCTGTCCTGCCATAGTTGTGTTCAGTGCCTTTTGTGAATAGTCATACTTGGATCAAGGCCTCAGACAATAATTAATATACCATTGGAAACAAAGAAAATCCCAGTTAGCAAGTCCATTCTTGAACGCAGCCAGACTGTTTGCTACCTGAAGTTATTCAGAATAAGGCTTTGGTAACAATTAAGAATGAATTGTCTCCCATCCAGAGAAAATATTTCAAACATTTCTTCACATTTATCACATGGAAAATGCATTTCACCTACAATATAAATAAACGCAAAGATTAATCCCAGGAACGTTAAACAATGAAATCATGGGTGTTTTGTTTGTGATCTCTGACCTGACGTAACAGACCTTGGGACATGTTTCTGTCATATCTTAGTAGCAGATGACAAATGGTTCAGTTTAAATTATCTCCTCCTGCTGCAGCCAATTTACTGGCAACAGTGCAGAGCATTTCCTAACAAAGGAATGTTGACCTCCAAACTAGCGTCTCTTCTCTTTCATTTTTTTTTTTAAACTACAGTCAATCCCATGTAGAAGGTGAGAGAAGAATATGATTTACTTTGCATCTGGAATTATGTGTTGTGAAAAACTGGAAAGATGATCACATGCTATCTCACAACTAAGTAGGTAGATCTTAACTGGCTATACGGATGGGGCAGAAATTTAATTTCCTTTCCATTTTAATGGGAAATGACCTACTTCACACTTCTCTGGCCAAAAGGTGAGCTACAACACAATGATCCTTCAAATTCTGCACTTCCCCAGATTTTGCAAAGCAGGTCTCCAGTCACAGTGTTCAGAATGCATGTTTTAGGGGGAAGCATGCATAAAAATGCATACGTTCATGAAAAACAACTTACCCCAAATGCATTAAAGTATGGAAAATTGTAAAAACTGCATACAAAATTGTAAAATATGCATACAAAAATGTGCCTCTTAGGAGAAAGTTACACTAAAATGTTGGTGGATTTCCATGAGGGTTTTTTAAAAATGCAGATTGCTGTGGAACTGATGGGGAAAATGAGAAACTGAAATGAACAGATTCATGCTTTCCTTATTGGCTATCATACATTTGCTTAGCATATTCTACTGTGGTTCAATCAGTCACATAATGAATGGATTTGTGTGTTTGCACCCATTTACCATTCTTAACCCATACAGATTGTGTACACAAACACTAGTGTCAATGTGGCATTAAGGATCCTCTACGTTTACTCAGACGTAATTCCCAGTGAGTTCAATGGAATGTCGGTTTAGTTAATACACCCCCCTTACTCTTGGGTAAGAGTGTACAGGTTTGTCGCCTGACACCATTAAGAAATCTTCAAAATGCAGTGATCCCTCTGTCCTTAGTGGAATCATTTTTAAAGCATGAAAGCTGGAAGTTTTGAAATTTAAAATGTTCTGTACAATGGCTGCTCAGTACTAATAAAACACCCCCCCCAAAAGCTACAGTACAATCAGCAAAGCAGTTTGCTGTAGGTTTGCTCAGCTGATGCAACAGAATGAAACTTAATCAATTAGCAGAGAAAATTTACAGGAAGCAACCGTTAGTAAATAATGTCTGTGCCATCATTTAACAAGCTACACCTGACATCACTGTAATCAGGGAAATATAATATTTAATTCCTGAAGTGTCCATGAATACTGTACAGTCTCTTTTATGCAATGCCCACAATTTAATATCGCCATCCTCTGGTGTATATGAAATATAATTCCCCCCACATTCTCCTCTTTATAAAAACCTATAATCCCCCCCTTCATTTAAAATTAGCACTCTATCTTGCTAGTGGGTTACGAGGCCAGGACAGCAGATGGGCATATATGTGGGTATGCCATTGAAGTCTGGTTACAAGGCAACTGGATTTTCATCTAAGAATCTGGCAATGCTGGTTGCTTAGGATTCAAGAGAAAGCTTAACTCTCCACTACTGTCCTTTGAAGCTGTGCAAAATCAGTTGATGAAATAAACTAGACATAATTTTCGGGAGGAGAACACCAAAATGGCGAGATTCTGGTAAATAAAACTTTTTGAAACACAGAGCGGAAGAAATAAAATTTGGTGTCCTTCGGCCAATTGATAGGCAGTCAAAACTCTGACATTTGTCTGTTGTTCAGTAATGAACCTGTAGTCACGCAGGCCATTGTGAAAAGACCTCCTGTGGTTTGCTTTCTGCAGGATGGAGGTGCACATTTTCTCCTATATGGGGCAGGAAAGGGGCTTCATGATAAACCACAAGCATAAATTTCTGGTCTGGTTTGATAAACATTATGCTTTCAATCTTATTTAGTTTTCCAGTTCAATCCTGCATGTGTCTACTGAGAAGTCACTTGTATAGATGTCAATGGGGGGCGTATTTCCATGTGAGTGTAGGACTGCAACCTTATAGCCTAGTTTCAATAAAGAGAAACCATTGTATGATTACAGCCATAATTAATAACACCATACATACATACATCATGATTCTTTCCAAAGAAATATGTTTGATATAAACAAACAAAAAGCTTTCTGAAATGGCTTTTTTAAAAAAACAACCTCCCCCCCCCAAAAAAAAAACCCATAAAAAAATAACATTGGTAAATGCCGTTATGATTTTGGCAAGAACAAGAACATAGAGGGACATCTTGGGAGAAAAAAAACCAATTCACTGCTGTGAAAAACATCATCAATGTGTTATAGTGACAATAGATACCTATAATTAAGTCAACTGAAATGTCTGCACATCAAATTATATGCTGCTATTTATAACTGCAGTTGTCCATTAGTATTAGCTTGCAAATGTGCTTGAAACTCCAGAGGAAAATGGGAAAAATATTATTCAGGGATATTTGAGTTTAATGTCTGTAAAAGCACAGGACGACAATTCTCAGGAGCAAACATGCAACCCCCCCAACCCTTAGAGAATGATGTTTTCAACACTGAAAATAAGATCATAACAACACATTGCATGAGTCTAATTGAAGCTCCTCCTGCGTAGTAGGTGCAGTAAAAAAAAAAAAGACACAAAACAAACGGGGAAATATCCACACGAAGGGCTTTTTGTTTATTTACTAATTGCTTACAAAATTGTGCAGCTTGTAAGTTATGAGAGATGTGATGATCAAATGTTACTAAATTATCATTTGCTGGTAGCAGGTACACACTTGTTCTGAAGCCCAGCACAGAAGACTGTATTAGATTCCGCTTCACATCTTGGTCTCCTCCAATGGTCGGTTCATGAAGTCTTGAATGGCCTGGTTTAATGGCAACCACTTACTGACCGAGGCTTTCAGTGCCGTGATCCATCTGGAAGAAAGGAATAGGCAGAGCTGGTCACTAAAGGAATGGTGTTTGGATAACTGCAAGCTAAAGACGGCTTGAGCTTGCATCAATATGGCAGATGAACAATCATATCACAGCAAGTGCGCTGCCAAAAGTAGCAGGGACTGGAAGTGAGGCAAAGTTTTTGTAAAAAGAATTATTTAGGAGGAATGGACGGTAGCCCTAGTTTTCAACACAACAGTTATGGGTTGTTGTTGTTTTTTGCGGGGGGGGGGGGGGGAATCCTACATTGTCTCCATCACATCCTTATTCTTTAATCTAGTTTTAAGCTAGGCATGGAAAGCATTGTGGGATTCAGAATAAAATGGATAACTAACTGACTGAGATTGTGGTTTGAATATTTTGACATGTGATAGATAACTGGATTGTCTGCATTGTACCAAGTCCTGGATAGTAATATACAAAATGTGGCTTAAGTCAAGACTGGATAGGTCCTGCTCTTTCTGTGGGTCTGTGATTAAGGATGTGGGAAATTCTGAGGAAAACGTAATGACATACATTAATTGTGCAAATTACGTAAGTTGCATAATTTTGCCATATAAATTACATTCTCATTACATCATTCCCCTCTCCATTTCATTGAAAAGGTTTCTGGTAGAAGACAAACTCTAGTCACTGGCAGAGGAAGAGGAGTGCGGGGGGAGCGTACCGCCCCCGGCAGCACGATCCTGGTGGGGTGCCATCACGGCTGCCCCCTGCCCATGCTGGGTGCCATGCCCCTGTGGGTGGTGCGCCAGCCCCCCCTGCTCTCCACCCCCACCCCCTGTGCCGAAGCATGAAATTCCGCCACTGACTCTAGTAGAATAGAAACCATGCTGTATGTGATGAATACAGGAGGGAATGGAAAATGATACATTCTTACTTCCCTATATGTGATGCATCAAAAGTTTGAAGGACCATTCCCCTTAGCATAGATCACTTCCACTGTTTCCTCAGTTACTGTGATGAAATTGTCATGTATGGATATCTTTGAATATCTGTGATGTCTCATTAGGATTTTAAGATTTTAAGAAGGCACAACTCATTTCCTTCTGCTCTCTTATGTGGCCTTAAAGTCACCATTCCCCAACACACACACACAGCTTTAAAGGAAGACTCTCTTGTGAAATGGTGGAATTAGAATTTATCAGCAGATTTGACTGTATTGGTTTAGGACTCAAGTTTCTCTTCCACTAGAGGTGATAAATTAACATAGCAAAGGTAGAAAGATGCTATTAAATTCTGTAATTGTTGTTCTGTTTATATCTTGTATATACTGTATTTTTTTGCGCTATAAGACTCACTTTTTCCCTCCTAAAAAGTAAGGGGAAATGTGTGTGCGTCTTATGGAGCGAATGCAGGCTGCACAGCTATCCCAGAAGCCAGAACAGCAAGAGGGATTGCTGCTTTCACTGCGCAGCGGTCCCTCTTGCTGTTCTGGCTTCTGAGATTCAGAATATTTTTTTTCTTGTTTTCCTCCTCCAAAAACTAGGTGCGTCTTGTGGTCTGGTGCGTTTTATAGAGCGAAAAATACGGTAATTGAGCTTTGTACAGAGATAACACAATGCATTTCATAGCCTTTTCAAGTCCACTGTTTACAATTCCCCCCTCTGTGTGCACATTTTAGAAATGACACAATAAATATGTCCTTAATGTGTCAGTTGTACTTATTTTCATTTTTTCTTATTCCAGAGGTGTTTGAGTTTCCTTCCCACCAAGCTTTCCCATTGAACCTCTACTTCAATGCATCTTTAAAAGAAACACAGTAATAATGTCCCTATTTGAACCATAATTGTTCATAGAAAACTTCAGTTCTACTTAAAGGTAGTCAACCACCCAGACAATTACTCAGAAGCCTCAAAACTCTCTACTTCACTCATTGTCTACAACTACGGAAAGGAGGTGAAAAGGCAGGGAGAAATGGGCTAGAGAAAGAATTTCAGAGGAAAGAGGAGCACATCATCTACCGTTTGTTTTCGGTCACACTTTCTGCACATAAGTAGAAGGTTTTAAACTCCTCCGAAGGTGGCTTCACTTCAATCACGGACCTCCTGGAACCAAGGGCCTGTTCACTCACAGTGTATCCCTGCAGGTAAATCCCACCTAGAAAAAGAAAGAGGGACAATAGGCAAAAGGTAGAGGACACACTATGCACACAGGTGGCCCCAGAGTCTCCAGCAAAAAGAAGAAGAAACCCAGGAATCAGGGCTGGGAAAGTCGTCTCTTTTGAGACCCAGAGGAAATCACTGCCGATATGAGGCTAAATGGGTCACAGGTTCCTGCGTTCATAAACTTAACAGATCAGGTGCTTTTCCTGAGCAAGGCTCTCCAGATCACATCAGGTCTACTACACCTCCTTGACCGACTCCCAAGAACTCTAGCTCTGCTCATCAGCTGTTTATTGACATTTTATCAAATATTTCTGTGTTGCAGAGGATGCACAGTGTCACAATGAAATAAAGTGGCTGTATCTTGAAAAGTCACTGTAAGAATCAGAACCCCTGGAATGGCAGGCCAAAGCTCCAACAATGTAATGAAGGAATACTGAAAGTAGACCTAGCAAAGCATAGGCCACCCCATCGACTTCATGGCTGAGTGGAGATTTGAACCCTGGTCTCCCAGATCATAGTCCAACCCTCTAATGGTTACACCACACTAAAGCTTCCTGTTTTGCATTATTGGCATTTTTGTATTATGTATAGGAGGAAAACCTACTTGGTTTCAAAAAAGGAGGAGGAAAGGTGACCACCTACCAAGGGCATGTGTAGAGCGTATGCTGGCATAAAAATACAAGCAGCCATCTTTCAGAATGCAGTAGTGTTGAACCCACATGTCCTTGTTCTTGTCCAATTGGTGAAGAAGTCCCAGGCACTCCGGGTTTTTGATGGCAAGTGGTGGAAGGCTTGTGTTGTGCATGGTGACATCTACCCAGACGTGGTTCTGCACATTGGAGTTAGTAAAGAGATCACTTTTATTGTTGTTAAATGAGCTCAACGCACACAAACATGTCCAAGCATATTTAAAGCCGCAAGAATTTAGAAAGTTAAGATGTCATCTTATAATTTGTCCAGTCTATACAGTGGTACCTCAGGTTACAGACGCTTCAGGTTACAGACTCCGCTAACCCAGAAATAGTACCTCGGGTTAAGAACTTTGCTTCAGGATGAGAACAGAAATCGTGCGGTGGCAGCGGGAGGCCCCATTAGCTAAAGTGGTACCTCAGTTTAAGAACAGTTTCAGGTTAAGAACGGACCTCCAGAACGAATTAAGTTCTTAACTTGAGGTACCACTGTATTGTGAAACGGGCAGATCTGTCAACAATCCATAAGGCGCATACTCTGGCCTGTTAAATTCTGATTTCCTGCTGTCAGCATTCTATAAATCCATACTGTGCCCATTTTAATGCTCATTTCTCATTTTGGTTATTAGCTTCACGGTGATTTTGGATATCACGTTAATCAGCACATTTCTCAAGTCTCATGCCTTCAAATGTAGCATGTGATATGTCAAATGATGATTTGCTAAGCAACGTATCTGGCCAAATACATCTGGTGGGGATGAGAATAAAGAATGCATGCTTGAAGCAGTGAAATGAACCCATTCTTTAATTACACTGACATTCATCTGACATTCATCTTAATATATGGGCCTGAAAGGCATGCAGTTGGAATCTAACATTAGAAGCCATTTTCAGATGTTAGCATTTGCAAAGCTTGAAGCTTGCTTTGAAGTTAGCTTCTAGATGGAATGGTCATGTTAGTCGGCTGTAGCAAAATATATTAAGTATCTTGTGGCACAAACAAATACATGATCACATATTGCATATGCTGCATCTGATGGAACAGACTCCAATTCAGAGATGGGGAGCCTGCAAACAGTCCAGATATTGTGGGACTCCAGCTCCCATGAGCCCCAGCCAACATGTCTAATGGTCAGGAAAGATGGCAGCTGTAGTCCTGCCACAACTGGAAGGCCACATAGACCCCACCCCTGCCCTAGTCTGTGGAAGCTTAGCCTTTAATGAGTTTTTTTAGTCTTGAAGTTGCCACAAAACTCTTGAGCTGTCCCTAATGAAGTCTTATCAGAATGCCTTGCCATGACACAACTCAGCATATAACTGCAAACATCTCTAGTTAGGGTTGAGCAGCATTACATTAAGCTGTGGTTCTTGTCTGTGATGGTACTACTCAGACAACGGCTTTGCTAGAGGTACTTGTTCCTGAGGCTAATAAAATCTACTCAGGCCAGATAGTAAATTAAATAGCTCACTAGCTGCATAAACATTGTCTGAAGCAGAGTGTGCAAACAAAAAATTCTAAAGATTCATAGAAAAACAGAGGACAATCCAACTGGTGCCCATCAACCAGCAGAATGACCTTCTGCTTGCACTTCTTCCTGCTTTTGTCTGCTTCACACCTGAAATCTGCTCCAGAGGGCTGACAGTTTGCAAGGAAAAGGAGGAGGAGGAGAAGAAGTAACATCCTTTGCATGAGTGGAAGTCTGCTCACACAGCAGAGGATTCTGAACAACGGCTCCTACTGACATTTATATGAAATTGGAAGGTTGTACAACTTAGAGAACAGCTTGAATGAAGGCCATTGCTTGATCTATTGTGATTGTTTATCTCCTGACATCTTTCAAAATTCCCCTGCTGCTACCTAGAGTGGAAGGTGTTCATATATCCATGCCTAGTTATGCAGAACAGGCCTGAAAACGATAACAAAACTCTTGAGAATTAAATCAGGTTGCCACGGTCTCATGTACAAACAAATGTGTGGCTATGTGAAAAGGATCAAGCTGCAAACCAGGTCATTTCTCCTCATTTTCACATCAGATGGAAGCTCAAGAGTTGAGCCTCGGTGGTCTAAAGCAAATGTGCTTGTTTATCAGCAAAATTGGTAAGCAGCCTATGTCTTTGCTCATTTGAAGACCTTGGAGAGAAGCCATACAATGTTGATGATCTATTTCCCTTTAAATTGCATTATTTCCTCTGGAGCCTTGATGAGCCTGCAGAGGAGGAGATGAGCTAACTTCAGGAAATACTGTTAAGTGCATGCCCTGCCATCCCTTGCCGGTGAACCTTCTGGGATGTACAGTGGCAAAGTGCAAAGAGAGGACTGAAAGGATGCTCAGCACATATGCGGAATAGATGCTTTACTCTCAGTCTCATTAGGATGACATAGCACCAATGCTTCAGTGTGTGTGGCACCATTGAGTTTGCAATAAAGAGAACCACTGTCCATTGCAAAAGGGAGTTCTTGTTATTTTGCCTAAAAAACAACAACAACCCTCTGGGTGGCTTGTCAGGCTAAAGAGGATTGTAATTTAGCATTCGCTTATTCCGTTACATTTTTTTTAAAGGGAGAAACCATAAACTGTAAGCAAAAATTACTAATGAGACCTGTTATGTGATTGTATTTGCATCTGTTCATGTGAAAGGAAATGAAAAAGAAAACAAAATGATGTCTTAACCAGAGCGTAGCAGTGAAGTAGTAATCTATAAAAATAATGGGTTTCCCAAGCAGTAGAAAATTGCTAAAAGGCTGAAATGGTCTAAAACCACATTATCCGAAGAAACCTTTCATCCCTGGTCTTAGCAATGTTTGACTTATTTTTACATCCCACATAGTTCTGACTGCTTTAATATTCTTGTATATATGTAGTATTTTGGGCAGCATTTAGACCAGGGTAGCCCTTCAGATGATGTTGAACCGTCATGGTTAGGGGTGATGGGGGTTGCATCTGGAGGGCTGGAGGTTCCTTGTTCCTGATTTAGACCTTCTTAAGCATATTCTTTCTATTGAGGAATTCTGGGCCTTTGTTAAGGGTTGCTTGGAGCTGCAAATCTGGATACCCGACCAGAGTTAATGTTTCTGTTTTCAAGAATGGCTTAGCAAAGCTGTTGCTATGGCTAACAAAGAACAAATACAGAGAGATCCCAGTGTGCAGGGCAGCTTCACACAGCAGCTCACCTGTTGGTTTGCAAATACCATGCAGAACACTTGAAGTTGGTTCCGCTTGCCCCATGAATGACTGCCAAGAGCTGAGGGCCATGAAGATAAAGTACTCACTCAGCATGTGCCCTAGGATTGGCATATGTGAGAGACCAGAAGGGGGACTTAATCCCTTGTCAAGTATTCTCTCGTAGACTTTGGTGAGTCTATGCACAAATTAAGGTCACCTTCAGCATGTAAAGTCTGTAAATTAGAAATGGACATGCACAAACAGAAACAAAGGCTCTGGCAAGGATTACCTGATGAACGGGATGCACAGCTTTCTCCATGGCCTCCAGCCACCTATGGAGGGGGGAAAAAAACATAGATGAGAATAGGTTTGCTTGAGTGCAATATCTGCATGGGGGCCTTGTGGCCATTTAGGGAAAACGGTAGATAGGTACTCACTTACATAGGTCTGTATGATGAAATAATTGGCAGGGCCAATTTCAAACACATGCAGGAGTCTGTACCTCACAAAAACAGGTGCTAACACCCTCACAGCATTCCTCATACTGGTATGAAGAAACATTTTGCAAATGTTCCTCATCTCCACCATTGCCATACTTCCTTGACTCTGCTATCAGAGGACAAATATGCACATAGCCACCTATATCCAAAACAGTATTGGTGTCTCCTAGTAGGAGAAGGAATTGTGTATGTATAGAATATGCAGAGAATGCGCAAATGGAAATCTTGAAAGCAGGCTGAATACACTTGCTGGGGAAATCACAGTGAGTGAAGGCTGTTGACCTCATACCCTGCTTGCAGATTTCCCACAAGAAGCTGGTTGGAAACAAGCAGGGAGCCAGTGTGGTGAAGTGGTTAGAGTGTTAGACTAGGACCTGGGAGACCAGGGTTCTAATCTTCAGTTGGCCATGAAGGCCGCTGGGTGACCTTGGGCCAGTCACTCACTCGCAGTCTAACCTCTACCTCAGAGAATTGTTGTGAGGATGAAATGTACATCAGCTCAAGCCCCATGGAGGAAAGGTTGGATATAAATGCAATAAATAAATGGAAAATGCTGTATCAGAGAGGCCTTTGGTTTGGTCCATCCAGGACTGCTTTTCTTAAATGATTATGCTAAAGAACAACAAAAAACCAGAGGAATGCAAAATAAAATAACATATTATGCAAGTTACTAACAGAATGCTGATGGGGGAGGGAAGAATTGTATATGTGGTAACCCTAATTAAATCTCAGTGCAAATGTTTTCTCTCCTGCAGTAAGAGACTGCCTGCTGCTTATGCAATTGACCTTAATAAGCAAATCCATTTTGCAGAACTAGGAAGAAAGAAAACATAGAAAGGAATGTAGTGAGTGGATTGTGTACCTCTTCATCTCTTGGTTTGATGTGGCACAGAAGTAAAAAATCCTGTTTCCAGTCTGAGGAATGCACTTAAATACAAAGGGTTTGCCCAGGGTACTGTCCACACCAATTTCAGCACCTTCTAACTTTGTGACTTCTAATGGTCTGCACTTTCCTTCATCCTGAAATGAAGACAAGAAGAAAAAAAAAAGATTTTGAGAAAAGCTGCGGGGGGCTTAAGAGACATGGTGGTGGTGTTTTTGCTAAACATCCCCTTTAATTCCCCAAATTGCTTCTCATCTAAAAAGCAAAGATTGCATAGTAAAGCTAGGTACTATGGGATTTCCCCCAAAGAAGCTGATTCCATAGAATCATAGAATTGTAGAGTTGGGAGGGACCCTGAGGATAATCTTGCCTTCTCTTTAAAGTCAAGGGGATTCACTGCAGCTGTCCCAATCCCTTTTGCTCTACTTAGAAGGAAACATATGCATTAACCTCCCCCGAACGTGAGAAAAAGAAGAGAAAATACTTGCATGCTTTGGATGTTTTACAAGTGGATCACATTCTAGTCCTGTTCTTTTATTATGATGCTAGACTTAGTGTTTTTTTAGGGGAATCATTTTGGGCTTTCACAGAGTTGGCCCTATCATTAGGCACAGTGAGGTAGTTGCCTCAGGTAGCAGATAGTAGGGGAAGAGGGGCAGTGGCGACAAAGTGTTGGAGGACAGGGCTTCTCCCAAGCTAGCTTACTGCCCTCAAGTGTGGCGAAGGACACTGTCCTGTCAATGTACGATTCACCCTCCAGTCCAGTTGGCTTCCGTACATGGACTGCACCATCTGGTCCTTTGCCTCAGGCAGCAAAATGTCTTAGGCCAGCCCTTTGCTTGCAGTGAACTGACCCTCCAACACTTCCTATTGTACAGCCTACTCTAAATTTCCAGCGGCTGCGGTTTTCATTTTGACCAACTTCAATATTTCAGAAAAAGCAAAATCCTGCAGCAAAAGGAAAGACTACCTTTGTGCTCTTCTGCTTTTAACTCTGAGAGGATTCTTCTCAGAGCATGTGATCACTACTTGCCTAATATACTTAGATAGCAATTGCTGTGAAAATTAGGTCATACTTTCCTTTGCAAGTGTGATCTATTAAGCTCCTCCCTTGATGAACTATGCATTTTGTTTCCTGATGCAACCTCACTCCCAGAATTTCCCAATGGGAATGCTGTGTGTCCTAATCTTTGTGCTGACTGCCAACACCAGTTTAGATTACTCCCTAAAGAGACTGTGGATGAGTTCAGATGTAATGCAAAATGGAACACATGGTTTGCACTAAGCATACTAAAGAACCTACTCCATAATTTTAGCTTCCGTGTCCGTAGCAGGCAAACAACAATCTTAAGCTACTGTACTTGTCAGCTTTTGTTTCTCATTTGCTCAAGGTTCAGCTTCATAAGTTCACTTCCATCTCCCCGGCACAGCAGCTTCTTGCGGCGCAGTAATGACTTTAACTGTGGTTGGTCAATGGTGCTTGAATTCAGGCACAACAGCAAAGAGTGGTGTGCAGATCAGCTTGTAAAATGGTGGTTTTTCAAACCAGGTTCCAATTGCAATTCTAAATCAATATTTGTCAATCACAGTTTGTGGGCAGTCTTAGGTTCAAACAAACCATGGCTTTGTACTATACCTGAACTAAGCCAGTGGAACAGGCTGATGAAAGGAAATACTGTAGCTCGCCAAACCTACGCAATGAGTCTGTCCAACTTATACCCCAGACCTCTTAGACTCAGTTTCAACCATGTAATTACTGGACTATATTCTTACTACACTCATTTTTTTCTTACTACTGTTGGGAAGCATCACTGATAATCTTACCATCTGAAACAGGAACAGTCTCGGCGTAATCTACTTTACACACCAGATTGTTGATCGTAAGAGCAAACAAATTTTGTCAAAGCAGGCCCTCCCTAAATTTCAGCTAAGGTCTTGTATTGCAAAAAATAAGGAAATGCATCACAAATACACAATAAAAGATGGTACTGATCTGCAAAAAAGAAGCATATGCTAATTTATGTCTATAGATATAAATGTAGAAATAATAACTGTAATTTAATCTATATAGCAGCATGACAACAAAGACTATGACTAGGTGCTATGCAGTCACAGACTCTATTAGTCTGCTGTACAAGCTCCCCTTTGATGATTCCTAATATTGGACAGGACAGCCCACCAAATAGAGGACTGTGCTCTGTAAAAAACGGAAAGAAAAAACAGCACAAGGTCTGCTATACTTGAGACATGATGATTTCTCATATCTGAGTCATTACAACATTATATTGTCTGCTCTCATCCACCATCTGTTGTAAACTCTGCATATATTATGGTGGTGGTGATGGCAGAGGTGGAGGAATCCGGCCAGAGAAAAAGCAGAAATGCAGATCCATTCCAGGCCTCCCCCAGTCCAGCTGTGCTACTAGAAAAGAAGTCCATAGACAAGAGTTGCAAAATATTCAAAAATGCAAATGAGCCATTAGAGAGAAACATAAGCATTTTGCTGCTTGTCTAAGACTACATAAACAAGGTCAGATCCTTTTAGTGTGGCATAATTAATCTCAAGTAAGATCCACTGCCCCATTTTGTATGCAGAATCACTAGCACTGTTTGGACCATAGATGGGGACTCTAGCTCCCATCAGCCCCAGACAGCATAGTCAAATGGTCAGGAATGATGGGAGTTGTAGGGTGCCATGTTACAATAGTCCAATCCCAAGGTCACCAATGAATGATTCCCTGAAGCTATAATGGCATAGCAGCCAATGTAATGGGACTCTTAGCCACTGAGGTCACCATGGATAAAGATGGATCAAGGAGCACCCCTAGACTGTGCATCTATTCTTTCAGAGAGATTGCAACCCAGTCCAGAAGAGGCACGTACACCCAGGAATAACTCGCCCACAGAGCTTCCATCTAAGGATTGGGCTTATTGGCTGTCATCTAGCCCTCCACCATGTTTAGACACCAGCTTAGGACTTGCCCCACCATACCCAATTCAGCTGTAACAGAGAACTAGAGATAGGTATCATCAGCCCACTAGTGACACCATGTTGTGAATCTTCTAATGACCACTCCCAACAGCTTCTTATAGATCAGGTGTGCCAACTCTAGGGGGCGGTGGTGTTACCAGTCCCCTTCAAAATTCCTTAGCCAAACTGAGCATAGCGAAGCATCAAAGGCAGGCTCCTCCTGAGTGTGAGAGGAGCCATGGGCATTGAATTTGCACGGCATTGGGCAAGGCCTCCTACCAAAGATGCACCTCCTTTCACCACCATATGCACACTAGGCCACTGATCCCCCCCCCCAATCTTCGGCCCAAGGCAGTGCCTCTGCTATAGATGAGGGGTGGGGAAACTTTTTTCAGACTGAGAGTCACATTCCCTTCTAGGTAGAACCCTGGGGCGAAATGTCAATGGTGGCCATGTCCAGAGACAAAATTCACCTGAGTCCACAGCCACACTTCCCCTTATTTCCTCCACCCAGAGCCATAATTAGAGTTCAGGGCAAAGAAACTCAAGCAGGGTGCAAGGCAGGGGTGGTGAGGGGTGTGTCTCGGGAGGGTGTGAGTCACATTGCTTCTACACTCCCCACATGGGACATGGGTGGCACTGTGGTATAAACCACTGAGCTTCTTGGGCTTGCCGATCAGAAGGTCAGCGGTTTGAATCCCTGTGACTGGGTGAGCTCCCATTGCTCTGTCCCACCTCCTGCCAACCAAGCAATTCGAAAGCATACTAGTGCAAGTAGATAAATAGGTACCACTGTGGTGGGAAGGTAAATGGTATTTCCGTGCGCTCTGGCTTCCGCCACAGTGTTCCGTTGCACCAAAAGTGGTATAGTCATGCTGGCCACAGGACCTCGAAAGCTGTCTGTGGACAAACGCCGGCTCCCTCGGCCTGAAAATGAGTTGAGCGCCACACCCCATAGTCGCCTTTGACTGGACTTAACCGTCCAGGGGTCCTTTACCTTTACCCTCCCCACTCCTTTGTGGTACCCAAACCATTTCCTCAGTTCAGTGGCTCACAACATACTGAGCTTCCAACCCACAGGGGCCTAGACTGGGTAGTCCACTTTGTGCTGGAAACAGGAGTGGAACTCCAATCTAGGGTCATGCAACTCCCTAGCATGCAACCTGTAGGTTGCTCTTTCCATCTGCAAAGAAAATTAATCAGTGACTAATAAGAGGACACACAAAGCACGCCTAAGGGAGTGTCACGGCACCTTAAAAGACCAACAGATTTATTGTGACATAAGCTTTTGTGGAATTAGAGCCTAGATAGAACCATAGTGTTTAATTAGCAAACCAATCCACTCACAATGGGCCTCACAGAGGCTCTGCAAATGGAATCAGATTGCAGGCTGCTTGTAAAGAATGGGACGACTTTCTGCCTGTGGAGGATAAAGCTCTCTGTTAGAATGGAGAGCAAATGCACATTGTACCTCTAGGAGGAATAGCTCAGACCTAAATCTATTTATAGTTAAGCCTTTTATATAAACCACTTAGACTTAGCAGTGAATACGTGGGCTTGAAAGAAGATGGCTTGGATGTTCCATCAGGGAGTGAGACAATGTGAAAGGCCCAGACCCAGGGAGCTGAAAAGATATTTTATATAAACTGGGCTCTGGATGCAATGTTGGAAATTAAGATAATTACAAATATTTTTTTCTCCCTCTCTTTTCACCTTGCAACCGTTATTTGGTTCAATCATAGGGGTGTGGAGGCAACAACAAGTGAAATGTGTATGGGAAAATTAATACCCTAAATTATTTTTATAGTCCAACTTTAGCTCAGTTGGTAGAGCAGGAGACCAATTTCAGGGTCATGGGTTCGAGTCTCACACAGGGCAAATGATATCTGCATTGCAGGGGGTTGGACTAGATGAGACTTCATGATCCCTTCCAACTGTACAGATCTTTGATTCAATGATTCTGTAAGGACATATAGTCACGATGGCTATTTATTACCTTCAGTATCAGTATTTGTCTGAATACCAATGGATGGAGATCACAGGAGGGTGAGCATTGTGCTGCTCCTGCCCTTCTTCTAAGCATGTGAAGGACCGAAGAAGGGGAGGAAGAAGGCAATAATATAAGGAAAGGCTCACGGTTGTATTTTCTCACAACTATGGTTTAGCATTATGTCTGAAATGGTCTGGCGGGTTCCAGGCAAGAGAGATTGCTAAGAGTACAGGTTGTGCTGGATGCTTTCTGAAGCTGGTCAATTGTGACACAGTGTTATAGAAGGACTATGGCTAATGCTATGACAATTATCACAGTGAATATATTGTATCTCTCAGCTGCCATTACTTGCAAAGCTGTTCCAGAAAGTGAATCTGTGCTGGCTCCATGCAGAGATAGAGTGATCTTGTACTTGTTATGATGAGTTTGGCATCTATGTTGCAAAAGCAAAATTGTTCATATTCAATCTGACTTACAGGGTGTCAGTTTAGATGATGTACTGATGCTTATCTATCTGAATTGTCTCCAACCCTATATTGTCCCCCTTGGCCAAAACAGACCATGCGATAATGCTTAAAGTAGAGAGATGTGGAACCTTTGGCCCACCATATGTTGTTGATCTCCAACTCCCATTATCCCTTGCAATTGGAGGGCCTCGGAGCTGGAGTCCAATGATATTTGGAAGGCCACAGGTTCCCCATCACTGGCTTCAAAAGCCCATGGACGGCTACTTGCCCAACTCCTGGCCAACTCCTTTACAACTGCTACTTAGGAAGCTCTCAGTTGTGTGGTGAGTTCCCGCCTCCCCCCAGTGGAAATAAAGACACATGACACAGATATTTAGGGTTAATGGGCTAAATATGGCCACAACTTTACAGGTTACAGGTGATGAGCAGTTAGGCTCAGGCATTGGTCCTAACTGACTATCTGGCTTCAGCCTGTTTGCTTGAAGTCCGGGAAGGGCTAACCACCAGTAGGGGGAGTCCTGCTGATGCACATCAACTAAGAACTCCCCCAGGGTCACCGCTCGGGGGCGTGCCTTAGGCCCTCACCTCCATAGGCTTCGGACAGGGCCACGCCCCCCGGAATCCTTTATCGGACTACCTTCAATATGCGGGGGAGGTGATGGCGCTT
Source organism: Podarcis raffonei (assembly GCF_027172205.1). NCBI lineage: Eukaryota > Metazoa > Chordata > Lepidosauria > Squamata > Lacertidae > Podarcis > Podarcis raffonei. The sequence continues at coordinate 39,625,297 of NC_070612.1, forward strand.
CCTCCCCCCTTCCATCTACATAACAATACCAATACCAATGCCTAAGCGCCAATACCAAGGAAGTTGTGACAATTTGCTACGAGGTAGGCGAAAAGCCAAGTGGCTGGTGCCAATTTGGCAAGCGGAAAAATTCTTACCAGGCCCCTTAATGGCAACCAACCGAGGTTCATAGCAAGGTCAAAGACGGAAAAACCTTAAAGGGCGGGAGGGTGGGAAACTGGAGCAGCTGGAAGCAGCAAAGAGGGAGATTCCAGGCCGCCCCTGCGTTAAATGGCTGGCCGATTGGCTGGCCAGGGGATGATGCGATCGGGATTCCCTCAATCGCACAGAGGCTGAGAGCCAGCCCCCACACACATGGTGGGAGGGTGAAGCCCGCAACCCCACCTCCTTCTACGTTGGAAGTGGCTTTCTTACACAACCAATTATTAATTTAGGGGATGGGTCCAATTCCTCTCCAAGCCTTAATTCCTTTTCTTCTCCCAAGGCTGGCAACATCTGCTTGGTGTGGAATGCAAGATCCCCAAAATAAAATAATTCCCCTGGCATCTGGCCAGGGGAGCCATGTATGTAATAGCCAGTTGGATATGTAGAAGTCAACCTGGCAAGTGGCGTACGTGTATGTACAGAAGGGAAGCTTGCTTGTGTACACACAACCCACACTTGCGGGATTAGGTTTACCTGGCTTAGAGAAGAATAGACTGAGATAATAAGATAGCCCAGGCAATACACATCTTCAGATAACCAACGCCCTCTGGTGATAATCAGGCTAAGCCATCTATTAATAGTTTATAAGACTAGGTTCTGTTGACCTAGATTGTCTGAGTGACCCGATGCTGTGGTGAGGAAGTACATGGTCTTTCCCTGTCTTTCTTGCTGTCCTTTGCTACGCAGTTGCACAAGCTCTTTGCCTTGGGGCTTCCTGAAGGCACTGAGCTTGTGCACCTACTGGAATGCAGAGTGTGGTTCTTAAATGGAGTTTTATGTATCTACCTTGGAGGAAATGTCTGCCGGTAAGCTGGCGAGAAATCTTATACAGTTTTGAGCAATGCGACTATTTGCTGCTGCTCCTTCCTCTCTCTCTCTCTCTCTCTCTCTCTCTCTCTCTCTCTCTCTCTCTCTCTTAAATATATCTTTACTATTTTTAAAATAGATACAATTATCCCTGGAAAGCAAACCAACCAACCAACATACAATCAAATAAGCAAACTATAAACTGACAAACAGACAATAGCAATATATGAAACAACACAATTCTTATAACTAACATCATTTGTGCTCCGAATGATGTGAACGATTGTAAAACTTATAAAACAAGAAATTAAAAATGACTTCCATCTGCTGTTCCTTTCTCATATTGTGTGACATCGGAATCAGAATAGCACAGAAAGGTGATGAGTTTTGTTTTTTTGTTTTTTTAAAGGGAGGGGATTTGCAAATGGGAGCACCACTGTTTGAACAACTGCTTGCATTTGCAAGGTGAGCAAAACTCGGGTCACCTTGCACATGTGAACTCCCGCTGATGCCTTTCCTTCCAAGGGCCCACAAAGAGAAGTGGGGAGCTGTTAGTACTGAAGTTGACAGCAGATGTTCCAGCTTCCTTGCACACCAACCTTAACCGACAAAAAAGAGCCTCGGAGTCCCACCATCCCTCGTTGGAAATGAAGCTACTGGAATAGCCTTCTCCCCAGCAGAAATAGATGCTGATAGCATCATTTCCCCCACAGAGGATATTGGGACTTGTCCCAATCCTCTCCTTGGTGGTAAACAATGTTTCTCTAGGGAGCTGTGGCTCCTTCCACTTCCTGTCTCTGCAACATCTGTGGGTCCTTGAGCAGGCAGAGGAAGCAGGAGCAACAGCTCCTGAGGCTAAGCCTCTTTCATTAAAAAAAGAGGTCAAAACACACATGTAGATCTTAAATAAGCACTTGCAAATGCAAACAAATCTCTCTAAAAGCAAAAAATTGGTTAGTATTGAGCATTTTATTGATAAAAAGGAATTATCATCCCCTCTGTTTCCAGTGTTCCGACATGAGTGTCATTGCTTATGTAGCCAAAATATCACACCTCACACAAAAGGGAAGGTATTAGTAGGGTTGGGTTGTAGAAAAGTAGTAGTAGTAGTAGTAATAATAATAATAATAATAATAATAATAATAATAATAATAATGTTTTATTTATACCGCGCCCATCTGGCTGGGTTGCCCCAGCCACTCTGGGCGGCTTCCAACACACATAAAATAATAATAAAACATCAAATGTTAATAGTAACAATCTGATCCAATATAAAAAGTCACAATAACTTTAAAATAAACAACTTATATCAAATAAATAAATATTCAATAACCCATTTGAACCCAATAGTAAACAGTAAAATTAAATATTGGAGAAGGGGGACTTAAGCGGATAGACTCCCTAAATTGCCCAATGAAGACTATTGATGATGACTCATAAAGTGCTGAATGACTGATGGGGATATAAAAAAGCATGTTAGGAGTGGGAATGGAATGGAGTATTTTAGCGGAGTAAAGTTTTATTCCAAATCTTAGTTTGTTTGGAAGCCATTCATCACAGTTCCTCATTTGTACATATTAGGAAACTATGATTAACTGCCAAGTTTCCTTAAGCACCACCACATATATAAAGTAGATGTTTTGCAGGTGATGGATCATATCTCACACTCTTTGGAGGGGTTGACTTAAACCTTGTCAAACTCAGGACCTGTGTGTTGTGTTGGCATCTGTCTATCTCGGGAGACATTGGGAGTGTGTACCTTGGGGGTGTATGTGTGTGAAGTAAAACCATTGGAGAGTTACAGCCAGTGGCGTAGCGTGGGTTGTCAGCACCCGGGGCAAGGCAAGTAATTTGCGCCCCCTAACCCGTGGATTTGCGCCCCCTAACCCGTGGATTTGCGCCCCCTAACCCATGGATTTGCGCCCCCTAACCCGTGGATTTGCGCCCCCTAACCCTAACCCCCAGATGTTGTGCCCGGTGCGACCGGCCCCCCCTGCACCCCCCACGCTACGCCACTGGTTACAGCGCCTGCTGTGGCTGTAGAGACTGATATGGGAAAGACATTGAAGGTGGGGCAGATGAAGGTGTCTGGATGCACCATGGCATTTCTTCTCTCTGCAAGCCTCCCAGCGGTCATTCCTCCTCTGGTCACTGCTGTCACAACCTGACTGCCTGTCTCCAGGCACTGCAGTCCTCTGCAGAGGTGTCCCGTATGGTGGGCTCTCAACCTTTTTATTAACTTTTTGCCATATATTTGCCTGGTGGTACTGCTGTTATCACAGCTGCCAACTCCCTGGGGCCCCAAGCGCCCACAAAATTCCCCGTGAAGGGGCTGGCCACCCACAACTTTTGGTGCCAGGGCCATGCAGGCTGCATGGCACCCATAGCCCTGGGAGTCCACAGTCGTGGGGCCAAGCTGACACTCCTGGCTGTTATTGTGACCCACCTTAGGTCAGGTGGTAATCCAGAAGTGGGTCGTGACCCACCTGTTGAAGACCACTTTTCTAGACTAAGTGAAGAAGTTAGCTCCTAACATTTAACTTACTATTTAGATTAAGTGACACACAATCGCCCTGTTAACAACTTAGCGTTGTTTGCAAAAAGGGGGTGGGTGGGATCATGTTGTCAACATATATGCACACCCATTCACAGACAGAAGAGGCAATATTTTGGGTCTATCTTAAGAATCCAGATTCATTTTGGAACATAGGAAGCAGCCCTATACTGAGTGGAAGTACTGGTCCATCTGCAAATGGCTGTCCAAGGTTTCAGACAAGAATCTTTTCCAGCTCCACTTGAAGATGCTGGACCATTGACAAAGCAGATGCACTTCAGCTCTTCCCAGTTACACTGACCTTTTATTTCATGATAGTAGATGGTTTAGGGAGCTAAAATGCACCCAGGTCTGATAAAATCTCATTTGAGGACCCACACATTGACTTTTCCCAGTACTTTCAAAAAGATCTCTGATCAAAGTTCTCCACCTGCTGGTTATGGTTTGAAATTAACACTGGCTCTTTGAGGGACTGAGTACAAGATGGGTTCTCAGCACGCAAAGTGAACTAATTTCTAACATTGCTGAGTTTATTATTTATATGAATAAAGAAAATGAACAGAAAACAACTGAATGTGAATGTTTATGCTACATTACCTGTACAGTTACTGCTTATTTTAGTGGGGAAGTTATGTAATAAGATGTGTCTCCTAGCGACAGTCTTCAAAACGTAAGTTGCTTTAAGCCAAGATTGATTAAATCAAGTTTGGAAAGCAATCACTAATTATACAATCACCCAGTAGATTAAAAATAAAATAAGGGTGTACTCTAAATTTATTCCTCAGATTGCAAGAGGGAAGAGCAACAGGCCTCAGACTTGGATGATTCCCTTCCATTTTCATCTGATTGGAAGTTGAACATTTCATGTCTAGTTGAAGATAGGATCCATTTTGACCATCTGAGATTAGAGCCTTTTAATCGGGGGAGGGGGGGACCTGCTATCCTCAAGCTTTCTTCAAATGGTCCTTGGCCTATTTCATGTGTGGAGTGGGAACTCAGAGGGAGAGGAGGCAGGGAGGAGAGGAAAAAGGGGGTGGGCAGGGACAAGACAGAGGGATGGATGGATGCAAGGAGGGGGAAGCCCTTTGTAACTGATCTGTTCCAACCTCTGACAAGAGCAATTTGTTCCAGATGTACTTTTTGCACAAAGGATGGTGACCAAAACACACATTAGGTATGGCAAAATATCCCCAACTGCCTCGGCAGCTAGTCTCTAGAGGTTTGTGTATGGCCTGGACTAGATTGCTCCAGAGTCTGGTGAACTGGAACAAACCAAAAACGTAGACTAACATTACACTCTCCTGGAAGTCCAATGCATGGTGTGTGTGTGTGTGTGTGTGTGTGTGTGTGTGTGTGTGTGTGTGTAAGAGAGAGAAAGAGAGCATTCTCAAAAACAGAGTAGGGTATGGCCATAGCTGTCAACTTTCAGATTTGAAAATAAGGGATCAGCAGCCTCCCCTGTCCCAGGGACAGTCTATGGGATATCTAAAAATCCGGGATAGCAGCAGGAAACGACGCTGAAATAAGGGAATTTTCCACAAAAAAAGGGAAGGTTGACAGCTATGGGTATGGCCTGCCCACTACAGTCATACCTCGGCTCCAGAACGCCTTGGGAGTCAAACGTTCCGGCTCCTGAACAACTGAAAACCAGAAGTGAGTGTTCTGGTTTTTGAACGTTTTTTTAGAAGCCAAACATCTGCCGTGACTTCCGCTATTGTTTCCGGCATGCCTGCACAATTGGAAACCAATAGGAAGCTGTGCCTTGGTTTCTGAACTTTTCAGAAGTCGAACAGACTTCCCGAACAGATTCCGTTTGATTTTCAAGGTACAACTGTACTTAATTTGGACAGACCCACTACCAGCATGCTCCCTCAATGGACAAACGAAATAATTATACACAGGCCTTACCTTTTTGTGTTTGTAATAGTAGAGGCAGCCATCGTGCTTTAGCACAAACCATCTCTTCCTCCAGCCCTTCAGGATTCCTGACTGGGTTCGTTTGTGCAGATATCCTCGACATGTTGGGCGAGGGGTGTTGGGACAACGACTGATATCAGAGCCAACCAACAATGTCAAGATATCTGGACCTGAAATATTTGATTATATTGTGGTCTATTACAAGGTAAATTAAAACCAAGTCTATGAAGCAGGGAGGTGGGAAAAACTCTTCTATATTATTACTACTTACTAAATTTGTATACCGCCCTTCATCCAATACAAAATACAAAATGAGAACACAAAATACATAATAAAATGAAAACTAACCAATAACCCCCTGTTTTCACAAGGTTGTTTGGATGTTAATCAGCCTAAGGCCTGGTTGATGCAAGGGGGCATCCTGACTGATAATATTTTTTTAAAAAAAACACTCCTCAGTAAATAGAGATAGATGTGGTAAATGACTGCCATTCTCTTCAATGCAAGTGTGTGAATTGCACTCCTATAATTAAAGAATTTGGTATATGTGTCAAGGTAAATTTGTCAGTCACTTGTGAAATCATTTTTCATTATTAAACCTTTATTGATCTCTGTCAAATTTAATATATCCCAGGGAAATAATTCAAAATTAATTTAAGTGGCATTTTGTTTCCCCAGTATAAAACACTCTCCTCATCAAGTAACATATTAGTTGCACCTGGATGTTGGTTCTCTTATACATAGACAGGTCTAATGTGTTCATTGAGCCAGCTATGAATTTTCCTCCTGAAGAAACACCAGACATAAATAGTAGATTGATGTCTTGAAGGCCACTGTCAGGACCCATCTTTCTTTGAGGCATGGGACCCAAAAGCAATATTGCTAAATGTGCTCTTTCCACCTGACATTTTGGCCTAGACTTAAGTGATACTATGAGCAGATAACAATATTAGTAGCTGGCACAAAGAGAAAATGAGGGTCTTTTATCTAACCAAGGCTTTCCTCTCGGATCACTGTCACCTTATTGCTCCATCAGTCTCCGCATGTCCAAAGTAACTTGCCCTTACTGTCAAAGTCAGCTTTTCCAATGCAGCTGAGTGATAAAATTCATAGGTAGGCTCTTCCCTTGAAAGATTTTTTTCTTTTTTTAAATTGAATCTGTGGCACTTTCAAGCACACTTACATCAGAAATGTCAATCTCTGGCCTCTCTTTAATTTGCTCCTGCTTTTCCCCTTGCAATTATTGCAAGAGCTCATGAAGGAAAATAATCCCTAGGCCAGAGTTTATTTTGCACCTGCAGTTAGGAGAACAGCCTGACCAAAGCTCCTTCACGTGTGTTTATTTCGGAGCAGTTATTTTCCCACAGAAACATTTTCATCTTGGATAACACAATAGTCCTTTTCAGGCATTCTGAACTTGTGTAAAGCCTACTACATGTGAGCAGGAATAAAAATGTCAAGCTCTGCTTTCATCACCAACCCTGTCACTCTCCAGCCCATAGAGATAAAAGTCTGGTTGTAGCTCCTGAAGAGTGCTGGCTCTTTGGTAGTGAGTTTGGCGAACAGAAGGATGTTAGGCTCCTAGAAAGTGGGTTTTTTAAAAAATCTACATAGTCAAATGTGACTAGATAAAATTGGGCAAGGCAAGGACGGTGGAACACCCTCCCACCAGATCTCAAAGAGAACAACAACTATCAGACTTTTAGAAGACATATGAAGGCAGCCCTATTTAGGGAAGCTTTTAATGTAAGCTTTTAATGTTTGATGTATTAGAGGATTTTAATATTTTTTTGGAAGCCGCCCAGAGTGGCTGGGGAAGCCCAGCCAGATGGGCGGGGTACAAATAAATTATTATTATTATTATTATTATTATTATTATTATTATTATTATTATTACCAAAGAATTGATTAATAGTTGCACAAAATGCTCCCATACACCTTCAATTAGTGACAGGCAGATCTGTCAATTTTGTGCTTCTCATTTTTCCAGTCTTCAGTTTTCTCCTCATTTCCACATCAGTTTTTGATATTTTTTTAAGCCTCGTGAAAATTTATCAGCATTTTAGTGTGAATTTCTCCTAATGTGCACATGTTTGTATGCAATTTTGCCTAATATATGCATTTCTGCAAAACAATTTTCCCTACTCTAATGTATAAGTTATTTTCACTTTTTTCACGAACCCTGTGCCTCAGTAATATATGCCTGTTTGAACACATTCCTTGGCTGGAAAACTGTGTTGCAAAATTTCGAGGAGTGTGGATTTCAAGAGATGGCTATGTTTTGGTTCATGTATTGTTTTGAAAAGTGTGATTTTGGAAGTTTTTCTTTTAAATGCGAACTGAATTTAATTTCTCCCCTGTCCATACTTGCAACAGACTTTTGAGCAGGAGCAAGTGTGTGCGTAAAAGTCCTTGGACATTCTTGGAGGACACAAAAATTCTTTGAAATTCAAGTGTTGGGGGTGGGATTGCTACGTTATGTACAATCTATTTAAAAAATGTTGCCCAAGGGCTGGTATCTATTTTATTTCCTGTTTAACTTTTGAAATGAAGCTATAGTTGAGCAACAGAATGCCCAATAATGTTGCTGCCACAACATTCTTTCTCCCCTGGAAATGTTGACACATTATGATATTGTGTCATTAACAGGGCACTGTAGCAAAAAAAGGGTGGCTGCCTCCTATTTATTTTCACTATCTAAGTTTATGGTTTTTGCTTTGTAAAAACCAACAAATCTTGGTTCAAAAAACCTGACCAAAAAAACCTCAGCAAGACCACTCCTCCTACCCGAGGGGAGGGGTTGTGAGCAGGAGCCAGTTCCTGCATCAGCAGGGGGGCGTTTCGGCCCCCTGCATCCGCTTCCCGGCTGCCGCGCCACGCCCCTTGCAGCCAGCCAATCGGCCTGGCTTGGGGGCGGGGTCTAGCCGTACTTAAGCGCTGTGGCAGTGCTGCGACCTCACTTTGCTTCGATGGATCACCCGCCCACGCTCCCTTTAGGTCATATCTACGCTTTGACATTGCTATGGACCTTGGTTGGTTGCCTTCGTTGCCCAAAGAGCCTGGTAGGAATTTTTATCCATTTTGCTAATTGGCTCCAGCCTCTTGGTTTTTCACCTACCTCGTAGCAAATCATCACAACTTTTCGGGTACTGGCAGTTAGGCATTGGAATATGTGTGGTGTTTTGGAGGGCAGGTCGTGGCCATCACCTACCCCTCACCTTTTGGGTATTCTGTTAAAGGGATCCAGCGGTCGTGGATCCTGTCCGATGCCCTGCTGGTGGCTAGGGCCATCGCACAACCCCTCGTGAAGTCAGGGGAAGCTTCCAGCTGTATTTGCATCAACAAGCTCCTCCCACTGGTTGTTAACTCTCAAAATGACTTCCCACTGAGTGGGGTGGAGTCAAGTATAGATCTATTGATCCAATGCCTAAGCCAATACCACTCACATGCTGCAACCAATAAAGTTGTGGCCTTATTTAGTCCATTAACCTAAAACCTTGTGTTTTATTTATCCCTAAGTGGGTGGCGGGTCCTCGACTCACAAAGCAGTTAACTGCATTGGTATCATTACCTTTTCTTGCCAAATTTGCAGCCTCTGAGTGTGGCATGCTGCTAACGTCCGTTCCATTGACAGCCATCACAATATCTCCAATCTGGAGGCCTGCTTCTTCTGCTGAGCTGTCTGCAACAGAAGGGGAAAGGGGCCCTTATTCAGGACATTTTTATAATATGCCAAGAGGAGTTCACCTTTCACTCATAAATAAATACAACACAAAGGGGTCAGGGGATCAGTTTTCCTTCCAGCCATTTTTTGTGTGGGGAGCAACTTGACAAACATAGAAAAGTTTAGCTTTCACATGCTGGCTGGGGCTGATAGAAGTCGTAGTCCAAAACATCAGGAAGGCACAATGTTGAGGAGATCTGGAATATGCTCAAGTTATTCTTGGTTATCGTAGGCACGGTTATCGAGGCACAGGGCACGGAGGGAGCCTGTGGTGGCTCCCCTCACAAAGAGTACCCAGGATGCACCTGGGGGCGTAACTGCGGCCAGGGACGAGGAAGCTGCAGCTTTGTCATGCTCCGTCGCCTCCCTCCGCAGTTGCCACAGCCAGGCGCAAGCCAGGCTCTGATGGCAGAGCCTGTTGTAGGGGTGCCTGGTCATGCTCCCTCAAAAAAAAAAACATGCGCGGCGCCACAGCCTCCCCCAACATGGGGGGAGAGTGTTGTTCCACCTGACAAACTGAAAATATTGGACTGATTGCCATAGCGCTATGTTGAATTCCTCCCTTAAAAGTGAAAACAAAGAGATCATACTATGTCACAAACTGAAATAGATCCAATGTTGGTATAGAGACCACAAGTACAGGCAAGAATTCCCACCCACCCCCACTGTTCCATTCAAAGGAAAGGCATTTTAAGATCAAAACACAGCACAGCAGAGTCTGCGTCAAAGGCCTGAATTTTTCTTGCTCTTGAGCTGTGCCTTCCTCATTATTGCAAAGAAGGACGGAAGCCATAAATTCACTTAGAAGGAAAAACAATTGCTGGTAGGCTAGAAAAGCACGCCTGATTCAAAAGTGCTAAGGTATCCTCCTTTGGGTTATTGTTCGGCAGCTGAAAACTGCATGGACTACTTTTATAGGAAGACTTATATAAAGTCAGGCTAGGAATAGACAAGAACTTACATAAGCAGAAAATATGTTCAACGTAGGTGCATTTGAATCCTACGAGGATGTGTAGCAGAACCATCATTTTACCTTCCATTTTCAGTATATAATTAAACTGTCATAATGTACCAGGTAAGCATGTTTCCCACCCCCCAGAAAAAAACACATAAATGTCCTCTTTGATTAACTTAAGTCAAATTTTAACATAACTAGTACCTTGTGATTTAATAAGTGTGTCTTACAACATAAACCCCAGAGTCCTGTCTTAGAGCAATGGGGAAGGAAATCAGAAGCATAACAGGGAATGAGAGATACAAGACCACTGTGAATTTCTGCTCTTTCCATAAAAAAGCAAAATGATAAATTATACATTATGACCATTCTGCTATTCAACAGACTGATAACTCTAGAGAGGTGATATGAGATTTCTGAAGCAATTCCAGTATGCTCAACAATTTAAGGACTTCAGATGCAATTTTTTGTGATCTCGATTTGCTTCATTTTGGACAGAAGCCATTTTGTAAGAAATTGTTCCAGAATTATTGGCTCTTGCCATTTGTAAATGAAAGCAAATGGCCAAAACAGTTTTCATGGTAACTACTTTAGGCTTCTCTGTGTTCTACTCTTGAATCGTGTATGGCTTCTGAAAATCCACCTCAGTCACTGAAATTCCCAAGACCCAAACATAATGTTTCAGAAAGCATTTGGCTTAAGGAAGGAATGGAAGTCTGGTCCAAGTATAGCAGGAAAATTATGATAAATGTCATAATCAGGCAGGGGTGCCAAGTTGAAGCCCAGGTAAGGCCCGCCCCACATGACGCAGTACATGCACACCATTTGAATGTCAATGCCCATCAACTCAGAGAGAGGTGGGCTCCTCAAATATTTTACTGGGGGAGCTGAAGATTGGAGTTGGCTCCTATGTAATCAGGAGTTGGCCCTAACACAGCAACTTCTCCATCCTGGCTGCACGGTCCCTCAAAATTATAATAGCATTCAGATGTACTGCTAAAGCATGCTCCTCAAACGCTAGCTTCTTCCCTCAGGTGGGGGTGGCAACTGAAAACTTCCATTCCTGATCTAGTAGCAAACCAACTTGCCACTTCATCTGAATCTGTTAAGTGATGGTTTCTTCAAACCATAGTTTCTCTGTATGCTAGTATTGCAAACAGCTGCTTGCAGATTTCACCGATGAGCAAAACTATGGTACAGACAAGCCATAGTACACTAGGCTTGCATGAAATGGCAAAGTCAGTCACATGAGGCGAAGGAGAGGAACATATCTGTGAAGTAGTAGGCTCATGCTTATAATCCTAAATAATTTCTATAGGCTGTGCTTTTTTCCCTAAAAAAAAATGTTTAGGGGTTCTCTCATTTTCCTACTCATATTGAAATACTGCCCCTCAATGAGGCCAAACTTAGATTCACAAAATGTTTAGGGGTATGCATACCACTGCGTCCTCCCAGAAAAAAAGCACTGCTATATAGGAATCCTATTTAGCTATTACAGGAGCAAGTCAGATGCAGGGAGCTGATCTTGTGAAAAATTCAGAAAGAGAAGAAAAAGCCTGTATGATTTTTTAACCGCCAAATAGTTTCTTGCTTTATATGGATCACTGACCTTTTTTGTCATGATCATCACCTCTCCTTAGCAGAGATATATGGTTGGGAGGGGAAATTGCCCCAGGCTACGCCTGACCCTTTTAGTTTCATTAAATGAAAAGTCAGTCAGGGAAGATCATTTATCAATAAGTAAATGGCACATAAATGGGCATCTGTTCCTCCTCTTATCATTTTCCGTATAACAGCCAACGTCATTCGCAAAAGCAACCCCTAATCCATTTGCAGGAGGACTATAAAATTAAGTACGGGTATAATGCAGAATGATACTTTTATGTCGCTATCTATATTGCAGAGAAAATCAACTTCAGAGCAACAATAATAAAAAGAACACAGGAGACTTGTTGAGTTGCCAGCTAGCGGTTTGCCCTGAGGCTCTTTGTCATCATAAATTCAGTGGTGCTCTGAGCTTCTTTTTAAGCACTCTGCCATGCAAGTCACTTAGGATCTGCTCATAAGGAAAATGAGCTTTGTGGGTATCACTTACTGGTGTCCACTTCAGTTACAAGGATGGGCTTCGAGAATTGGATCCGGAATCCCCAGGGATAATCGCCCGTTCCTTTAGCAATTCTTACAGTTCGTTCACGAACTAAAACAAGACAAAAAAGAGAGAGAAATAAAACACCTGACGTCGTGTATTTCTAATATAGCTGGAAAACGCCCCTCCCTCCCTCAGAGGCAGGTGCGTTTTTGTTATTTTGAATTGCAAAGAGCACTGGCTACAGGTGAGACTCTCTGTTTAAACTGGTAATTTGGAAAAAAGAAAAGGTATACACAATGTACATTCGTATATCTGAGGAACGGAACCAGGCACATACAAATAAAGCCATAGGTGTTACCTGCTACGGGTCTGGGCCTTTTGCTAAGACACCTGGGGCTGTTATCCGGACTGGCGTCATCTCCTCTGAACACCCAAGACATTGAGTGGAAGATCTCAGTGTAGAAACCTCTCTCTTCACTTTCACCACGCAGACCTAGATCCACTGAACGGCCATCCTCCGAGTTTACTGGAAAGTGACAATAAGAGAATAGATTTGTTTCCCTATCCCAGAATCTTTTTTATTATTACTCTTTTACAGCAAAGATTTAGGGAGGAATTCAGTGTAGTGCTATGGCAATTGTTCCATCAGTGGAAGTGTTTCAGCTTGCCAGAGGGAATGAGGCACATTTCAAAGGACCCACATGTAAATGGTCTGTAGAGGACCATGAAACTCACTGGGTGATCCTAAACACTATTTGCTGAAACTGCCTTATAAAATAGGAGGGGAGAGGAGAGAACAGTCTTGGAGCTCCCTGGAAGAAGGGCACAATATAAATGGAATAAAAGTGGTGAACATAAGTGTTACATTTTTAAAGGTTTGATCAAAGGAGGCTGTTAACTGTTTCAAGCTTTCTAGATTTGGTTTCCAAATATATAAAGTTAGAAAAGGTCAGGCTTCGCGGTCATTGTAATGAATTACACTTATGGACGGTAAAATAATCTGATTTTCAACACACACACACACACATGGTTTGGAGGTAGTGCATATTCACAAGTCCAGAGGGTGTAAAGTGCATGCATGAGTCACATTCCCACCATGTACAAATGATGCAAGATAAACTACTTGCCCAGTGCCATTCAGTTACTAAGTCAATGGCTGAGCAAAGATTTGGACCAAAGTTTCCTGAGCTCAAGTCCAGCGCTGGTGGCATTTATGCTCAGGACACTAAAAACACTTTTCTGTGTGTACATGTATGGAGATGTAGTGGCTGTTCCAGGTTTGAGGGCAGTCCTAGGGCAAGATGGCTTCTTCACCCCCTTTTCCCATGAGTGTCTACTCCTTGGCTACTGTCCTCAATGCTCCCATTTGTTTGCCCTGCCTCTCTCTGGGCCCAAGCCTACACGACTGCCCAGAATGGGAGTGCAAGGCAATTGGTAGCTGCTGCATCATATCCATAGTGCTTTCATGGCTCAGAGAGGAAAGATGAACAGGCAGTAATAGCAACAAAGAGCCTGCAGGATCCAGGCCTTGATAGTGGGCTCCACAGGGTTGTGTGGGTGCCTGATGGTGCCGAACCATTTAATACTACTAACTAGGAACAGAAAGCAGGAGAGAGACACTTTCATTCTGATGCAAGCCTATGCAACTTGGGACCACCCCCCCTAATTCCAGACACACATTGCCAGACATGTGCCCCAAAACTGTACTGCTCCTGTTTTTACAGCTAAACAAGGAGGACCATCAAACCTTGGTGGGCTGCCATGCATAGCTGATATGATGCCTTCAACTTGGGAGGTCACAAGTTGCACATCTAGCCAATTTAGTTTTTACATTCAAGCTAGAAAATGTGGGGAGGGGGGAAGTATTTGGTGTCACACAATCTATTTTCCCTTTTTGTTACCCTAGGAATCTAGGACACACTAATTTCTATGTCTGCATAAAATCAGAAAAGTGGCTCAAAGACAGACTTTTCCCCATCCCACTGAAGCTCCATTGATTTAATGCCCCGCTCCCCAGTTCAAGTTGTCTGACCTCCTCAAACACACACTCTGATGCATTCTTCTTGCTTAGGAAAACAGATGAGGCTTCTGGAGATTCAGTATTATGAGCCAGTATTCAGAGATGCTCGTTAATGTCAAGAATAGAAACTGGCAAGCAGCGGGTGTGTGTGGGAAGGAAAAAGTGAATCTATAATAAGTAATATCACTCAAGCAACGCTGGAGAGGTTTGAGCATTCGTGTTAATCTTGACTCTTCAGTTCAGGTAAAAATCAATCTATCAGAATTTCAAACTTTATTCCTTTCACATCTAGCCACCTTCCATTTTAGCCTGCTAAGTTTAGAACCAAAAGTGCCTCTTTTTGTGTGTGTGTCACAAAAGCATCTTAAAAATATTCTCTTCTTCCGCTTCTGAACACAGGACTATCTTTATCATTGACCAACACATTTCGACAAGGTCTGAGGACCTCCCTTATTCAGCTCAGTATTACAGAGGCAGAGTTACAGAAAGCAAACATTTCTCTGTGGCTCAGTTTTTACATGCCAGCTTTTTCTTCCCATTAGCTCCCTCCTGATAGGTAACATAACCTTAGCGTACTTTGATCATGGAACAGAAAATCACAAATATAGACTTCCACACAAAAGCCCACATGAACTTACCTTTGTGTTCTTGTTTTGACCACTGAAGGTCCATGTGCCACAAATCTACTATCTTTGTCAAAATCCACAGGCTTTAAAGCTAAGTGATTATTGTTTAGGGTTGCACTGTGTAAAGACGGAGAGGGAGTTTCCCAGGAGCAGATTTGATCATATGGATGAGTGATTCACAGTTAATTCAGTCACTCAGACAGCGCTCATCAACATGGTGTTACATAAGGCATCACAACATTCATGATGTAGCACTTCCAAGTAGCAAGTCATTAGGCATGTCACATTTCTAGGTACAGGGCAGTGTTTGATTTTCTAAATACATGATTCAAAGAATCATGCAGTGTGACAAGCCCAGTGCTTGTTCGTGGCATCTGCTACTGAGTGCTTTTCAATCCACACTGTACAGTAACCTTAGAATTTAAAGTCACTCCATTATACATGATACCAACTAAACCTATCTTACAAAATGATAAAACATGGACATGATTTAGACTCAGATGGGTCTGTTTGGAGCATAATGCGGCTTATGACCTACAGTACGAAGTACTGAGTCATCATGCAGATTAAAGTTGTGCCAAACCTCATTCTGTCTGTATTTATGGACCCAACATCATTTCACTGAATGAAATCCAACTACCTCAAATTCAGAGTATATTGATTGATTTCAGTGGGTCTACTCTAAATACATCCTGATGGGGTCACGAAGAGTCGGACATGACTAAACGACTAAACAACAACATTATTTATACCCCACCCATCTGGGAGGCTTCCAACAAAATATTAAAATACAGTAATGCATCAAACATCAAAAGATTCCCTAAACAGGGCTGCCTTCAGATGTCTTCTAAAAGTCTGGTAGTTGTTGCTCTCTTTGACATCTGGTGGGAGGGCGTTCCACAGGGTGGGTGCCACTACCGAGAAGGCCCTCTGCCTGGTTCCCTGTAACCTCACTTCTCGCAGTGAGGGAACCGCCACAAGGCCTTTGGCCTTGTTCAGTTGGAGAGATTCAGTTCAATTCAATAGATAGGACGCTATTCTCAGAGTCTCACGGGAAAACGTTATCCTTTATAACAAAATGCAGCAGAAAGTGTCCGTGTTTGTACGCAGCCACAAGGCCAACCCATCAAACTCTTTCCTCCTTCTTAAACACGCTACCTTGTTTAGACCTTGATGTATCCCAAGAAGGGTACTGGGGCAACTCTATGAAGAGCCTACAGAGTGACAGTTCCAGATGAGTTCAAGTGAGTCAACCATGTGGAAAGTAGTTAGTCAGCCTTGGCACATGTGATGCAAGTGGGCCCACAGGACTGCCTTTGGCAGACAGTAAAAGTGGCACTCCTGCCTAACTCAGTTACGGTACTGCTGCCTGGTCCTTAGTTCAGACAAGTAGAAGGAAAGCCCAGCATAGAACTAGAGCAGCTTCCCTCAGTCAATATGGCCAGTAGTCAGGTTGATGGAAGTTGTAGTCCAAAACATCCAGAGAGGGTAGCCTGGTCCAGAGTCTTGTATAGATACACTCCATTGAACCAATTGATAGGACTTGTATTACAAAAAGGATAGGCACTGCTGCTATGAGGAAAGGCAATTGCTATGCTCTTGCACAGCTCCTGGCCATTTTTTTAGTGGGGATGGCCAGGGGATATGTTCCAATAGATTGTGCATCATGTGCACCAAAGATGTGGATTTCAGCTGTGCTCCAGAACAGCTTTGGGAGATATATGAAGGCTTTTGCAAACCTGACACGGATTAACACTTTAAACCACACATACACAAACTCTTACTACAATTTATTGAGCTGTGTCAACAGGAGTGTTCACACATTGCATTCAGCAAGTGTGCAATCTGTCTACACAAGTCCGAGCTGTACCCTTGTACAGTTATTCACATGTAGTGTTCAATTAATGCATGGTCTGTGTGCGTAAAAATTGAGCTATCAAGTGTATACTCTTTCACACAAATACCTATAGATATGTAGAGATAGATTGTACATGTGTGCAGCGTAACATTCTGCCAAAATTCTCCAGAATGTCAGGAGTAATTGGTTGTTGGGTGGCTATGAGGAATGCTCAATGAACAGCCATTTGACAGAAACAACTTGATCTGGCTCCTTACTATATTCCACACAGCCCCCCCCCCCTTCTGGGTTCAACTTCTATTTGGCTGGAGGATTGCTGACTATCTGCTTCCAGAGGAGTGTTTAAAGAAAGTGGTTGGGGTGAAACCAATATTAAGTCAAATAACTGCCAGATAAATGTGATTTTTGGCAGGGTGAAGCAATTGCTTTTTCCTTGTTTCATGGCTGACAGTTAATTACATTCTGTACTTGTGATGTACTCATTAGAGGAATCTTCTGCAAAGGCATAGATAGAGTGAATTAATTTTTGATTTGTAAATATTGGCATAGGTTGAATATGAGCAATGGTACAGTTGATGAATTTGGCTATTTTTGTTTTTATTTAACCTTCTCTCCCCCCCCCCCTCTTCTTTGGCAAATTCTGAAAATAACTGGAAAACCTCACCAATTTGTGGGGGAGGGAGGATTCCAAATGCACAAAAACATCCCATTTTCAGTGAAAAGGATACAAATAAATAACCTATATGCAACTCCTTTAGTGGTAGATGTAACAGCAACAATTAATTATGTATTTCAGGCATATAGTTTCCCTAGTTTATTTTGATATGTACGTTCATCTAGTTTTACTGACCAATCAGAAGAAGACATCTGCATGTGTGTATCGAAGCGTTTGCTGTTCCCTAGACATTATGATTCCCACTTGGGGAGCCCATCAGCCTGCACTACAAATTCATTAGGCTTGAATGCTATCCTCTTGAGACTCCAGACTAGTATATTTGGCATACTTTTAAACAAGTGAAAGGAAAGCAGAAATAATAATGAGCTAGAGGAATAACTTTTAGCCAAGAGATTATGAAGGTTAATCCAATCAGTGGAGGTCATGGAGAAAACCCCTTGAGAATTGTATCTACAGTATCTGAATAGAGGGGAGATTTTATTTCTGCATCTGTGACACGATTCTGGAGCCAGTAGTTGCTAGGGATCAGCATGTATAACAGCTAGTTAAACTGTTGAGGGCCTGGGAGGCCTGGGT
The DNA here is from genome assembly GCF_027172205.1 of Podarcis raffonei. Taxonomy (NCBI): domain Eukaryota; kingdom Metazoa; phylum Chordata; class Lepidosauria; order Squamata; family Lacertidae; genus Podarcis; species Podarcis raffonei. Next base: position 39,643,303 of record NC_070612.1, read on the forward strand.
TCAAATCTCCAATCAGCCATGAAGCTCACTGAATGACCTTGGGACAGTCGCTGTCTCTCGGTGTAATGTATCCTCTTGGAGGATAAAATATGGGAAAATGAGGGGGAGCTAGGTAAGTCATTTTGAGCTCTTTGGAGTAAAGGTAAACGCAGATAACGCAGACAAACCCAGACTCTGACCCCCATAGGTAAAGGTAAAGGGGCCCCTGACCATTAGGTCCAGTTGTGGCCGACTCTGGGGTTGCGGTGCTCATCTCACTTTATTGGCTGAGGGAGCCGGCGTACAGCTTCCGGGTCATGTGGCCAGCATGACTAAGCTGCTTCTGGTGAACCAGAGCAGCACACGGAAATGCCGTTTACCTTCCCGCCGGAGCGGTACCTATTTATCTACTTGCACTGTGTGCTTTCGAACTGCTAGGTTGGCAGGACTGACCCCCATATCTATAGATAAATAGGTGGAGAGGCATGCTAAAAGAGAACAGGGCCCAGATGTTCTCTCTGTGTATTTAACCATTGTTTATAAAGCTTAGAACACATGTCATGCCCATTTGTTCCTTTCATCTCTTCTGCACATGTGGCTATGGTTCCCCTACCGTGTTTTGTTCAAACCATGGTTTCCCATCCCATCTAAGCTGTTTAGAAGAAGAAAATGCCATGCCATGCAACGAACGCTCCTCCCTTCAAACGGGAAGAATTTATTCATAGCTCTCTGTATAAATGTCTTTTCCTGACCAATGCAATAAATGTGGAACACTCACTTGATCCTTCTGTGATACTGCTGATTATGGAACTCCCACCAGCCGAACCACATCTCTTGCTGTTTTGGAATTGTTTCCTTCGTCTGGCCCAACGATCTACTGCTTCTTCATGGGAATTGCTGGCGTCATTTGATGCTTGCTCATCAGACAGTATTTTGCCCGTGTCTTCCAACGCAGCAGCTACATAATTGCACAATTTTCAGGAGGGGAAAAAAGCAAAGTGTATTTACTATTAAATACATGTTACAAGCCATGCTCCCTTTTCTACGTCAGGATAAAACTTCAAGCCTACTTTTATTTATTTGCAAGTAAATTATGTTGAAATGAGAGATTTACTTCTGTATACTTTCACAGAAGGGATGCGGGTGGCACTGTGGGTTAAACCACAGAGTCTAGGACCTGCCGATCAGAAGGTCGGCAGTTCGAATCCCCGTGACGGGGTGAGCTCCCGTTGCTCGGTCCCTGCTCCTGCCAACCTAGCAGTTCGAAAGCACGTCAAAGTGCAGGTAGATAAATAGGTACCTCTCCAGCGGGAAGGTAAACGGCATTTCCGTGCGCTGTTCTGGTTCGTCAGAAGCGGCTTAGTCATGCTGGCCACATGACCCAGAAGCTGTATGTCAGCTCCCTCGGCCAGTAAAGTGAGATGAGCGCCGCAACGCCAGAGTTGTTCGCAACTGGGCCTAACGGTCAGGGGTCCCTTTACCCTTTACCTTTTACCTCTGTCATTGCAACCCACCCCCGCAACAAAAAAAGAGATACCGAGCATCATTTCAAAGGAGGAAGCTAGAGGCGGTATTAGCAGATCCTTTTTTTTAAAAAAAAATGGGAATCACTCAATGAAACCAAAGAGGAGAAAAACTTGTCTTGAACATTTGGGGTAAAGCTTTGTTTATAGAAGTGCCCATTGTTTCTTGAGAAGGAAGAAGCAATGGCTACTTTACATGGGTTTTGCAAACATAAAGTCTTCCCACTTTCTTTAAAGAGATCAGGATCTCCATTTGCACTCTGGATCCCAACCATAGCTGTCAACTTTTCCCTTTTTTAAAAAGGGAAATTCCCTTATTCCGAATAGGATTCCTCACAAGAAAAGGGAAAAGTTGACAGCTATGAGCCCAACATAAAACTCTGTTGCAAAGCCATTTGCTTTTATAACTTTGGACTTTAGTCCAAAGCATGGATGCCTGCAAAAACACTTGTTTACTGGAGTGAGGCTCCCACCAGAACAGGCATGAAAAATATTAAATCAATGTACAGTTTCAGTACTCTAAGCCAGGCTTCCTCAACCTCGCCCCTCCAGATGTTTTTGGCCTACAACTCTGGGTATACTGTGAAAATAAAGGTAAAGGGACCCCTGACCATTAGGTCCAGTTGTGGCCAACTCTGGTGTTGCGGTGCTCATCTCGCTTTATTGGCCGAGGGAGCCGGCGTACAGCTTCCGGGTCATGTGGCCAGCATGACTAAGCCGCTTCTGGCGAACCAGAGCAGCACACGGAAATGCCGTTTACCTTCCCACTGGAGCGGTTCCTATTTAGACCACAGTGCCACCAATTTGCTGCAGTGTCCACCGCGAGGTGTAATCATATTGCAGGGAATTTGTTTTCATAACATTGGTTTAAACCCAGCCTTTCCCAGCCTGGTGGGATGTTTTTGCTACAACTTCCATCTGTTCCAGACAGCACACTGGTGGGAGTACTAGTTCAAAACACATAGAATCATAGAATTGGAACCCTGAGGATCATCCAGTCCACCCCCCGCAATGCAGGAATATGGAGATCGAACCTGCAACCTTGGCATTATCAGCACCATGCTCTAACCAATTGAACTAGTAATACACAGAAAATCAGCTATGCAGGTTTTAAAGCACAAGAAAAAGAAATATTAAAGTGACAACAGTTTGCGGTGAGGAGAGGAAAACTAAGCTGCCCTTTAATAATTTAGAAATTATTCACTTTGCTGCTTCTTTAACAGGGATGGGAGTGGAGCTTTGAGATACAGTGTTCTTCCCGGTATACACTTTCCAGAAACTAAAAACTTCCTTTCCTCCTCACAGGGAATATTTGGTTGCCTCTTTGTTTATATCCATCTCTATTAAGCTGCCTTTTCAGCATCCTGTCCAGGAGCAGGGTTTATAAAGCAAGTCATGTGCCCTTTAGATTATTGCTTCTTCTTCTTTATTTATGCCTTAAAATGTTCTTATAAATTAAGGCAGCAATGATATATGCATCAGGAATCACAGCACTATAAGGGGAACAACCAAATATAAAGAATGATGAAATATCTAAAATTTGACATAGGTTATGAAACTATTCTCCCCCCTTTTTTTTACCTTGCCATCTTTCAAGTTTCAAAATAAGCTTGACACACATCTGGAGGATAGTAAGCTGGCTTGGACCGCATATAAATAACTATTTGGCCTGCTATGACACATGGATTTAAGGCCATCTGAAGAAAGAGCTACTTGTTTGTCTGAACTGGCCTTGAAGAAATTGCAGTGTTTGGAATAAGTGCCAGGGGCCTTCCAGACTGTTGCTATTTTTGCAGGTAGGATTCAATGGCACACTGGCCAATACACAATCCAAATAGATTTTATGTTTTTGCGCAACAAACCCATTTAAAAACAAAAACCTAACTTTTCATGGTCAATGATGGGGGAATGCAGTGGAAAGTGTTGGATAACAATTGCTTGGTGTAACATCAAATGGCTTCAGCTGTATGTTGCAGTGAATTCTGGGAAGTCTTTCAGGTGCACTCTCATTTTCTACAGATGCTGTCTAGGACTAGACTCAGCCAGTGACCCCATGCAGTTCCATGTTTTAAGGAAAGATGGGCAACTCTATTTTAGGTAAGTTGCCTGACATTATTGGCTTGCTAACTTGGGAACCCCATTGGACACAATTTGAAAACAACTGGATTAGAGAAAGAAATACCTTACTGAAGGATCATGTTAGCATTTTACCAACCTTACCAGCATTCCCAAGTCCAGCTCTACTTTGCTAATATGTGACATTTTGAGTTTAAAGCATACTAGTATTAATTCTACTTAGAACAACTAAAGCCTACTTTCAGAAGGCACTGGGTCAAGGAAGGTATCTGCACAAACAGTAAGATGAGGCAGCAAAAATATGTGTCCTTCAAGCAGGAGTAAAACTTGCAAGTTGTGTCTAGACTGCTCCTCCATTGGAGCTAAGAAGGGGATCCCTTTATGATTAACAAAGCTGACTAGTTCTCAGAAGGACATTTCATTGCAACCCTTTGCCTTGATGCATAAAGTAAGAACAAAGTATTGTTTCCAAGGCATCTGGAAGTACTTACCTGTCTGGTTGTTTGGTGGCAATGTGTCTGGGCTCTGGCCCAAATCTGTCTTTATTTCACTTTGTACCTCTGGTTTTTCACAACTAGGTTTGAGTAACTCCTGCACTTGATCTGTTGCTAAATGTTTTCCAGAAAGATCAGACGAACATATATCTTGTTTGCTGGAAAGAATCTCGGGTGCTTCAGTATCAGCCAAAACCTGCTCATCTTCTAAAGAGCAAGATTCAGCATCAGCCTGGGCAGAAGCATCTTGGCAATCTTCATGCATGTCTTCAGGCATCTCCTCAACTTCTGCAAAGCTCTGGGATTCATTATCAAAATCTGGTTCCTCAGCATCCAACAGAGGTGACATAAATGCTTCTCTTATGCTGCAAGGCAATAAGGGCTCCTTTTTTATTGCCAAGTCAAAAGATTCTGCCACAGACTTTCTGTCACCTTGAATGATAAGTCTTCGTTCTAATTCTCCAGTTATTACAGTCATCACTGATCTTCTCCGTTTCTTCGTTATATCAGACTCTGCAATACTCAGCTGATGATTTCCATTGGGTTGTTCTGCAGAGAATTGGCCTTGGATGCTTTTTTTAGCAGCAATGTTATTGTCATCTTTATCGTCACTAGACTGGTTTCCAGAATGCAAGGAAACTTGATTTAATAATTCTTCATTCTGTAATTCTATGTATGCCTGGACTTTGTAGTGATCACTGCTTAGAACCTCAAATTCATTTCCACCATTTGTGAGTTCTGTGTATTCTTCAGATACATCTAGTGTTCTCAGAGGCTCAATGGGTCCACATTCTTCCTTATGTTCTTCATTGGAATTGGAATTGGCAAGGGTATGAAAATCCTCTCCAGCCACCCAATCCATTTCTCTACAGTCCTCTATGTATTCTAAAGAGTGATCCATGAAAAAAGCATTGCCTAGATTTTCTTCCAGCTCAGCATGATACACAGTCATTTCATGGTCATACGAGGTGAAGGAATAGCAGCATTTAAGATCTCTGAGATTACCGAACAATGATGCAAAACTTGAGGAAAGTTCTGTACAGCTGGTAGGCATATGGGCATTCTTGCTGTAAGGGTTCAATGCTTTGCTTGGCTTGGGTAGCACTTTTAAGGATAAAGATGGCATTGAATAGAAACCAGAGTCTCTTCTAGGGTGAAATGATGACAATATATCAACAAGGGTGGCTGGGAAAGAATTGCTTCTTGTGTTTTTTGATTCCATATGTGAAACACGCATAATATTCCTTGTGTCTATTAGACTGCTGTTCCTTACTTGGTGAGCATCACCCATCTCATCATTAGGTTTCTTTCCAGGATATATTTCTCTGGAACTGCAGTCTTCTAGAGGAGATTCTCCAGTATAGCTAAATTCTGAAAAAACAATTTCTTTATAGAAATCTTTTCCATTGGCACACGCCTTCCTTCTGTCACCTTTCTCTTGACAGAGATCACTTCCTTCTCCACAATTTAAGGCAGCTGAGAAAGTATCTGACATGTTCATGTCACCTGCTGGACTTAAGGATACAGCTTCAGTGGCACTATCTAAGCAGATTTCCTCAGAGTCAGCAAACTCAGCTGGTGGAGGGATCGGGGCATACCACTCCGGACCCATGTAACTTGGGAATGATTCCTCCTTCTCCTGAAAGCTAAAATCTGACTCAAAATCTGAATAAGATTCCTCGGTGGTAGAATAATCCGTATCACTGGACATGTTTCCATATTTTGAGCTCCTAGCTGGGCCACATTTCCTTGCTTCAACACCAGGCTCGACACTAACCCTTAGTTTCTGCTTCCTATTGATATATTGCACCTTGATTTCCTTCCCTACAATGCTAATTGACATGGATGGATTTGGGTTACTGGCCATTTGGATCTTGCATTTCGATGGTGTCTCATATTTTCCAGAAAGATTGCTGGATGGTCTTCGCTCCTTGTGCTGCTTACAACAGTGGCCTTTATGATAACACCTATTCTTAGGACATTTCCATTTTCCAGATGTGGAGTCTGCTCCAGGAAGTGAATCTTTCTTCACTTCCACTTTCATATTAAAGGAACCACATTTCACTTCTGCAATAAATACATTCTCCGACTGAGGAGAACGCACACTGTCGGAGTTGCATTCCAGTGTGATGTTTCCTGTTGAGGTTTCTGATTCATCAACACTTATCACTGCTAAGACTTCATCTTGCTGAGTAGAAAAAGCCAGCAAAGGACAATCTTTTTCTTGTTTTCCTTCTTTTGCACTGTCAGATATGTTTTCTTCTTCTCTGTTTTCAAGAGCACCCTCATTGTTCTTTCTCCCATTCTCTAGTGTGCAAGAATGATTGCTTCTATTTTTGTCTGACTGTCCCATGTCCTCAGCTCCATGATTATTAGCTTCTGCTGGGAGCTCATTTCCTCTGCCTTCAACACCTTCAGTGTTTTGCTGGCATCTGCAGATGACTGGCATATGTTCGTCTGAAGAGTGAAAAGTAAAGGAAGAAGAACGTTACTATTTTTAAAGAACACCTGGAAATCTAGGCTGGGTTGGGTGGTTGTTGTTGTTTTTTGGAGAGTCAGAATCATCTGCACTATACATTTAAATCAGTATCATATCACTTTAAACAGCCCCCCAAAGAATCCTTGGAGCTGTAGTTTGTTATGGTTTCTGAGACTTGTTAGGAGATCCCTATTCCTTTCACACAGCTACAGTTCCAAGACTGGTGTAACAGTCAATCCTCTTCCCAGTAGCTCTGGGAGGAGACTAGGGTTCTCTTAATGACTCTCAGCAGCCCTAGCCAACAGCAGTTCTCAGGATTCTTTGGAGAAAGACATGGTGGTTTAAAGTGGTATGGTACTGGTTTAAATGTATAGTGCAGACGGGGCCATAGCTGGAATGAGGATACATTGCTCATAGTCACCTGGTTTGCAGAACGTGGAAAACCAAACTTTGGTTTACCAGGACCACACAAATGTGCTGGCTCTTGGAGAGGAGTTTACACCTGCTTTGCTCTTCCTCAGCCCTTGTGGAGGAGAGTGCTATAACCACAAGCTGAAATTCATACGGCATGTGAAACCAAACCTTGACTTATTTGCCATGCTGAGCTAAAAGGTTCAGGTTTGTAGCAAATCAGCTGTAATCTGCTCCTTGGGAGCTTGTTACACGTGAGTGTGACCACTGTATATGCGGATTACATTTGGTGGTAAAGCTGGTTTGTAGGTTTTTGTGTTGTTTCAAACAGTCTGGAAGCTCTGATTTGACCTGAGATGCTAGGCAGCCTTTCTCAACCTGTGGGTCCCCAGATGTTGTTGAACTACAACTCCCATCACCCCTAGCTAGCAAGGCCAGAGCTCAGGGATGATGGGAGTTGTAGTCCAACAACATCTGGGGACCCACAGGTTGAGAACCACTGTGCTAGAGGGTCCATCATCTTCAATGTGTTGGGCAAAACTTGGAAAATAACAACTCTCTCAAACCACTTTTGATTGTCTCGAAAACATTGCCTGTCTCCATCATTATTGCGAGCTTCCACAAACTCTACTAATCTTACGAAAGGTTATTTTTGGAAGCGGTGCATGCATTCATAATTGCTGACTTGCAATATGCCAAACAGTTGATTTCTTCGTGTCTCCCCCCCCCCCCCCGCCACTGCTCAACAGTACACCCCACTTATATGGCACATACTTATTATGCTCAGCTGCTCCCACAGTTCACAAGAAGCCATCATTTGTCATACTTGGCAGCAGCTGCGTTTCCCTTGGCCCCTACACGCTGCCTGTATGAATTCATCAATAGCAACTAAGTTGTCATTACTACGCTCAGTCATAATATTCCACATCCAGAATAAATGAATTGTTATAGATCTACCAATACAAGTCAGCTGGAAAGCCTGATGACTTCTCTCTCGGGTCCCTTCAATGGGTGGTCGCCTTTCCTTTTGGCAGGAAGCCGAACAATCAGTGTAATTGACCTAGCTCCACTGCAAAGGGCATGAAAAACTCTCTTTTGGTGTCCTAGTTGTGTGAGAGCCTGGTTTGCATAGAGGAAAGTTTCCATGGTCTCCTATTATTGACTGGCATCTTGCCCTCCATTTAGGCCATGTGGTTCATCACAAGGGGTGATAAATATCATCATCACCACCACCACCACCACCACCATCATCATCAGCCCACCTATCTGCTTGGGTTGTTCCAGCCACTCTGGGTAGCTTCCAATATAATATAAAAACATAACTAAACATCAAGCATTAAAAACTTGTATGTGCTTACATAAATCCTATAAGCTCTCCATGTAAACAATCAAGAGCAAGCATATAGCATAGAAACTGCACAGTGGTGTATCTGAGGACATGAAATATTCAGTGGTGACTGAACTCACTGAGAATTTGGACACTGAACTGAGCAGAGCCTGCATTTCACCTGTTAAGCATAAAGTGAAAGAGTTAAAAACAGCCTTTTGAAAAGTGCATATCCTGAAACAAACTGTAATCCCACAGGGCTGAAACCTCATCTCATAAACCTACTGCTCCCATTTATAATTTTTTTCAGAGGAGGAGGAGTTTGGATTTGATATCCCGCTTTATCACTACCCTAAGGAGTCTCAAAGCGGCTAACATTCTCCTTTCCCTTCCTCCCCCACAACAAACACTCTGTGAGGTGAGTGAGGCTGAGAGACTTCAGAGAAGTGTGACTAGCCCAAGGTCACCCAGCAGCTGCATGTGGAGGAGGAGGGACACGAACCCGGTTCACCAGATTACGAGACTACTGCTCTTATTAGCTTATGGAACACATCAGTAATTCCAGCAGAAAATAGCTTTAGGATGCTGCACCATATTGATTTCCATTATTTATCTTTGGGATGCATCCCATCCCACTGAGCACAGGCCACATTTTTGGCAACTGGAGCTTGCAAGGGAAGGAGTTTTCAAGGATCACCAACCCAGTCCCTATTATCAGGTAAACCATTGTTGCAAACTTACTCTCCCTGGTATCTGAGCTTTTCCTGCTCTTGTAGCTTCTCCTCCTTTTCCTGCTCATGTTGGAGGCCTGAATGTTCTCAGTGCTCTTCTGCTCTGCAATGGGATAGGGAGATAATCATTAGAAAGTATTCATTTTCAGGTTTGCTCTCCTCTTTAATTTGTCTCCTTTTCCAGGTCAATATCCACAGATAAGTTCAGAACTAGACAAGAAGCCCAAGGTGACAGTATGTTGAATGGCTTCACCTATCATCTGATACAGCACCAATGCCCTTGCAATATTGGCAAAATGCAGTACAGTGGTACCTTGGGTTACAAACTTAATCCTTTCCGGTGGTCCGTTCTTAAACCAAAGCGTTCTTAAACTGAGGTTCACACTTTCCCAAATGAGGCCTCCCACCACCAGTGTTTGTCTTCCGTTCATCTTCTGGGGCAAAGGTCACTAACTGGAACACCTACTTCTGGCTTTGCAGAGTTCGTTGTCTGAAGCGTTCGTTAACAGGGCTGTTCGTAGACCGAGGTACCACTGTAATTGGTTGGTTCTCATTAGAACTGGTAGAGTGGATAGAAGGGAGACCAACAGCAGGTGGAGCCAGAACCAATGATAGGCAGAGCTACTTAGAAACATAGAATTGTAGAGTTGGAAGAGACCACAAGAGTCATCTAGTCCACCCCCCTGCAATGCAGGGATCTTTTGGCCAAGGTGGGGCATGAAAACAATGCCCGACCTGAAGAATTTGGAGCAAATGATTCAGCAGAGGAAACACATCCCAGAATAACTAAGGAGATAGTACAAGAATACTTGGCTAGTCTAGATGTACTCAAGTCTCCAGGGCCAGATGAACTGCATCCAAGAGTATTAAAAGAACTGGCAGATGTGATCTCAGAACCACTGGCAGTCATCTTTGAGAATTCCTGGAGAACAGGCGAAGTCCCGGCAGACTGGAGGAGGGCAAATGTTGTCCCTATTTTCAAAAAGGGGAAAAGAGAGGACCCAAATAATTACCGCCCAGTCAGTCTGACATCAATACCAGGGAAGATTCTGGAGCAGATCATTAAGCAAACAGTCTGTGAGCACCTAGAAAGGAATGCTGTGATCACCAATAGTCAGCATGGATTTCTGAAAAATAAGTCATGTCAGACTAACCTGATCTCGTTTTTTGACAGAATTACAAGCCTGGTAGATGAAGGAAACGCAGTGGATGTAGCCTACCTTGATTTCAGCAAGGCATTTGACAAGGTGCCCCATGATATTCTTGTAAAGAAGCTGGTAAAATGCGGTCTTGACTATGCTACCACTCAGTGGATTTGTAACTGGCTGACTGACCGAACCCAAAGGGTGCTCATCAATGGTTCCTCTTCATCCTGGAGAAGAGTGACTAGTGGGGTGCCACAGGGTTCTGTCTTGGGCCTGGTCTTATTCAACATCTTTATCAACGACTTGGATGATGGACTCAAGGGCATCCTGATCAAATTTGCAGATGACACCAAACTGGGAAGGGTGGCTAACACCCCAGAGGACAGGATCACACTTCAAAACGACCTTGACAGATTAGAGAACTGGGCCAAAACAAACAAGATGAATTTTAACAGGGAGAAATGTAAAGTATTGCACTTGGGCAAAAAAAATGAGAGGCACAAATACAAGATGGGTGACACCTGGCTTGAGAGCAGTACATGTGAAAAGGATCTAGGAGTCTTGGTTGACCACAAACTTGACATGAGCCAACAGTGTGACGCAGCAGCTAAAAAAGCCAATGCAATTCTGGGCTGCATCAATAGGAGTATAGCATCTAGATCAAGGGAGTAATAGTGCCACTGTATTCTGCTCTGATCAGACCTCACCTGGAGTACTGTGTCCAGTTCTGGGCACCACAGTTCAAGAAGGACATTGACAAACTGGAACGTGTTCAGAGGAGGGCAACCAAAATGGTCAAAGGCCTGGAAATGATGCCTTATGAGGAACGGCTAAGGGAGCTGGGCATGTTTAGCCTGGAGAAGAGGAGGTTAAGGGGTGATATGATAGCCATGTTCAAATATATAAAAGGATGTCACATAGAGGAGGGAGAAAGGTTGTTTTCTGCTGCTCCAGAGAAGCGGACACGGAGCAATGGATCCAAACTACAAGAAAGAAGATTCCACCTAAACATTAGGAAGAACTTCCTGACAGTAAGAGCTGTTCGACAGTGGAATTTGCTGCCAAGGAGTGTGGTGGAGTCTCCTTCTTTGGAGGTCTTTAAGCGGAGGCTTGACAACCATATGTCAGGAGTGCTCTGATGGTGTTTCCTGCTTGGCAGGGGGTTGGACTCGATGGCCCTTGTGGTCTCTTCCAACTCTATGATTCTATGATTCTAACCCAGAACCCTGAGATTAAGAGTATTACACTTCACCGACTGAGCTTTCCAGCTGCGCTTAATTCTAGTTTTGTCCCCATCCTTGTCTCCACTGAGTTGTACAAAGACATCTAAGTCAAGGACCTACCAGCCAATGCTACCCCCTTGGACTGGTTGTAGGCAACAAAGCAGGCAGGTGGGACTTGCTGAGGCCAGATTGAGGGGCAATCCTCTATTCACTGGCAAAATTTTGTAATTTTTGAATGTTATGTTGTTCCGATTCAGTTTTTCCGAAACACTATTTGAAGGCTCAGGAAGTATTAGGAATGGCCGGTGAGTCATTCACAACCCCCTGATCAGATAGATAATGTATATCTTGACAAACCAGGTTGAATCCAAACTAAGTCATACTTGGTTCCACCTGAAACCAATGGGACCAGTTAGCCATGAATTCTGCTCAACTAATTTAGTCTGGCTCCAGATTGAACCAGTAGGTTGAAATAGTAGATTTGTTCCATTATTCCACATTCCAGAAGTTCAACACTGCTTTGCTAGATGGACCAATGGTCTGGCCCTCTATAAGGTAGCTTCCGATGTTCCTGAATCCCCTCTCAGCCATGAAGCACACTGGGTGTCCTTGGACCAGTCACAGCCTAACCTACCTCAAAGGTTGTCATAGAATCATGGAATTATAGAGTTGGAAGGGACCCTGAGGATCATCTTATCCAACCTTCTGCAATGCAGGGATATGCAGCAGTCCCATACAGGGATTGAATTTGCAACCTTGACATTATCAGCACCACTCTCTAACCAACTGAGCTATTGCCATGAGGATAAAATTGGGGGGTGAGAACATATGTTGCCTTGAGCTTGTTAGGAGGAAAAGTGGGATAGAATAAATGAATTAAATAACACGACTTCACTGGGTTTTCCCACAATGGGGTGCTTGGTTGAGCTGGAGCACCCAACACTTGACCACTGCCTTGTCAATCACTTTAGGCGGGGGAGAAACTGTAGTCCCTGAATATTATGTTTGACACTTTTTATTTTTAAAAAAGACAGTAGCAATCATGAAACAGGCATCCACTGCCTAATTTAAGAAGTGTTATTCTCTACAAACAAAAAACATCCCTTCTAATCCCACAGGTAATTCTAGCAGGGCTCTCCCTGTTTAACCTCTCTGTTTGGCAAAGTGCTGAATATAGTGCTTTAATTACTGATTAAAATCATACAGAGCTTAGGAGCTTGCCAGGTGCCACTGTGGGCACTGAATGAAATGATGATGAGTTTCATCAAGTGGCAGTGCAATTTTAAAGTCCAAGGCAGGGGAGACATTAATTGACGGTACTGCAAGAGTAAAATATTTTATAATGTCAGATTATAAATATAAAAAGCTGCTACGGAACTCAAGATATCCGTTTTTTTGAAGGGTGTTGATAGGAAGTTTTTAGCTCTGTCACTTGTGTTGACATGGTACTTAGAAAAATCTCTATTTTTAAAAAATGGAACACTTTAACTGTCAGATGATGAAAAGATAGACTGCGTGAGTTTCCCCTCCACCCTTAACTCTTAACAGCAGAATATAGCAATATATACCTTTTTGAAAGTACAGCCATCTTAAAAGGATCAACTTAAAATGGGCGCTTTCAAAGCTCTGTACAAGTAACAGTGTGATTCATCATTCTTATGGATCGAAGAGTCACACTGATACTTTAAGCAATTTCCCCCTTAAAGAATGTCTCTAACATCTCCACTTAGGGAATAACTTTTTTATGGGCTGCACAATATCCCCCGAAAAGGTTGGCTAAACAAATCTGATAGAGGCAGAAATGGACTTAATCAAAACCAGGTGGATGATATTTATCTATGAATTTTTCTAGGTCCGAATGATCTTGGTTTGAATGTCTGGATGCTACCCAAAAGGTTAAGCATACCCGGAACAAAGTGAATTTTGCGACATCTCCTTGGCACTTTCAGTTCACATTAAAGGGAATGTGTATGTACGTAGGGAAACATCTCTCTCATAAGACCAGAATGCAGGGTCATACAATGAAGCCAAATGATAAGAAAACATATGAGGTGCATGAACATATTTCTATTTATTTGTTTCATGGGTTTCTTCTGCTTCCCTCTTCTGCAGCAAGGAGACGATCAGTACACTATATAAAGATATAGCTGGAGGAGGAAGAAATCATTCCAGAAAGCTTATTACATCTTACAGATGTGTTGGCTGTAATCGCGGTAGATTCTGTTGGAATTTATTAATGTTCCTTTACCACACTCCGCAAGGCCATGTGAAGATCAATGTCCATAGACCATCTGCATTCAGCTCTCCTAAAAAATAATTTAGCCTGGCTTCTTACAGACCTCACAGAGAAGCCCAAACTTCAGATGCCCTTCTTCTTGCCCCTGCATAAAACAGATGATCCTTTAAGAAGCAGATACAGGTAAGTAGCCGTGTTGGTCTGCCGTAGTCAAAACAAAATAAAAAAATTCCTTCTAGTAGCACCTTAGAGACCAACTAAGTTAGTTATTGGTATGAGCTTTCGGGTGCGTGCACACTTCTTCAGATACACTGAAACAGAAGTCACCAGACCCTTATATATAGTGAGAAGGTGGGGAGGGATATTACTCAGAAGGGTGGTGGGAATGGGTGATTGGCTGATAGGTGTGGTAAACCAGTTGACGACTGTTAACAACTGCAATTGGTATTACAGGAAAAAGCAAGGGATGAGATGGCCAAAAATAGCTTTATCATGTATAATGAGATAAGAATCCAATGTCTCTATTCAGACCAGGTCTCTCCATGGTTTTAAGTTTGGTAATAAGTTGTAATTCAGCAACTTCTCTTTCCAGTCTATTTCTGAAATTCTTTTGTAATATGACAACTACTTTGAGATCTTGTATAGAATGTCCTGGAACACTATATTGAAGTGTTCTCCTACTGATTTCTCTGTCTTGTGATTCCTGATGTCAGATTTATGTCCATTTATCCTTTGGCGTAGGGTTTGGCCTGTTTGTCCAATATAGAGAGCTGAAGGGCACTGTTGGCATTTGATAGCATACACAATGATAGCATACACAATTAAATATTCCTGAGATGGTATGTTTGATGTTGTTGGGGCCAGTAATGGTGTTGTCTGGGTGTATGTGGCAGCAAAGTTGGCATCTGGGTTTACTGCTTTAAGAAGCAGTTTGTGCTCTTCCAATCTGCCATTAATTTAGTGAAATCAGGTGGAATGCCTTGAGTTTTTAAAATCAAGATTTCTTGAGTTGAAAGAGTGCTAACCTTAAAAGCCTGGCAATTGGCTGCGTGAGCTTGCAAGAAGCTGCATGCAATGGTATGAAGTAAAGGTAAAGGGACCACTGACCATTAGGTCCAGTCGTGACAGACTCTGGGGTTGCGGCGCTCATCTCGCTTTATTGGCCGAGGGAGCCGGCGTACAGCTTCTGGGTCATGTGGCAAGCATGACTAAGCCGCTTCTGGTGAACCAGAGCAGCACACGGAAATGCCGTTTACCTTCCCGCCGGAGCGGTACCTATTTATCTACTTGCACTTTGGTGTGCTTTCAAACTGCTAGGTTGGCAGGAGCAGGGACCGAGCAATGGGAGCTCACCCCATTGCGGGGATTCGAACCACCGACCTTCCGATCAGCAAGTCCTAGGCTCTGTGGTTTAACCCACAGCACTACCCACGTCCCTAATGGTATGATAGGAACATTCTTATTAAAATACTGGCGAAGAGTCTCACAGTGGCATTGTTCCCAGCGGACATTGCACCCAATCCCGACACATGTGTGTGCAGTCATCTTACGTAGCCTTCTAAAGAACTGCACTGGATGTCTTCAGTTGTTTTCCTTCCCTGCCACCTGCCACACTGCAGGTTTCTCTTCAAGGTACGTTGAGTCTAATGGGAATGACACTGATCCAACAATCCTCAGACATATGAATGGCCCCATTGACTTCCATAAGGATTACATGAATGAATGAGGATTGCAAGATCAAGTCCTTATCAAGCTCCTAAACTTAGAAAGTACCTAACACCCTACTTTCCTCGTCTCAAAGATGGCAGTGCTGCTCAGCCATTTACAAGATTAGACTCATGCCATATGGAAATAGTGTTCATGTCACAAGGTTATTCCCAAACAAGTAGCATTCTGGCTGGATCCAGAATAAACAGTTAAGTAACAAAAAAAGTTACTAATATTTGCCCACCAAATCATTCACATTTTTTCTCATGGCACCTATCATTATGTGCAATACCTGCCCCAGTATGAAACCTTATTTTATTTATAAGCTGCTAGCTTCTAAACTGCTTATTTCTGAAAAACAAGGAGAGAAATGACTTTATAATGAGGAGTATTGGCAGGAAAGAGAAGACAAACAGAAGTTGTCAGGGACTATGAACAAAATCAAGAAGAGGGCCAAAATGACAAAAAAAGGGGGGGGGAATAGAGAGGAATTTTATAAAATTATTTATAAAATAATGTGACTACTTTTCTCCTGTGATGAAAAGTTTGGCTAAAATAGCACATTTCCAAAATATGACTTTTATAGTCATAAAACATTCATAGTATTTCAGCCATAGTATCAAAATCTGCAGTTTGTTAGACAGCTCAGTTGGTACAGCACGAGACTTTTAATCTTAGGGTCGTAGGCCTGGGCCCCACCTTACACAAAAAATTCCTGCAATGCAGGGGGTTGGACTAGATTGTACTTGTGGTCCCTTCCAACTCTACAATCCTGACTCTGTGCAATAAAGCATTTTTCTTTCACTAAAAAACCCCAAGTGTGGCCATAGCATCATAGAATGCACAAAGCATATATCCCTTCAAAATGATCTAGTTTTACCACTCTGGTCTTTTACACCTTAAACTTTTTAACAGCTCTTCCTTTCCACTGGTTTATTCATCTCTTTCGGACTTTGCATTTTGCAGTTTCCTCCACAATACATGAACCAATACTAGGCAACAGACCAAAGCTTGCACCACAGGCAGAGAACTTCCTTCTTGTTTGCTTGTATTGCTTCTTGAAAACCTCTGTTATTATTTATGCCCCTCTGGAGGCATGAATAATAATAAAGTGTTGTGAATGTCTCAAACTTTCATTCATCTAGCTTTACAATTCTCCAGTGATAGATAAATTATTTTTATCAGCAAAATGAAAATCTGGATCTGAGAAAAATTATTTTAACTTGGTTCTGTGTACTCTTCCCCCAACAAGGGTAAACAACAACGTTGGTGGAATATGATTTTCCATTGAGAAACGGCAGCTCGGGGAAGGGATAACCTCACATCACTTTCCAAGTTTCCAATCTAGATTTTTAAATTTTAATTTAAAAAAAAATAAAGCCATGGAAGAACCCAGACCCCAGAAGTTCCAATCAAGAAACTTCTACTTCATGTCTCGAATGACTCGGAACTCATCACTGAGATTAAATTTAAACACAGATTCAAACCACAGATTCCTCCAATGGATTCCTTTGAGAATCCCTAATTATCTTGGCCAGAACTTTCTTACCAGCTTTGCATTGACCATCAATCCAGCCCAGGTGTGTTGGTTGTATGTAGTTATTAATTGAAAAACTTACCAAATAGAGCCTGAGAAGACATCAAAACTAGTACTCTAATTAACTGGAGTTGAAAATAATTATCAGTATTGATATTCTCTTCAGTTTTGATTCATTCCCTGAAAACAGTATGAAGACTCTTTAATTTTAGACAAAATCATAATTTTGCTCTCTAGTTTCCTGGCATCTGTTTGTCTCAGGAGACAATGGAACAGTGCGTCTTCAAGGATAAATCAAAACTGTTGTAGAATTACAGCGCTGTGGCTGTAGAGACCAATGTAGGAGATACGTGCCATGATGTATTGCTTTTTCATTCATATTAGAGGTGCAGAGCCATGTGATGTATGTGTTTTCTGGAGAATTTTGAATTGCAAAATTTTCCAATGCAGTTTAATTTGTATCCAAGCTTTTTCTGATGTGCTGAAGAGTGCTCCAATTTAGCATTTTTATTTTACCTGTATTTAGTATAGAAAGCTAGAAACTTTTAAACTGCTAAGAGTGACTAATATTGGAGTTGCAATTGATACCTATAGATTCATTAATAAACTTATGAAATGGAAATTTTTATGTGGAAAAATAAAGCACTGGAAAATTTCCCACTTCACACTATGGTATAAAATGTCTGTGTGTGTGTGTGTGTGTGTGTAAATCTTAGAATTATGAGTTGCCCTCAAAGGCAGCAGAAAACAATTGAAAGCAAATGCACAGATAACTTTTTTTTTCAGAGGTGGAGTTGCATATTCCTAAATTACCAGATATCACCCAAAGCAAAATTTGAAGTGAATTTGGGATCCCACTACAGCAAATCATCTTAAAAAGTGTGGTGTACCTTTTGATAAGACTAGCAAGATGTTCAGAGGATTTACTTAAAAGTATATTCTGATATAGTCAAATTACACACTTGATGAAGTAAGCAACGATCCCAAGTACACTTATTCACAGAAGTAAACAGCATTGCATTTAATATGATTTGCTACAAAGAAACTGGGTTAGGCTTGTACTTGCTGAGTAAAAAATTTTTTTTTTAAAAAAACACACTTAAAAACCTAGAACTAAATTTACTCTGAAGTTGATTAACAGTACAATCCTATGCAGTTCTACCCAGAAATAAACTGGACTGAATTCAATTGGACTTACTTCTATGTAAATGTGCTACTTTAGAATTGCAAGTTATTTGTTCCAAAGCAATTTTCTTCATGGCTAAGAGGAGTTGATTTTCTAATCGTGGAAAATTAGACAATGTTTGCATTTCATAGGAGCAAACATGATGAATTAACAGAATTATATTGTCGCATCAGATCTGGCTGACATTTGGCTAGTGATATACAAAGAGAAATACTTACAGAGACCAGGAGCTATATATTTTCCTTAGATATGATTCCCATTTGCTAAAGCAGGCAGCAGAGATGCAAAGCAAATACTCTACCACCAAGTTACGATTCAGTTGTTGCATTAAGAAGGTCACTATGTGGATCTACTAGGAAACTTATTGGGGTTTATTATTCAACCCCCTTTCCCCCACTGTCTCTTCTCTTCTCCTTTTACTTATCCCCCTTTTTTTACTGTAAAACTTGGGTCAGTAATAACAGCACAAGTGAATTCCTCTAGCCACCTGACTGGTGAGGGAGAAAAAGCATATAGTTTATTGTCAGTGGTGTAGCAAGAACAAGAAAAGCAACTTACCTGAGCAAATTCTATATAAAGTCTTCCTAGTTTTTCAAGGAGGTTTAAACAAAAATTGGCATCCAAACAAAGCGAAGAGACGAGACAGTCTTGTTAAGTGTCATTGGCCTGGTCTACTTCTTTCCATTGCTATTTTTGTCCCATAAGCTCAGAATCTGATTAGTATATTTAATTCCATGGAGCTTCAAGAATGGCCTACCTTTAATCAGCCTATTGGCACCCACCCTTTTTCCTTCACGTGTTTTAACAGACTGAGGGGGGAGAGAAAGATTCTTATTTTTAAAAACAAAGTTAGGGCACACTTAAGCAACATCTTAGGCAAAAGATATTTAATAAGACTGTATCACAATAAAGCACCAACAGCAAATACTTTTGTGGCAAACTACAAATAAGGAAATTGAGTGCGGCATAAGCTTTCAGCAGAGTATTCAAGGGGTTATGTATAGCCTCACTTACTCAAATGTCAACCTTACTGTCCCTATTGGATTTGGTATACCATTTGTGTAAATGAGGCTCCGGCAACCGAAGTACAGCAGGGTAACTGTTTCATCTGGATCTATCATAGGAATGAAGAGGTTTATATTTATGTGGAAAAATCATAAGGCATTGTCTTCCAATTATTTAAAAGTGGCTTTTGCAGCAGCCTGTGGCTCAGGGATACAGAGGCCTTAGAATACCTGCTTCTAGTAGATATCCCTCCCAGTCTTCCTCTATCCTAATGGCTCTTCTGTGAAGAAAAAAAGTCCCTGAAATACAGGTATCCACGTGTTAGGCTCAAGAGCCTGCTCCAGTACACAAAAGCATTAGCTCTTTGCAATCCTTTTTTCAGCCCAGAGAAAGCTTATTTTCTTCTGCTCTGGTTCTGAGAAATGGCTTAATGCCTTTAGGTAGAATGATTTAGGCTGTAAGTGTATCATAGCCTGAAGCAACAGCCCGGGAAAGCTAAAATCAGAGAGGTGTAAGTAAACTCTGTAAAATCAAGAGTAACCAGTTGGGAGTGAATGCAACTTTCAGGTGGGAAGTTACATTTGAAAAGGTCCTCTCTCATCCCCGACTTTAGGCAATGTTAGACCTTGAGCGATTTGAGAACTGAACCGTATGCACAAATATGTTCTGGAGACTAAAAGATTGAGGTTGCAATCCTAACACGTTTTACCAGGGAGCAATGACCTCTGTACTCAAAGAAAGTACACATGCACAACTGTACTGCAAAATCCCTAAAATGGTCACATGTGATGCTGAATGATTAATTACATCTAGTTTAATTCCAACACAGTAGCAGCTACAGCAGTGATACAAGACAGATAAATCAGCTCGCTGGATTTAAAGATTAGCGTTCATTCCAATCCAGTGCTTTATCAACTGGTGTGCAATGGCTTGATGTGGTGGCACAAAGAACGCATTCTGGTTCCTTTTGTTCAGAATTCCCAAAACCTGAAATATACAAAATACAATATTTGAGCAAGTTAAGAAGGATTTTATGGTTAGCAGCCAATTGGTTTAGAGAAGAGATGTGCAACTGGGCTAGCCCCAGTTTGTTTCATAAAGTATTTGAGCTCACTCCTCCTTGTGCAATTAATCGTTTACTACTTCCCTCTGCTGAATGTATTACTAAACCTGTGGGAGAAAAACCACGCGCATGCTTCATGACCTTTTCTAGAAAATATCAAAGACACTAATATATCCTAGGCCTCAGTGTATGTATGTAATCTGACACGTTTGCCAATTACACTTTGTTTTTCAGTGAGTATAAGCAAAGGGCAGGTGGATGTTCTCTGCATTGCATTTATCTGATCTGTCCCTTAACTTATGGTTGTTGGAAATGAGAACAGCCAAATGTTAAAAAGCAATGACAGGGAGAAAATAGGAACCTTGTCACTCTATGATTCAACTTTTTAGTGGTAAATTATCTTGAAAGTTGAGTCTGAATACTTTTGTACAAATGGAAGCTATTATTATAAAAAGAGGATCACCTCTTCTATTTTCATCTCCATTAGTAGCAGGATGGCACAAATGGTAAAGCCATGATTGCTATGTCTACAGGACTTTTAGAGCTTGTTTATGAAATTTGTCTATGCAACTTACTGGAAAGATCTATGGGCTCAATACAGGAACAACTGTCTATACCAATTCTTTTAGCAACACATAATTTTCAATTTCAACGTAATCACTGTACAATAAGGAGAGTACGAGGACTCTTTTGTCTGCCTGGGGAAAAAAGCATATCCATACTGCATGCTCTAACCAATACAGTCAGAGGGCAATCAATAAGAAAGGAAATTAAATTGAACTTTACCTCTTCTCTACTGAACCAGCGGGCATCTTCTATTTCAATGTTGTCAACTTTAATTTCTGTAGACACTGCCGCTGCTATGCAGCCAATCATTAGGGACGAAGGCATCGGCCATGGTTGACAAGAGACATACTGAACATGGCCCACTTTAACTCCACTTTCCTCCTCTACTTCTCTTCGAACAGCATTTTCAATTGTCTCACCTAATCAAAGAAGGGAAAGAACAGTTAACTGACAAAGCTCCAAGCTAGAATCACATCCTGTGCTTTATAGCATCTCAAAAGATCTGAAACTTTCTGCACAGATCAGAACACAAATCAGAAGTATCACAAATAAAAGGCAGGCAATATTTCCAATAAAAATGCATCTATAATAGCCACCCTGACATCATGACTTTAGGGGGAACGCGGGTGGCGCTGTGGTCCAAACCACTGAGCCTCTTGGGCTTGCCGATCAGGAGGTCGGTGGTCCAAATCCCCACTACGGGGTGAGCTCCCGTTGCTCGGTCCCAGCTCCTGTCAATCTAGCAGTTCGAAAGCATGCCAGTGCAAGTAGATAAATAAGTACTGCTGCGGCAGGAAGGTAAACAGTGTTTCTGTGTGCTCTGGTTTCCGTCATCGTGTCCTGCTGTGCAAGAAGCGGTTTAGTCATGCTGGCCACATGACCCGGAAAGCTGTCTGTGGACAAACACTGCTCCCTCGGCCTGAAGAAAGATGACACCGCACCCCAGTCGCCTTTGACTGGACTTAGTCGTGCTGGGGTCCTTTACCTTTTTACCATGCCTTTAGAATCATGTACAGTTATATCCTTAGAACTATTTTGCTGCACTCCTGGAGCACATCTCAGATGTCATGTGGCCTTCACTTTTCAAGGCACGTAAGACGATATAGGCATAAAAAGACTTAATGACCACAATGTATGTTACAAGAAAGCGGAATTGACATCCCAAAAAACTGACAACAGATTATTAGTTCCATGGCAACCCCTCTGTGAAAGGAGTCTTTCACAGAAGGGGTTCCAAAGTCCTGAGAAAATTGGTTATTTTTCTTTTGGGGGACGCCAGAAGCTACAGGAAAAAGGGACAAAAGTCACCCCAGTCTGCTTACACAACTTCAGAACCAGCCCAGAGTACACAAATTAATGAATTATTAAAATAAAACCAACAGATTTCCAGGTATGCCTATATACAGTAATATGGTTTACTGCAGGCCAAAGTTCAAAATCAGAAATCAAAGGGCAAAGGAGTAGTTTTATATTTAACATCTGGGATGGAAATAAAGGAAAGAAATAATATATACAAAGAGAACTCACCAGGCTCTATAAATCCAGCAAGGCAACTAAACATGCCTGAAGGAAATCTTTTTTTTCTTCCCAAAAGGCAGTGGTTACCATCTGGATGAATAACTTGCATTATCACTACGGGATCTAGAATTCAAGTGAGAGAAATGTATTCAAATTTAAACTGTTTCAAAAGACAGCAAGAAAGAACATAAGTGTGCTCATTCTCACTCAGCATTATCATCTCCTTTAAAAGCCTGAAATCCAATTCTCTCCAAGCCCCCTAGACGGTAATCTTAATGCAGGTTCCTTAAAAATACTTATCCACCTGTTTTTTGTAACACAAATGTCTTGCAGGAATATACCTGCCTAGACCAAAAGTGAACTTGGGAGATAAATTACCCTGAGCTGCAGTATGCGTTTGGTATAAATACTGGAGTAAATGACCTAGTTGCACACTCGACAGAAAGCAGTGACCTAATCAGCAACAATTCTTGCCTTCAGCTTCAGTCACAGATTAATGGTCCAGTGGAATACATTTTCAAGTGCAGTGCACAATTCAAAGTACAGTCAGCTTCGGCTTCCTGCAGAGCAGTGTCATGACAGCAAGTTTTCCAGGTCCTGTTGGATACAGGATTCTCTCTTATGCTTCAGGATTCTCTTCTGTCTTCTCTCAATTATCTATTCCAGAGTCTGGAATAGAATAATCTTCTCCAGTGTGTGTTTTCACTGGGCGACCTTAGGTCACTCACTCACTCTCAATCTAACCTACATCACAAGGCTGTTGTGAGGATGACGTTGGGAGAACTATGAACGTCACCTGCAGCTCCTTGGAGGAAAATTGGGGTATAAATGTAAATGATAACAGTAACAACAAAAGTACATTGAAAAGTTCTTACAATTCCCTAACGGCCCCAACCCTACTAAGGCATCCCTCAGGTGATGGCCATGGTTTGCACTGCTAGTTTGTACAAAACATACTTCTCTGAGTGTGCGAGGGAGGATATGAGTCTGAGGTTTATGCCTGCTCATTCCCAAAAAATAACACTATAGTTTGATTTTGCATCTGAACGGATCCTGTGACTCTTGTCTATATTTTGGTGTGAATTGTTATAAAATGATTCTCATTTGTCCTCTTCTCTGATGTCAAACTATCATTGATGGGGGGGGGGGAATCAGAGGGCTTTGGCCTGACCACCATTTGATGGTTTCATTCAAGTTTTTCATCTGTTGCTTTGTTGTTCATAATTGTTCTGTGACTCTGCTTTTAATCTGTGGGCTTTAAAACAAACTGAGCGCCATCTTTTAAGTATCAAGCCAATCCTTTTGCACTTTGATATTCAACCTTCTTGCTGCGTTCTCCCCTTTCTGTTGGCTGTTCAACCTATACCGTTTCCTTGCTGTCAACATGACGGATATGACAATCCCATTAGGTAAATACGTTTCAAAGACTGATGACCTGTGGAAAATGTATATGCTGCAAGGCATCCAGCAAAGGTTTCAAATCTTGCTGACTTCTAGTTTTGTAAGGAAATGTCACTAGAAACACCAGCTGTTGGCTCAGCGGTCTTGTATGTCTCCTCCTGTTCACAACTCCCTTTGTTTAAGCTTCTGAAGAACCACTTAATACCACATCCAACTAACTTTCTCTGTGAATATTACAGAACTGGTAATATCAGTCAAGATCGCGAGGACAAAATAAATAACAAACGATTAAAAACAAAAGAAAATACATGCTATGAGAGGAAAGGAAAGAAGAAAGATGGCAATAAATCAGTGTGGAAGCAACGTCAGACTATGCATGCAAAAGATCAGATAAAAACTTTAAAAAGAATATCTATACTAGAATATGTTTTGCGTGCAAGTTGACAGGAATAGGATGGCCAGCTAAGTCATCCTTGGAATAGATCCATTGGTATCAATGAACTTAAGACCACTTATTTCAATGGATCTACTCCAGGCTTGATTAATACTAGCTGTCACGCACGGTCAGTTTTTAATACAAAAAAATAAACAAGGAACCAATGTTTTAATGTGATTATTCTAGCTGGCCACAGTCCATTCCTTCTCCCTTTCAGCATGTGCAGTTTTGCTAGGTTGGTTTCAACTAGATAATAAGTTCAGATTGCAAGGAACTACAGTGGGCTGCCCTGGAATTCTTGCACCACTATTAGGGAGAAAACAACGTATTTGCAATTCTCTTACCGACTCGTGGGTAGCATGTGTTGTGAATGCCCTGATGGCTGAGACAGTCTTCCTTTAAGCAGGATTTCCTGTAGCCTCCATCTTCTAATTTGGTTGCGCTACCGCATGTTGGGCAGAACTGATACCGGCTATCCCATGCCAGGACAGATCTAGCCTGGGCGATGACTCCTTAAAAAAGTGACCACAAAGTGCAAATAATAAACATGCAGGGTTCTTTCAACAGCACAGATTGCAACATCAGCATTCCAATTCACCATGAAAATCAACAGAAGAACCGTTTCATGTTATGCAATTAAAGCTGATACAGAAGTTCTCGTTCTAATACAGTGTTACTTTTGGCCACTTTGGGTCTTTACATATGGGGGCGATTTACTACTTCAAAAGTACGGTGTGAGATGACAGCCTTGAAAGCTCAACCACAGCAGGGTTTCCGTATCACTGAAATGTTCCTGATCTTCAAAACAGCCAAGCTAAAGACCCATGAGGTTGCAGTTCATGTAACCAGAATGCTTCTGTGAGAGACAGCAGACAAGGGCAATGGAAAATCAGCCCTAACTTTATTTAGCCAAGAAACAAAACACAGCTGCATCTTGAGGAGGAGCAGTAGAGAACAAGGAAGGAAAAGGGACAAGAAGAGCAAGGAAGACACATCAAGCTGTGTCCGCAGAAGTGACTGTAATAACCTTATTCCTAGAACAATATTATGGTTTTCGCTGAAGACATATGCTCAATACAGGCAATCCAGTAAGCAGTAACCCACAATACAAATTGAATGCAGAAAAACCTTGCTAGGCATGAGAACTGAAAAGGATAAATAAAACCAACCAGTTTTCTCCCAGCACTAAAAAGAGACAGGTAGGTAGCCGTGTTGGTCTAACGCAGTCAAAATAAATATCTGAAGAAGTGTGCATGCACACGAAAGCTTATACCCAGAACAAACTTAGTTGGTCTCTAAGGTGTTGCTGGACAATTTTTTATTTATTTATTTACTAAAAAGAGAAACACTTAGGCATCTTACCAGCTTCATTTTCAGACAACTGCAGCAAGGAAGGCATAGGTGGATGAAGAAAATAACACTCTTGATGCTTCTGTAGAAATCTATCAGCAGCAGTAGCATCCATACTGAGTGCAAACCAAGCAACCAAACTATCTTCTTCACCTTTGCTTGCCTCTTTCCCCTTCAGAGTAGGAGGCAAGCTGCCTTTCACCTGAAGTTCTACTCCAAGAAAAATCAGCGTGATGGTTTCTGGCTGCTCCAGGTATTCCTTTACATCCTTGTAAGAAAGCTTATGGAGTTTAACTTTTGGAAACGGGGAGGTATCTTCCCTATCATCTGATGCAACTAATGGACTTAAATTTGAAAAAAGGATGTATACAGTAGTTGTCTGCTTCTGTTTTATGTTCAACCATTTAGCATCTGTTCTCTTCTCACTCTTCCTATCAAGCAATGTCCTGCAAAAATAGATTTCGCGCTCTCCAATTTCACTGGTCAGGAAAAATGGCTCCAGTCCACTCTTCACATTAGCTAATAAGTTAGCTATATTCTTATACCCCCAAAATTTGGCAATGTCCAGTGCTGTCTGGTTGGATGCATTGGTCATGGACTTGTCACACCTTATTTCAAAAAGATAAAATAAAATAAATTGTTAACATACCTTAATATAACCAACATTTTTATATAGAACCTCACAACATATAAGGTACCATAAAACCACTGCACAATGCACCTTCCCTCGCTCACTTCTGGGCAGCAGCTCTGAGCGAGGGAGGGCCACTCAATTGATTCATTTATTTTGTGGCAACTCACATAAATGCTGTCACGAACAAGTGGAATGTGCATAAGTTTGGAGGGTGTGTGTGCCTGTATTGTATTTAATGTATTATAATTTGAATTTCATAGGATACAACATAACATACAACAATAATAGCATTTGATGTAAGAAATAAAAGGATCCATTAAGATACAATTAAAAAACAATATGAATACTTAATGCACTGCACCCACTGTTCACAGCTGTTGCTTCCACTCCTAGACACATTGTGGGTCCCCTGAATGAAGGGCACCCACCACTGGTATCTTTGGACCAAAGTTTGGGAAACCCTGCTCTCAAAATACACCAATTCTCTTGCAAAAAGTTATTATTTTGTGAATCTTATCAATTCAAGAAATGGTGGCTAGCACAATTAACCTCCCCAGCCCCTGCCCCGGGCTTCAAAATGATCAATGGAAGCATCTCTGTGTACATGATGTTCACAGAATAAGAGAGTTTGAAATATAAGAGGATTTGATTTGATTTACTTTTATATTCCAATGTTAATGTTAGCCCCAAATTCAGGAGTCTGTATTGCTCTATCAGGATTAAAACTACAAAGATAAGCAATTTCCGTTTTCCCATATAATCCCCATATAATCATTCCGCTGCGTTGTGCAACACGGCAGCAAATATATTTAGACAATTTGAATAAATTAGTTGGCTGTGTTTTTCTCACCCCTTTTCAAGCAGAGCCTGCACGGTCTCAAAGTGCCCATTTCTAGTAGCATACATCAGGGCTGTCCAACCATTCTTCCCAGTTTCATTGATAAGTGAGGGAGAATGACTGAGCAATGCTGCAAGCCTGGTCTTGTCTCCAACAGCAGCAAAATTGTGAAGCTCAGAAATCAACTGCTGCTTTGGATTCCCTTGAACGTCTTGCATTTTCTGTGAACAAAGTTTTAAACACATGAACAGGGTATACAGTGTGTTGATCTGGTTTAATATTATATTGCAATATACACTAAGGACAATATAATGGAAATGGCTAAATGTAACCGGGACAACTCTCATCCTCAAATTATTCTCAGGAAAGCCATTCAGGCTGTTTGCAGAAAAAACAACTCAGAACTGTAACTCATAAGCTTTCCTCAGCTTATTCCACCACCAGCAGAGGTAGAGGGCTCACTTGGCAAGCACTTTCTCTTTAGCAGACTCAACATGTTTTCTTTTTAACTTCTGCCACCTAATAGGGCTACGTAAGGCTGCACAATCCATATAAAACAGAACTCTTCCATTTTCTGTTTTCATGAAACCGGTTCACAAATGTGCACAGTCACCAGAAGAGGGAGGTGACAGCTAGCTGCTTGTACACCCTGAAGATAATCATAGAACCATAGTTGGAAGGGACCACAGGGTCATCTAGTCCAACCCCCTGCAATCCAGGAATTTTTTGCCCAACATGAGGCTCAAACATACGACCCTGGGATTAAGAGCCTCATGTTCTACCACCTGAGCTAAAGGCCTGAATAGTAACGTGAAGAGTTACTCCGCAGTTGTAGTGGATGTCCTTCCAGCTTAAGGGCTGCAACCCCGCATATATCTGGAAACGCAGTCAGCTCTTGCAGAGGTTTCCAATACCAAATTCCAGTGCTGGGTCACTTAAATCAATCAGGGGGAGGCGAAAAAAAAGAGTGCCTCGCATCATGTGACGAGTGCCACCTAGAACTCATTCCAAAGGTGAAACTTGCAGACTGTCCTGACCGCTGCATCCCTCTTTTTTAATAACTTTATTTACATGTGGTCTTTTTTACATAGTTCTAAAAGAATAACTACAAATTAAAAGGAAAGCAAAACCACAACCAAACAAGGACACAACTTAAAGACAACCTCTCCTTCTCTGGTGTCCTTTCTTTCCCATCTAAGTTCCCAAGTTGTACTCTTACTAATTTTCTCTGACTTCCTCTTATACAGTACTGCTGAATTTATTCAAGTCCTGCTCATCTGTTCACTCGGGTTTTTTTTAGTAAAAAAACTACTCTACAAACGTTCTCCAATCCTTTTTATATTCTTGACGAACAAGAAGCACCCCCCTTTTTTTAGACAGCAACCCCCAGATTGCTCGCTACCCCCTCTGGCATCCTCCTGTCGCCATATAATATAGTACCAGAGTCTGGATCCTCCTTCTCGCCAAAGAGGAAACTTTCGGAGGCAAAGTCCAGCCAGACTCGCTCTAGTCTAGGCGAAGGAAAGGAAGATGTGGACCCCTTTAAAATGGGTTAAAATGGGAGGCCTCCGAAGCAAGGTGTTGAGACCAGGGGAAGGGCGCTGAAGGAAGGACCCTGGAAGAGACCGTTACACCACCTCATGGCTCTTCGCCTCCGAGGAACGCTTAGGTAACTCGCCCGTGGCCACCTCCTTCCGGGATCACCTGGACAGGCCCCGCCCTCTCCCGGAAGACGGCGCAAGGCATCCTGGGAATTGTAGTTTCCTCCCAACTGCATCCCTCTGTAGCCCTCTAATAATACTTTATTTCATACAAATAAGTGCAGGATATTTTAAACATCTGCATTTTTTTTTAAAAAAAATAAAATAAAACGGGATGCTTTCGTTTATTCTTTCTGGTGTTTGTATACTATTTTTTTTGGCGCGGGGGCGAGAATGGTGGTGCGTCTTTTTTAAAAAGCAGAGTGGGCTCTCGTTGGCTCTCGTTTCTTTGCAATAAATAAATGGTGTGCTCGGTGAAATAAATGGTAAGCCCAATGGAGATAACGATAATAATAATCCATAAGACCCTCCCCTAAGACTGGCAAGAGGCAGCAGTCTAGCTAAAAACGGATTGGGGGCGTAGCTGTCAACTTTTCCCCTTTTTTAAGGGAAATTCCCTTATTCCGAATAGGATTCCTCGCAAGAAAAGGGAAAAGTTGACAGCTATGATTGGGGGCTGGTGGCAAAAGGTGACACGAGTTGTCTATCACGGAAAAAAATCTGTGCAAACAACAAAAATCTAAATATAGACCATGTACTGCTTTAGAAATGCTTCAAGAGTATTAAAGGTTAACAGCACAATTTTACAGCACAATTCATGCGCGCTGACCCAGTAACAAGGTCTCCTGTGTTCTGCTGGGACAGGTTTCCCGCCTGCAATCCTGAACTCACTTACCCGGGAGTAAGCCTCCTAGTTCTAGAACTGCACATCCTAAGCAGGCACCATCCCACTTAAGTTCCAAACACCAGGTTAAAATTGTTTTAAATAGTGGAAAAAAATGTTCTTCACAGCCAGTATGCAAATTCTGAATAAACTAGAGTAGTACAGCTTATCTTTAAATCAGGTGGAATCTTGCCATCATTATCAACTTGCCACCATTGTCAAAGCTTATGTAGATTGCACCTATACTAATTGACCGGCAGAACAAACTCATGCACCACTTATTGGGAGGAGAGAGGCTTGAGGTGAAGAAGGATGATACACTGTTACTATGTCAGTAGAACAGCTGGTTTTTGCTGTATTCTGTGGCCTCTTACACCAGTGTAATTTATGTATAAAAGCAATGCCTTTTTTCTAAAAAAAATGTTTCGGAGTACTCTCATTTTCCTACTCATATTGAAATGCTGCCCCTCAATGAGGCCAAACTTAGATTCACAACATGTTTAGGGGTATGCGTACTCCTGCGTCCCCCCCGAAAAAAGCACTGTATAAAAGTGCTTTGTTATTGACTTACAGTGGTACCTTGGTTCTCAAATTTAATCCGTTCTGGAAGTCCGTTCCAAAGCCAAAGCATTCCAAAACCAAGACACTCTTTCCCATAGAAAGCAATGCAAAATGGATTAATCCGTTCCAAACTTTTAAAAGCAACCCCTAAAACAGCAGAGATCATACTCTGAAACATGTAATTAGTGCTGGTCCAAGGGTTTGTAGGGTTTGGGGTAAGATGACCTCCATGGTTCTTCCCTTTTCCAGTCCTACTTGCTCTTTACAATTCTTGCTGCTACCCATTCACTTAACCTCTCCTTACAGCCCTGATCTGTAGCACCATCCAAAGGTGTGAGCAGAAGCTGCTGTAGTTCTTGCTGCCCTCATTCCTTGTTTGCTCAAGGAGGGCAGGTGAGCAGGCAGCAACTGGAAGGAGGAGGAGGAGGAAGCAGCAGCTGCAGCAGCAGGGCAAGTTGGTTGAGAGGGTTGGTGGGGCCCTTCTGGGACTTGAGCCTCAGCAGTTACCTATCAAATGCCAGCCACTGATCATAGAATCAAAGAGTTGGAAGGGACCCCATAGATCATCTAGTAGCTCAGACCCCTGCAGTGCAGGAATATGCACCCAAACCTGTGACCTTGGTGTTCTCAGCATCATGCTCTAACCAACTGAGCTGTCTTCCTTGCTTATAATACTTCTATTAGATGAAACCACTTTGCTTCTAGAAGCTTACTAACAAAGGCTTTGTCAAAAACAAACATATTCTTCAAACTATAAACTGTAGCTGTCTATCTATATCTATCTATCTATCTATCATCTATCTATCTATCTATCTATCTAATCTATCTATCTATATCTATCTATCTATCTATCTATCTATCTATCATCTATCTATCATCTATCTCTCTATCATCTATCTATATCTATCTATCATCTATCTATCTATCTATCTATCTATCTATCTATCTATCATCTATCATCTATCTATCTATCATCTATCTATCTATCTATCTATCTATCTATCTATCTATCTATCTATATCATTCTATCTATCTATCTATCTATCTATCATCTATCTATCATCTATCTATCATCTATCATCTATCATCTATCTATCTATCATCTATCTATCTATCTATATCTATCTATCTATCTATCTATCATCTATCTATCTATCTATCTATCTATCTATCTATCTATCTATCTATCTATCTATCTATATCATTCTATCTATCTATCATCTATCTATCTATCTATCTATCTATCTATCTATCTATCTATCATCTATCTATCTATCATCTATCTATCTATCTATCTATCATCTATCTATTATCTATCTAGCTTTCTATCTTGTTTATTAAATATACTTATATACTGCCTTGGAACCTAAAAACCTCTAAGATGACTTACAAGTAACTGAGTTTGATACAAAAACTAATATCACATATCTGGTAAAATACAAACCTAACAATAAATGTAATAACTAAGAAAATCAGCAGCTTTCTGATGGCTGCTTCCATCTAATCCTAAAACTGGTTTGCCCCTGCAATCATTTAAGGCCACAGCTCAAACATTTTGTGCTCTTGAGATAAGTGATGGTTTTACAAATTGACCATCAAAGCTCTGCTCCAACACTGCCCTCAAAGCTTACTGATATTTTAAAACCAGGACATCTCCTCCTCCTTCTTCATTAAATAATGAAATGTCTTAAATCAAGTTAAGCATTTTAAAAGGGAAGAAGTAGAAAACAGTAATTGGAAATAACATTTTAAAAGAGAGGAAGTTTCATGCTAGTTGAAGGGTACCTTCCTCCCTCATTACTTTTGAGAAAAGTCCCAGTGACAGTGCCGTGTCAGCAGTCCCTAATGTGTCTGATCTTTAACATCTCTGGGAGGGTTTCAGCTGTCTTCCAAGGTATCATTACGACAGTAATGCAATGCTGATTGCCATGTTATTCAGAGAATATATTAAAAACCACCGAGAAATCCGGGTTGACTAATAAGCAACCTCTTCAGCCTTGCAAGCTGGCAGCTCTGGTCTGCCATTTCTCCACACATATGTCTCAGTCTCTTGTGAAATCGTACAGGTTTTAATTGTGAAGCCACTTCTGATGGTTAAAAATACAGTGGTACCTCAGGTTACAAACGCTTCAGGTTACAAACCCTTCTAACCTGGAAGTAGTACCTCGGGTTAAGAACTTTACCTCAGAATGAGAATAGAAATTGCGCGGCGGTGGCGTGGTGGCAGTGGACGCCCCATTACCTAAAGTAGTACCTCAGGTTAAGAACGGTTTCAGGTTAAGAATGGACCTCCGGAATGAATTAAGTTCGTAACCAGAGGTACTACTGTAAGTAGCAAAGATGTATGTGCAATGTGTATTGATCTGTCTTCATTCCTGCATTGTGTTTTAGAACAGTCGTCAGCCTTGGACTTTATTTGCCAAACTGATTTTGAATGCTGGCAAGACAGAGGGTGATTTGTTCCTGAGTTCAGATAATTGGCCAGTGGCTTCGTTTGGATGGGTTTGTCCTCTCCCTGAAGGAACAGGTTCATAGCCTAGGAGTGCTCCTGAATCTATTGCTGTTACTAGATGTCGAGGTGGTTACAGTGACCAAGCGTGCCCTTAACCAGTTTTGGTTGGTGGTACAGCTATGGCTGGTTTTGGATTGGGATAGGCTGACCACTGTGTCCATAAGCTAGTAACCTCCAGACTGGATTACTACAATGAGGCCTGCATGCAACTGTCCTCGAGGCTGACTCAAAAGCCACAGCTAGTGCAGCTCAACTAATATGGTACCTTGACTGCTCACTGGGCTGGAATATTACTGTCATGTTATTCCATTAGCTATTGAACAGAGTTCAAGGTGCTTTTTTAATCATAGAATTGTCAAGCTGGACGGGACCACAAGAGTCATTCAGTCCAATGAAGGAATCCTTTGCCCAACGTGGGGCTTGAACCTACAACGCAAAGATTAAAGTAATCCTCAGGTGTTATTATAAGGAAATTAATAGATACTTCACAATATGCTTGAGGTTCTAATAAGCCAGGTCTCGGTTTAACAAAAGCAAGTTTCCATTCATATTCATGATTTATAGCCACATAAAAGAGTACCAAATCATGCATATTCCCTTATTGTAGGAGAGAAGCGACAGAGCCAATTTACTGAAGCTAAGCCTGCCCGAGTCTGCTCTGTGCCTGGATTCAGCTTGGGGAGTGCATGATGGAGCCTCACAACGGAAAGTAGGAAATAGAATATGCTAAATAAAGCAATGATGCACCTAATGCAGGTGTCGGAGACCTCCAGGTGTTGCTGGACTAAAACTCCCATCATCCCTGGCCATTGAACATGCTTGCTGCCAGGCTTGATAGGAATTGTAGTTCAACAACATCTGGCAGACCAAAGGTTCCCTACTGAATACAGTGGTACCTCAGGTTACAGACGCTTCAGGTTACAGACTCCGCTAACCCAGAAATAGTACCTCAGGTTAAGAACTTAGCTTCAGGATGAGAACAGAAATTGCGTGGTGACGGCGGGGCGGCGGGAGGCCCCATTAGCTAAAGTGCTACCTCAAGTTAAGAACAGTTTCAGGTTAAGAACAGACCTCCGGAACGAATTAAGTTCTTAACCCGAGGTACCACTGGTTCTGTTTCTGGGTTAGCGAAGTCTGTAACCTGAAGCGTATGTAACCCGAGGTACCACTGTATTATATTGTAATGGTTTGATCAGAAGAAAAACAAAACAAAACCCAGAGATTAAAGGTCCCATGCTCTACCGACTGAGCTATCCCAGGTGTACAAAACCCTATAGAGTGGTACCTTGGTTCTCAATCAACTTGGAACCCAAACACTGCAAACCCGGAAGTAAGTGTTCCGGTTTGTGAACTTTTTTCGGAAGCCAAAAGTGCTCCGTTTTGAGTGTTACTCTTCCGATTTGAGCGCCACACTTCCGTTTTGGTGTTAAGCTGAGGTCTGTCTGTTTGTGCTATTTATTTTGTGTTTAGTTTTTGCAGCTCTTTTGTTTTGCTTTTGTGACTGTGTGGAACCCAGTTCAGCTACTGATTGAGTGATTGTGTGACTGCAATACATTGTTTATTGCTTTCATTTTATGGATCAATGGTCTCGTTAGATAGTAAAATTCATGTCAAATTGCTGTTTTAGTGTTTGTTTTTAAAAGTCTGGAACGGATTAATCCATTTTGCATTACTTTCTATGGGAAAGCACGCCTTGGTTTTGGAATGCTTTGGTTTTAGAACGGACTTCCGGAACAGATTAAGTTTGAGAACCAAAGTACCACTGTATAGTTTGGGACCAAGATACTTGAAAGATTATCTCAAGACTTATATTCCCAAACAATCACGGTGTTCTGCAAGAGAGGGCAAAAGATACCATCCTATCAGGAGGCATAATGTCTGCATAATGTCAGAATCGGGCTTTTGTGTTGCAGTACCCAGCCACTGGAATTTCCCATAATATATCAAACAGTCTTCTTCTCTATTGTCTTTCTGACACCTGCAAAAGATACTCTTTTCAACAAGCCTTCTGAATGGATATTTTAATCCCAGTTTGGATCTGTATTGAATTTGAATAGATTTTAATATGTGCTGTAATTGTTGTTGTTGTTTAAATGCTTTTGTATATCAATTGTTTAAACTGTTTTTAATGTGCATAAACATTTTTTCTTTTTCTATGAATTTATAAATTGCTTCAGGAGTATCTCCTGGGAAGCCATTTATAAATGAAATAAATAATAAGATTTGTGAAGGCGAGGCACAGGTGTAGGTCTTGGTAAACCTCAGATTACTGGTTTTCCTTTACAGTTTATAAATCTTAGTGTTTTCTAAATGCATCCAAATTACAAATCATCACTGCTACCATGATTGTTCTGTTTAATCACCTGTGAAAATAACACAAGGCAGAGACACTCGCATTAGCAGCTGCCGAGGGAATGTGTAACAATTGCTTGCGTTGAAAATGACTTATAAAATCAATGTTGCTGTTGCTGATGACTCCGTTCCTTACAGCTACTTCGCTGACAACTACTTTGCTCAAGACAACTTTCCTATCAACAGCAGGTGGCAGTGCTAGCAAAGCTTGAAGGTGCTATTGGATTCATGTATAAAAATTGCCTGATAGGCAATTGTGTCAATTCTTGAACTGGACGTTTCAAAAGAAGCTGCAGCTTCTGAATTTGCTAACTAGACACTACAAATAGTAGTGGTCTCAAGAACTGGTCAAGTTGAAATATAGAAAAGAATACATGTTTTGGACAATCTTAGCTGGCATCTTTCTCCCAAAGTCGAACTACCATCTCTTGAATTTCTGCAATCTCAGTAGGCTTTTATTGGTGTATATGATTATATACAGTACAGACTTCTATTGTTTACCTTTTTGGACACAGGTTCACAGTTTGTAAATACTCTTGGACCTGGAGAATATATAATTTCTCTTTCTCTCTCTCTCTCTCTCTCTCTCTCTCTCTCTCTCTCTCTCTCTCTCTCCAGACTATCCAGAAATCTGGAAATTTTCCCTAGAGCCTCACAGAGGAATTTAGCCATTTAGGGGGACAGTGGACAATCTATGGGAAGGGGAAGATAATTTCTTTTTTCTTTTTGCTGTCTAGGAAGCAAAGAAAAAGGAAGGCAGACTCCCAAAATGGTGTTTCAGCATTATAAAATGGCAATAGTTATGTCAAGAAATCTCTGATCATTGCATATAATTTTGCTTTAACTTACATTTTCAGCTTTTAAAAGTCCATTTCAACATTTCAATATAGATTTAATTACATAGAAAAGATGCTTTAGCTGCAGTGTGCATTGAGCACTCAAAGTCTAAGGGAAGCAGTCCTGCTTGAAATGTGTACAAATCAATTCATGATATTGATCTGAAGTGGGATGTGCTCTAATTTAAAACCTAGATCACCATAGGCCAATCTTGAAAAAAACTGATTTTTTATTTTTTAAAAAAATACATTCAATGTTTTGTAGATGATCTGCAGAGAAGAAACCTGTAGCTTAGAACACAGTCAAGCAAAGAATCTCCATTACAAAAAAGAATCTGTCCCCAAAAACAAATATAAAACAAGCCCAGCGTCATCCTTTGAAATTTACCCATTACTCAGTATTGTTTCTATCAATACAACTTTTTATGTGGCTGGGACGCTTTTCTTTTTTTTTATTCTCTAGCCAGATCCTGGCAAGATTACATAGTTGTCTGCTACAAAGGAGCACTGATTACCACTGACATTTGTTGGAGTTTTTGAAAATTAAAACCCCAAGCAGTGATTGTAATAAATAAGAGGTTTCAGTTGCCAAATATTAAATTGTGGAGCAGCCAATGGGAATCCCAGGTAGTGCAGCTGTTCTTTGAAGAAGGTCCATTTTTTTTCTTTCTATTCATAATTTTGGATTCAAGTGGAACATCACTGCCTTTTCATTTCAGGCTGCAATTGCAATAGGCATAAGCCCCAAACATCCACTTATCAGATGTGAATAATGTAGGCTGCTTTGGAACAAGTCCCCCCCCCCCTTTTTACCTGATGTGTTGCTTCTGATATATTTATTTCCCTCCATTTCCTCTTCTGCTTCCTTGAGCGGGAAAACAACAACAAAACCAAGTAGCACAAATTGCTTCTTCTTAAGCTCATGCCCAGGGCCAGCCCAAGACATTTTGCAAATTGAAGCAAAGAACAAGAAAGCACCCCTTCACATTCCATGTACAAAAGCTGACCAGACTGGCAATTCAATCTTTCTTCAACACTGGTGATGGGACAGGGACTTCCATTGCTTCTGAGGCAAGGGAAGGCTGCATGCCACGCACAGCTCTCTCCTCCAATATCTTGTTGCTGCTCTCTATCCATTGCTTCCTGCCCTCCCAGTGTGTGCCACCCGAGGCAGCTGGTTCACTCTGCCCAATGTTAGGGCTGGCCCTGATTAGACCAACTCTTCACTTTGTGCACATTACAAAGGTGAGAGGGGTGGCGCTGGAGGATCGGCTTGCACACTACAGGGGAATAGCGACTACAGGTTGAAGGTTGAGGGCTGAAGGTTGCAGAGAAAGCTGGTGACTAGGTTAAGAACATAAATAGAGCTTGCTGGTTCAGGCCAAAGGTTCATCTATTCCAGCACCCTCTTCTCACAGTGGCCACCCAGTTTCCTGCGGGAAACCCTCAAGTGCACTTTCCTCTCCTGTGTTGGTGCTGACCTTGAAAGCCCTAAACGGCCTCGGCCCAGTATACCTATAGGAGCATTGCCACCCCCACCGTTCAGCCTGGACACTGAGGTCCAGCGCTGAGGGCCTTCTGGCAGTTCCCTCACTGCGAGACGTGAAGCTACAGGCACCAAGTGGAGGGCCTTATTGGTAGTGGTTCCCACCCTGTGGAACACCCTCCTCTCACATATCAAGGAAATAAGCAACTATCTGACTAAGCAAGGCATCTGAAAGCAGTCCTGTTTAGGGAAGTTTTTAATGTTCGATGTTTTATTGCATTATTATTATTATTATTATTATTATTATTATTATTATTATTGATATTCTCTTGGGAGCTACCCAGAGTGGCTGGGGAAACCCAGCCAGATGGTCGGGGTATAAATAATAAATTATTAACATTATTATTACTGTGGTTTCCAGCAACTGGTATTCAGAGGCATTCCTGCCTCAGATCACAGAGGCACAGCATAGAGCTGAGTGAGGCAGCCTTGCCTAGTTCATTGCCATCACGAATTGGCTGGTTCACAGTGTAGGTAGGCCATTGTCAGCTATTTTGTGACACTACTGCCTTGTATTGTTTTAATGATTGATGGGCTGTGCCTTTATTGTGTCTTTTGCTGCGTTAATATGCTCTTCGCTGCTTTGCTATAGAAGCAAACCGTAAGATACCAATTCAAATAAAAACCTTTTAGGGTGTGTTGCAGCATACCTGCCTTTTTTATTATTAAAAAAAGCAGCACTTTACTTTCAGATGAAAACCAGCAGACAATCCAGTCCTACACATCATCTTTTTTCTACTTGGTGTGGCACAAGTAGAAGCTCTAGAGTACTCCCACCCAGCCCTTTCTCATACCCTCCAACATTTCTCCGATGAGAATAGGGACGTCCTATTGCATAATAGTAATTTTACTATTTATATCCTGTCCATCTGACTGGGTTGCCCCAGCCACTCTGGGCGGCTTCCAACATACAGTGGTACCTCAGTTTTCGAATGTAATCCATTCTGGAAGACTGTTCAACTTCTGAAACGTTTGAAAACCGAGGTGCAAAGGGCAGTCTGCAATTTCACTGGAGAAAATTGGGGGGGGGGGGAACAACTCAGTGGAAGCCATTTGACTTCCGAGGCACATTTGAAAATGGAAGCATTTACTTCCGGGTTTTCGGCGTCCGAAAACCGGAATATTCAGTTTCCAAGATGCCCAAAAATCGAGGTACCACTGTATATAAAAACATAACAAAACATTACAAAATTTTCCTAAATACAGGGCTGCCTTCACATGGCTCGGCGGTCAGATAACTCTGTAAATTTCTCCTGTGAAAATAGGGACATCCTACCATACCTTTCATCATTTCTCTGATGAAAATAGGAATGTCCTAAGGAAAAGAGGGACATTCTGGGATCAAATAAAAAACTGGGATGGCTTCTGTAAATCCAGGACTGTCCCTGGAAAATAGAGACATTTGGAGGAACAGCTTTCTGCCTTCCTAAGGCCTGCATGTAGTGATGGGTGCTTGGCTTGGACTGAAGCTGATGTCAGGACCAAGTTGAGCAGGGGCACTAACCCTCTGCAGATTTGGGGGAGTGTTGATTTAGGGGAGCGCAACTGGTTTGGTTGCACTGGGTTGTGCTGGGGGTGCTGCAATTATGACGTACAATGGAAGGCAGGATGGTAGTGGTGCTGCAAAATTTGCACAGGGCACCACTGAAATGTGAGACCATAATGTCCACCACTGCCCTCAAGTCCCCTCTTTGCTGTACATCCAAAGCTGTACCATACCACTTTAAGCTTTAAGTATTGCACTTGGGCAAAAAAAATGAGAGGCACAAATACAAGATGGGTGACACCTGGCTTGAGAGCAGTACATGTGAAAAGGATCTAGGAGTCTTGGTTGACCACAAACTTGACATGAGTCAACAGTGTGACGCAGCAGCTAAAAAAGCCAATGCAATTCTGGGCTGCATCAATAGGAGTATAGCATCTAGATCAAGGGAAGTAATAGTGCCACTGTATTCTGCTCTGGTCAGACCTCACCTGGAGTACTGTGTCCAGTTCTGGGCACCACAGTTCAAGAAGGACACTGACAAACTGGAACGTGTCCAGAGGAGGGCAACCAAAATGGCCAAAGGCCTGGAAACGATGCCTTATGAGGAACGGCTAAGGGAGCTGGGCATGTTTAGCCTGGAGAAGAGGAGGTTAAGGGGTGATATGATAGCCATGTTCAAATATATAAAAGGATGTCACATAGAGGAGGGAGAAAGGTTGTTTTCTGCTGCTCCAGAGAAGCGGACACGGAGCAATGGATCCAAACTACAAGAAAGAAGATTCCACCTAAACATTAGGAAGAACTTCCTGACAGTAAGAGCTGTTTGACAGTGGAATTTGCTGCCAAGGAGTGTGGTGGAGTCTCCTTCTTTGGAGGTCTTTAAGCAGAGGCTTGACAACCATATGTCAGGAGTGCTCTGATGGTGTTTCCTGCTTGGCAGGGGGTTGGACTCGATGGCCCTTGTGGTCTCTTCCAACTCTATGATTCTATGATTCTATAATTCTATAAGCAAGTGTGGCTCCCTCCTCCCAGTCTTGGGAACTGTAGCTTGTTAAGGGTGCTGGGAGCTGTTAGGAGACCCTTATTCTCTGCACTGAGCTACAGAGTGCTTTAACAGTCAATCCCTCTTCCCAGGTTTAACAGTCCCAGGTTTAACAGTCCCCTCTTCCCAGTTTTAACAGTCAATCCCTCTTCCCAATCCCTCTTCCCAAATTGTAGCTCTGTAAGGGGAATAGAGGTCTCCTAGCAATCCTCAGCACCCTTCACAGGTTCCAGGGTTCTTTGGGGAAAGCCAGGATTGTTTAAAGTGGTATGATACTGCTTTAAATGTGCAGTGCAGATGGGACCACAGTCCCATGAGCCTCAATGGAGCTTTGTTGTGGCAGTATTCAGGCTGCTTGTATGTATGACAGTGCTTTCATAGCCAGCCAGTTCTTCTGTTAATGTATTCCCATTATTAATCGGTTCACCTGTTGCACATCATTGTCTTTAGTTAAAACTTCACTAAGCTCCTGGCGTGAAATATCGGTAGTACAATCTTAATATTACTGTTCAGCTAGAATCACTCCAGTGGAATTAAACTGCTACCGATACACCAGTATGCCGCTAGAGGGTGCACATTACCTAGGTATTGGAAATAGATAACTACTCCCTTGCTTAAATTATTGTATAAAGAGCTGGAAGATGCTTGTCTGAGGAAGTTCAGAACATCAGACATTTCCAGGGAAGGACATGGGCTTGCAGATCATTTCTTTAGTTTTCTTCCTGATTCTGTAAATGAGTACACTAAGGGTAAATTTTAAGGTTAGATTTCTCCCCACACTGCCAACAGTTCCTAAATTTTCATTTTCATTTGCTAACATGCCCATTCTTGCAGTTTTAAGGTGCATTAGTTTTTATGCTACAGAGTCAATGAAAAATTCAATATACGTTTTGGATATGTTTGTTTTTGCAATGAGGTCCCTGCATTTGTTTAGGCTGTGCGGCAAAACAAATTATCTTCCATTACTGGAACCGTAAGCTACCCAGTATTTGGAAAGCTGATTTCCACACAAGGCACAAAAGAGGATTTCCCTTCACATACTTCTGTGAATAATTCCTATATCTGAAAATCACCTGTGGGAATAACCCCAAACACATTCAGCTTGGAGATCCTGATGGGCAGGCACTTTCCTTCAGAGCTAGATGTGTGTTTCAGTAACCACGAGCCATACATGGCATATATTCTTCAAAAAAGATGTGCTTTCAGATAACTCAGTAGGCCACAAACCACTTGGATTAAGAACTTTGTCATGCAGGGGTGGGGAATCCCTGTAGGCGTTGTTGGACTTCATCTCCCATCCCAACCCCAGCAAGGTAAGGGATGGTGAGAATTGTAGGCCAACCACATCTTGGAAAGCCACAGGTTCCCCATCCCTGTTGCGATGGAATTAGGCAAATAGTCCAGAGACCATAGAATGGTCTTTGTTCCTTTTTGTGGTTGGACTCCAACTCCCATCAGCCAACATGGGCCGTAGTCAGGGATAATGGGAACTGTAGTTCAGCAAGATGCTGAAATCCCAAGGCAACAGAAAGGACTATTTAGATATGCGACCATGGCTGCACGGATGTTATTGGCCCAGAGATTGAAAGAAGATAAAGTTCCTACCAGAGAAGAATGGCAGATGAAGTTGGTGGACTGTGTTGAAATGGCTACAATGACTGGAAGAGTCAGAAATCAGGAAGATTTTAATAAGGAATGGGGAAAATTTATAACTTAAAATTTATAACCACTGAAAACAGTTTAAATGGTTAGTAGGAGTGGAATATCACTGTAGTTTAAGGGTGAATTCTGGACACAATGGAGATGTAAAAGATTTGGACCGTCATAAAAGATGCAGGAGGAAATGATTAACAATAGGACCCACAAAGGGGAGGATGGAAGTCCAGGAGGTCTTGTTTTTATGATTTATGTTTGATACATCTCTGTAAAATTTTAATTTGAAAAACCAAATAAATATTTTTTTTAAAAAAGGAACTGTAGTCCAGGCACATCTGGAGGGATACAAGAGAGCCTCTCATTCTTTAATGCTACTGTATTAAGAGTTTATTGCTCTTCTAAGTCAGTCATCTGCCGGGCTCTAGGCATACAAAGCCAGTTGTGACCATAGAAGGCTTGGGTGGTGGTCCTGGTGATTATGATCTTTCTGGTTGCCATTGGGTCAATTGCCATCAGAAGTGTTTTATTTGAGAATAAGGAGAAAACACATAATTCTGGATTCTGGGCAACTGGATAGCTCAGCTGGTTAGAGCATGGTGCTGATAACACCAAGGTCACAGGTTCGATCCCCATAAGGGACAGCTGCATATTCCTGCATTGCAGGGGATTGGACCAGATGATCCTCAGGGTTTCTTCCAGCTCTACGAATCTATGTTTCTATGCTTCTATGAACTGTGCGCTAAGTTAACACTGAAGTATATTTCTGGTGCAATGAGCTACAAATGACACGTTGGTACAGACTGACTGACTGCCCTTGCTTTTAGTAACATGCAGGCAGTACTTTTAAACAGGAGAGCCAGTGTGGTGTAGTGGTTAAGAGCGATAGACTCGTAATCTGGTGAACTGGGTTCGCATCTCTGTTCCTCCACATGTAGCTGCTGGGTGACCTTGGGCTAGTCACACTTCTCTGAAGTCTCTCAGCCCCACTCACCTCACAGAGTGTTTGTTGTGGGAGAGGAAGGGAAAGGAGAATGTTAGCTGCTTTGAGACTCCTTCAGGTGGTGATAAAGCGGGATATCAAATACAAACTCTCTCAAATCCAAACATAGATTTATTTATTGGGATAAAACGGGGGGTGGGGTTCCCTTTGGAGAGCTCTTAATTGTTTTTGTACCTGGCATCTTCCGAGGTCACGTGTTGAGAATAGAATTAATTTG
Organism: Podarcis raffonei; assembly: GCF_027172205.1. Taxonomy (NCBI): domain Eukaryota; kingdom Metazoa; phylum Chordata; class Lepidosauria; order Squamata; family Lacertidae; genus Podarcis; species Podarcis raffonei. The sequence goes on from NC_070612.1 coordinate 39,685,801, forward strand.
CATCAATGCTGCTACAGCATTGCCACTGTGTAATGCATTGTAAACGAGTAGCTTCTCCTTCTTTTATTCATTTAAGTGCAGTGGGACACTGCTTGCGACCTTGTTCCTGACAAGGAGGACTCACTAGGCAATATCTGAAACCCAGTCTCCCCAAGGTTCAGTGTGGTGAAGCAATCATAAATGGCACTCTTCCCCAACATAGTGATTTCCAAATGCTTTAGACTAGAACTCTCCTCAGCCACAGGCAGGATGGCTCTGCTGCATGGGGCTGATGGGGGATGCAGCCTAAAACATCTGGAAGAGCTCCAAGTTGAAGAAGGCTGATAATGGACAGTGGATTCCTCCATCCATAGAATCCGCTTCTGTGCATTATCACCATTATCCTCAATACCTTAAGGATCACCTCTCCCCATACAAACCAACCCATACTCTGAGCATGCCAATGGAGACCCTTCTCTATGTCCCTAGTCCCAGAGAGATTTGGAGGGTGGCAACATGAGAACAGGACTTTTCTGTGCTGGCTCCCTGACTGCGGAATGCTCTTCCCTGAGAGGCTCACCTGGCACCATCATTAAATATCTTTCAACACCAGACAAAAATTATCCCGCTTTACTCAGGCCTATGGCTTTTAAATAATCTATGGGCTGTCAAAGTGTGTGAGGAGAGGACTCTTATTAACTATTTTATTGTCTGTCAGTATGCTTTTTATTATATTTTATTATTGATGTTCTGCAATATGTTTTTAATGTTATACACTACCCTGGGATCTTTTGATAAAGGATGGCATAATAATAATAATAATAATAATAATAATAATAATAATAATGCAACAGTGCTCAGATCAGGAATAGAGAACCTGTAGCCTTCCAGATACGGCTGGGACTGATGGGAGGTGGAATCTAACAACACCTAGAAGGCCAAAGTTTAGCTTAGATCATCCTTTAAGGGTGTCTCTTAAAGACAGTGCCTTGGCTACATCATCTAGAGCAGGCATAGGCAAAATCAGCCCTCCAGATGTTTTGGGGCTACAATTCCCATCATCCCTGACCACTGGTCCTGTTAGCAAGGGATCATGGGAGTTGTAGTCTCAAAACATCTGGAGGGCCGAGTTTGCCTATGCCTGATCTAGAGTATGCTCAGATGCCTTCTAGAAGGAAGTAACTGTAGACTATAGTTGGACTAACAAGGATGTGGCAATAACAGGACCTTCACCTAATTACCTTCCTCTTTGAAGTCTCAATGTCAGGAAGCAACAATGAAGAATGGAAGGGGGCTGTGTGCCATTGTTACTGGAACTGGTTAGGTTCACAGAGCTCCCTTCACCCAAGCAAACTACTGCTGTATGACTAATGCTATGTGACACTTATCTTTCTGCATTTCATTAAACACAACAGAAACCTAATCTCCAGTTACCTGCCTCCAAACTTTAATGATTCAGAATGACACAAATACATTTAAATGTGAAGAACGTGCACTCCCAAACACAAATTATTCTTGCTAATCCTTTGAAAAAATCGGATCCTAAATGTCATGATACATCAAGTTGTGTTTGATCATGTTGGTTTTGCAGCACACATCCCTCATTAACGATCAGGTTATTGTTGCAGATCACCGGAGGGCCCAAAAGATTGTGTATTTTCTTCCTTTGAACAGCTTCTGAAATTAATTTTGGGAGAGATTATGCAAGCCCGCTGAGTCATGTCCACCATTTCCTACAGCAGCTTCTTTATTTCCTTTTAATGTTTGGAGATGAGTCGGGAGAAGGCAGCAACCACTGAGGTAAACCAGAATGGAAGTTGCTGGAGTTCATAGAGACTTAGGGACAGGGCTTCCTCTAGCTTAAGCCTTCTAGGTCAGGAGGAAAGTAACTGGTTTTTCTTCTTGTCCTCCAGGCAGAAGGAAAAAAGTAATCTTGACCAATTCATGTTTGGTCTAAAAAGAAACAAAGATCTAATGACTTGCAACTTCCAGAATGATTAAATTTTCCCATGGTCTCCTGTGTACAAATCAGTCCACCTCAATGTGGAGTCAAGCACCAATTCATGCCACCATTCCTGAGAAATTTTAAAGGGAATGGAGCCTAGGAGAGGAGAGGGGAACAACTCTATTTCACTTAAAGGTAAAGGTAAAGGGACCCCTGACCGTTAAGTCCAGTCGCAGACGACTCTGGGGTTGCAGCGCTCATCTTTCTTTACTGGCTGAGGGAGCCAACGTTTGTCTGCAGACAGCTTCTGGGTCACGTGACCAGCATGACTAAGCTGCTTCTGGCGAACCAGAGCAGCGCACGAAAATGCCGTTTACCTTCCTACCAGAGTGGTACCTTTTTATCTACTTGCACTTTGACGTGCTTTCAAACTGCTAGGTTGGCAGGAGCTGGGACAGAGCAACAGGAACTACCCCGTCGCAGGGATTCGAACCGCTGACCTTCTGATCAGCAAGCCCAAGAGGCTCAGTGGTTTAGACCACAGCACCACCTGCTTCCCTAATACCCAGTCAAGACTGCTGTATTCATAGGAAAACAACAACTGCAAATCTAGCAACATGGCATCATTTAAAAAACAGAGGTTCCTTCAACTTTTCCTCATAAGACTTGGTTTCTAGACCCTTGCTCATCTTGGCTGTAATGAAATGGAGTGAGAATTCTGAGCAGAAGTCCTCATGCTGCAACAGATTTTTTTTTTTTTGCAGGTACCACTTTCAAATGTTTTCACAAACAAAGCTGACCCATTTTCTGAATACTTTCTTGTAATGAGAAGGTGGGAGGTCAGCCAATGGTCCTTCAGATGGCGTTGAACTTCAGCTTCCATCAGCACCATCTAGCAAGGTCATGGACAAGGAGAATTGTAGAAGGTTTCCAGATCCTAAGATCTAAGGAGGAAACATTTTCTCACAATTTGCAAAGCTACCCGGAAAACGTTTTGAAATGGCAGGAACTAACACAAATCCATGCTATGCAAAGGCCTTTCACTGAAGCTTAAGGATGTAAAGAGGGGCTTCTCTCCCCCATTCCCTGCCGGTATGCAAGGCATAACCCTAACTATTCAGGTTTGATTGATCCTGAATAATTTACACAGATGTTCTCTAATAATTCATTCATTTCTATTAGTTCCAGGCTGTCTGAAATAGCTTGAACATGTGCCAGGGGTTCACCCTACAGTTTTAAAAAATGGTTTCATTAAAAAGCAGTGAGTAATATCTATCGTTTTATCAAAAGTACAAAGCAAGAACTTTGTGGGGGGAAAGGAATAAAGAGGGAAAGGCAGTGTAGGATGATCAAAGCGGCATGTGTACTTTCAACATTAAACAAAAAATGACTGAGGAATGAAGGAAATTCCTCTCCGCTGCGATAGCATTTCTTTCTTTCTCTTTGCAAATGTGGGGAGGTGAGGAAAGGGATAAGGTATTTAAAGGATAGCAGGATGCCCCCCTCAGCTTCCTTTACATATTTTATTTTAGAGTCATGATATCTGCTGAAGGATTTTCGATCACACCAAATAACTCCAAATGGAGTGCAGGTGTTTAGACAGAGCAATTTAGGGGGGAAATAAAAAGAAATGCTCAGAACGGCACTTCCCTGCACCCTTTTATTAATGGCTTCATTGCAGTGAGTCGTGTGCGTTTTTTGCAATTGGTCTCTCTCCTTCACCTGCCAGAGTGAGTTTGGTTATTGGGGCCAGATGCTGAAGTCAAGTAAGAGAATATTCACACCCGAAGACAGCTGAGTGTTCATGCACTGAAAGCAGATTGAAGCCGGGGAACAAGAGGGAACCAAAGTGGAACTGATGCTGGAAAGAAGAAGTTGGCCTCTTATCCTAAACTGAGGGGCAAATGGGGCTCATCAACCTGGAAGGTGGAAGGAAAACTTTGATCCTAAATCTCTGCTGCCTTGCCAGATATATTTGGGAGAAGAAAAGGCGAAGGAGTAAACCCGACACAAATCTGGAGTCCCTAAGACAGTTGGGTGCCAAATTGTACTCCTCCTTCCAGCAACTCCTGGTGCCAAACGTATTTCTCTGCTTTCCTTTGGACTGCATCAGTGAGGCCAAGGAGGTGTGTGTGTCTTGTCATCTGGGCAGCCCAGGACCTCCATACACACTGCCCAGGGTTGCACTCAGGGAAGGTCACTTTGGGGCTGCCAACGCAGCGGTTTGACTTCACCCCCAGAGGCATACTCCATTGTCTCTCGAGGCAGACGGATGCCAACCACTCCATAGCAACTCAGAGAATGGCTTTTAGTGCAGCTGCCTCTGTTCTGTGGAATAGCATCCCTATTGTGATATGAAAGGCACTCTCTATTTGTACTTTCTGGAAACAATTGAAGACATTTTTGTTTTGACAAGCTTTCCCAGCGGGATGAGGATGAAAGATATTATTTTTAGGTTTCTGCCTAGCATGTTTAGTAGCATGGTTTTTAAAACCTATCTTTGGTTGTTGCTTGTATGGGTTTTAAACATATTTTTAGTTGTTTTTAGTGTGTGATTGAGGCTAATGTGAAAGGCAATTCAAATCATCATGAGCGTGAGCACTACTGGAAGAATGCTCGCTTGCCCCAGTGGAAGCCCTCCTTTCGCTACAGATAGCAGGCACAGAGGACTCAATTGGGATTGAGGTTACAGCATAAGCACATAGGAACTGCCTGCTGCATCAGGCCAATGGCCCATCTAGTTCAGCATGCTGTCCTCACAGTTGCCACCGAGATGACTGTGAGAAACCCACAAACAGACCCAAGCACAAAAACACTTTCCCCTCCTATAGTTTCCAGCAACTGGTATTCAGGATGTGGGTGGCTCTGTGGTCTAAACCACTGAGCCTCTTGGGCTTGCTGATCAGAAGGTCGGAGGTTCGAATCCCTGCAACGGGGTGAGCTCCCGTTGCTCAGTCCCAGCTCCTGCCAACTTAGCAGTTCGAAAGCATACCAGTGCAAGTAGATAAATAGGTACCACTGCGGCAGGAAGGTAAATAGTGTTTCGGTGCACTCTGGTTTCCGTCACGGTGTTCCGTTGCACCAGAAGCGGTTTGGTCATGCTGGCCACATGACCCGGAAAGCTCTCTGTGGACAAACTCTCGCTCCCTCGGCCTGAAAGCAAGGTGAGTGCTACAACCCCATAGTCGTCTTTGACTGGACTTAACAACCCAGGGGTCCTTTTTACCTTTACCTATTCAGAAGCATTGCTGCCTCTGATTGTGGAGGAAGAGCATAGCCATCTTGGCTAGTTGACAAAGTGCTTAAGCCCCATTCCCCTTGCATACCCTCCAACATTTCTCCAATGAAAATAAGGGCATTCTATTCAACAACAACAGCAACAACATACCCCAACTATGTGACTGGGTTGCCTCAGCCACTCTAAGTGGCTTCCAACACTTATAAAAACATAATAAAACATTAAACATTAAAAATTTCCATCTAGAGAGCTGCCTTCAAATATTTTCTAAAGGTTGTATAGTTAACTTATCTCCTTGACTTGAGGGTCAAATAATTCCATACCCTCCAACATTTCCCTGATGAAAATAGGGACATCCTAAGGAAAAGCGGGATGTTCCAGGATCAAATCAGAAACTGGGATGGCTTCTGTAAATCCAGGACTGTCCTTGGAAAATAGGGACACTTGGAGGGTCTGCCATTGTCCTGATCTAGACTGAAGCCCCACGCTTATTTATACCAATTACACAATTGCCATATTCATTTGGCCCAGAAGGCGAGAGAGAGGAGGGATGGGGTTATGCAGTCACACAGAATGCCAACCAGCTGAATCACTCAACACCCAAGCTCTGAAATGAGCAGTCACTCCGGGAATCACATGCAATGCCTTATCTTAAATGGGAGATGTGACAAAGATGCAGGTTTCCTTGGTGGAACCTTTTCATTTTAAAGGGGAAAAGAGACATGTAGAGACATCAAACATAAGCAGTAAGGTGGGCTTCTCCATCTGAATTATTAATGAAAGCATTGCTTTTAGAATTCTTTTTTTAAAAAAAACCTACCGTATTTACATACGCAACCATCTTAAAAGGACATTATGTTGGTTGCAAAGTCAAACATTTACACTTTAGGAAATGTTTTATTTATAATAGCAAGTGGAACTCTATTCGGTTCAGCCTCTTGGTGCATGCTGTGAAATAAACAGAGAAGAAGTGCATTACTTAGAATTTTAGATCACCCGAATTCGGTAGGGCCCTTTCAATATTCAGATGCTGTTCGGAGAATAACTGGGAGGATACCTCAACCTTCTCCTCCCACAACAATATTAAAATGGATGTGTGTCATTCATTTTACATTTAATTTCCAAGTGACTTTGAGAGAGAGGTTAATAAGTTTTGCTATGCATTATATTTGGATCTTCTTGATGTTTCAGAGGTCTAGCAGGTAGGGATGGGATGGGATGGGCAGACAGCTTCCGTTTGGTGTGCTTTGCCACATTTCTTTGATTTAAATAAACATCCCCATGATACTTCACTCTTAAATTTACATTACATTTAAAAATTGATTTTTTAAATCAATTTTTTCTTTGAATGTACATATCTTTAAACATCTTTAAATTAATTTAGATCATTTTGAGACTTTAAAAAATGTCATTGGCTTTTGTAGATGTATAACAAAATATAATAAGACATTTCACCACCTTATTGTATTTATAATATTTGTTTTTCTGCAAAAAGTTTCTCCATTTTTAATATATTTTGGAGCTGAGAACTGCATCACAACATTTGGAGAAGTGTGAAATTATGGGCAGTATTAAACTAAATGTTTGATTTACCATCATGATCAGCACTAGCTGAACTGGACTTTCCCCCACATATCCTGTATGCCCCCAAATCTGCAGTCCATGGGGGGAAATCTAGAGCCAGTTTAGGGGTGGTTGGAGGAGAAGGGGAGGAGAAGGGGAGAACATTTTGTGGTGCAATGAGAGATCCAAAAAGGAAGAAAGTTGGCAAGTGTCTTACTCTGGTTTCTAGTTTATTGTTGAGTTTAATTTTTTTTGAATGACTTAAATAGTTGTTTTTAACTTCTTTAATGGGTATTCATTGCTATGCCCGTCTGGTATGTAGCCAACAGACTGTATGCAGCTGCCCATAAATGAATTTTAAAAATGATCTCCATTCCTGCCCATAGATGAAGGAGACCTTCTCTCTCTCTCTGCACCCAAAACCTCTCTGTCTCTTGGGCATCTTTACTCAACATGCAAGGAAACGCGGGTTCTGGCATTGGTTAGCAAGAGAGGAGGTCTGTGAAGACTGAAGCACTCAGCCCCAGCTGAAAGTGGCCCAGGTGGGTCTTTGCCTGATGCTTGAGAAACACTGGTATAGGTCATTTGCTATTACCACATATTATCTCTCTCTCTCTCTCTCTCTCTCTCTCTCTCTCTCTCTCTCTCTCTCCACACACACACACAAACACAAAAACACTCCAAAATGGTTGCAATGAGTTTTATGGCACTTTCTCCCAAGCAAACATGCATAAGATTACATACCGTCCAACATTTCTCTGATGAAAACAGGGATGTCCTATTCAATGATGATGATGGTGATATTTATACCCCCCACCCCATCTGACAGGGTTGCCCCAGCCACTCTTGGTGGCTTTCAACATATATAAAAACATAATTAATCATTAAACATTAAAAGAACTTCCCTTCAGATGTATTCTAAAGGTTGTATAGTTACTTATCTCCTTGGCTCAGGGGTCGCATAACTGCATACCCTTCAACATTTCTCTGATAAAAATAAGGATGTCCTAAGGAAAAGCAGGACATTCCAGGATCAAATCAGAAGCCAGGATGGCTTCTTTAAATCCAGGAGTGTCTCTGGAAAATAGGGACACTTGGAGAGTCTGGGATTGAAGTCAGGCAGATTGGTCATATGACTGCTTACTTGGAATTATGTATCACTGAGCTCAACTGGGATCGCATCTAATAGTAATGTGTACTCTGGCCTTAATGGATTAATGCAAAAACATTATATTGTAAAGCAAAAGAACTTGAGTGTATTACCAACTTCACTGGGTTCCCTCCACCCCAGATTTGTCATATAAAATCTCAACAATACTTTGAACTATTTTTGTTTTCTGCTTTCCAATGTCTGCCTTCTCTCCTGCGCAGAACAAATTTCTCCTGAGTCCATTAATTTATTTTTAAAGTGCATTCAACCTAGCAGTTTTAGCGAGGCTGAAAAACTTGATGAGTTAAGGTTCTTTCTCCCGTGCAGGATTGGACCTTCAGTGCTGTATTGTTCTGCAGAGTGTTGTTAAGCAGCTGCCCAGGAGGCCCCTTAGAGAAGCTGAGCCTTCCACTGGTGGGAGATACAGTCTCCAAAAATCCCTCGCCAGTTGCTCAGGGATGTTGTTGGGATTAATTAGCTAATTACTTTTAAACTATTTAAGATCTTGGTTGTCGTATGCTAGAGACATGCAAAACATTATTAGGAGTGCTGTTAGTCAAAGGAGATGCTTGCTTGGAGTGTAAGCCACAGTTAGTGTGGATTGAGAGACCCTGTCAGCATATAACACATCTGCTCAGAAACCTGCATTGGTTTCTGAACAGAGGACAAGTTGCTATTAGCACTTAAGCCAGTAACAGTTTGGAACCAATTTACTTGCGAGATTGCCTTACTCCACAGGCAAATCTACACTGGGTTGTTATGACGTTAAAATGCGTTGTGAAAATGTGACACCAGGGGGCACTGTAGAGCAGTGATCCATTGTCAATGGTAAATTGCATTGACAGGTATTATTACGTTTTTTTTAAAGCGTTTTTGCAATCAGTGTAGATCCAGCCCATATATCCCTAGCTGACCACTTCGATCTGCAGAACTGGTACAGTTACAGGTGCCATGTTAAGCATTTGTAAGAAATCTATCTTGATAATTTTATTGCTTTATTTCTTTTGTGAACTGCAGTATATACATTTTTTGTAAAATAAAATAAATGCTGCATAACAGCTATTTGCGCATATAAGGCTTGGTGCACACAAGCGGCACAATGCTAGAAACTTGAGCTGTTAGAATCTGTAGGTGCAAGGAATGCCATTTTTAATGTAACCCCCCCCCTCCCCAAATCTCCCTTTAAAAATAAATAAAGAAGTACAAGGAACATAGCAGGGAGGAAAGATAGAGGCTGGATCTAGACGCATAAAAAAAAACATTTCGGGGAAATGTGTTGTAAATCTCATAATGAGAAATCATGTTGCCAAAGGATTGAATTCTACATCGCCATCTTGTGTCAAAGTGTTATAACACATTTAAAATGCTTTTTTAAAAACTACAAATGTAGTTAAGTCCCTAGTCAAGCCCTGTTTTGTCAGTTTTCTTCTTGCAGAAAGGTTTCATAGCATCATAGAATTGTAGAGCTGGCTGGGACCCCAAGGGTCATCTAGTCCAAACCCCTGCAATTCAGCTTCCCACAGCTGTCCCTGGGTGGGCTCAAATCACCAACCTTCTGGTTAACAGCCAGACACAGTGGCCCATTGCACTACTGGTTTTCTGCTGTTGTTGTTCAGCCCCCTCCTGAATAATTGTGTGCAGAAAAATATGTCTGCCTCCATGTACCTCTGGAGACAGCCATACCACCTCCCAAACAATATCTCAGGTAGCATTACAAGGCCACTGAATGGGTTATGCAACTTATTCCACAGCTCTATTTTCTGATCCTTGCATGAGTCTGAGAGGCTTGGCATAGATAGGTTTGCTGCAAAATACAGAGGGAACCAGAACCAGCCCCCTATCCCTGAACAGATGCCAATATCTCAAAACACTGCCTTCCATTTTGGTTTTGTAGAAGGCAAGTATGGTGTAAGTGAAAACTGAGATTTATTTCTTGGAATGTGAGTTTCCTTTGCATATGGAGGAAAACAGTGGAAACTACATCATGATTAATGAGGAGAAGTGTGTGGATATGCTTTGACCTTCAGTTGATTTTATTCCATCAGCTAATATTGCCAAAATAATTTGATGTTTCCCCTCTCTAAACTGCAAACGAGCTAAATGAACGCTGCAGTAAGAATTAATATGGTAACAGAGTCAATTCGCTGTACACCTTGTGAACTTTTGCCAGCACCTGGCTAGAGCCATGGGGGAATAGCAACATGTGTTTCACAAGAATGTAAGAAGAGACCTGCTGGATCAAGCCACAAATCTAGTTAGTCCATCACTCTTATTTTTGTAGAGTGAATGCTTTGATCAGATGCCCAAAAGAGTCTAGGAGGTGCATAAATGCAATGTTAGGAATACTCATCATGCCTGCCACCTTTGGCCATGTCTTCCTTTCATTAAGAAGGTTGATTGAAAAGCCAACATGTAACTGTGATGTCTGTTGAGCTAGCTGAATTGGGCTACCAGCATTTGAGATGTAACCTTACTCAGTGCTATGATTTTAGAAAAAGAAGTGCGAGAATTCACCATGAATGCCCGCTTGTTCTCTTAGAATGGCAATGGCGTCCACTTGAGAGCTGCTAGAACTGAGTACTGGCAAGTTCTGACTGAAAAAAGAAGTCCTGTCCTTACTTCTTCCAGATGGAAATGATGTGATATAGGTCTCTCTCTGTGTGTACAAGGGTCCAAAGGAAAGTCTTGGTTTAAGAAAGAGAGAGACCTGGTTTTGAGACAAATGGAGAGATAGGGAAGGCAGGGAGAGTTGCTACCTAGAGAACTGCTGCTTGTAGGAACATTATGCCATCTTTGTCTGCACCTTTGCTCAACTTGTAGACCTGTTGTTGTTGTTTAGTCGTTTAGTTGTGTCTGACTCTTCGTGACCCCATGGACCAGAGCACGCCAGGCACTCCTGTCTTCCACTGCCTCCCGCAGTTTGGTCAAACTCATGCTGGTAGCTTTGAGAACACTGTCCAACCATCTCATCCTCTGTCGTCCCCTTCTCCTTGTGCCCTCAATCTTTCCCAACATCAGGGTGACCTAAATAGACCTAAATAATCATTTTGAGTCTCCAGTGGAACCTAACACAGGTAAGAACTGCCCCTGAGACTTCTCACTGGTGAGGGAAGTGGTGAGAATGTAACAAGATACTGGTAATTCTTTGTTTTGTTAGTAAAGTTATAAAGGATGAGGGGGGAAATAGCCCAGGCCAATATTTAGGATTTTAAGCATCCCACACTCAAGTCTTTGTTCTTGATACTCATCCCCAATTCCCTCCCCTAATCTGTGCGGAGGGTTTTTACCCCCTCACTCCCAAATGTGATGAAAAAGCTGGCTCAAACATTTCAGGCCAGCTTTATTGTCTTTCGTAAATGCTTCACTGATGTCATTTTGAAATACTTTATCTTTTAAAGAGTACATACCTAGAGCATTTTGTGACTCACCAGGCTGAATGCAGTCCACCTTCCATGAATGGTGTCTCCTGTTTCTTTCCACCTGTCTGGGAGTATCAACCTCCCCCCAAAAACCTCAGTAGGATGCACAGATGCCTTATGTTCTCAGCTCAGTGACTCATAAATTGTGTTGGCCTAATTCTGCCTTCCTTCACCATGATCTCCTGCCGTGTGCTTGGGTGATCAGTAATACAGCAAAAGAAAACAACTATTTTTTGGTGAGCTTCTCTTTAAAATATAGCAAAATCCATAAAAGCAATTGTCTCTTAAGAAGATTTGTCTTCTGAAAGGGCCATTGTTTACTAAGCACTCTGATTCTCCATTACTGTCCCTTTTCCAGCTTAGAACCAGGACCAGTTCTAAAAAATGCTCTCATCTCTGATTCCATGATACATTTTCTTCATACCAACTTAAAGTATTACCAGCAAAACATGCTTGCCATGCGCTGAATCTGTCAAGCCTTTAACTAGTTTCTCCTTGGGTGTCCATTGAAGATGAAGCAGGTTTTGAACAAATGTGTCTTGGGGACTATTTGTTAGCTAATTTTTCATCTGAGTTTCTAGCTGCACTAGCAACCTGAAAGTGAAAAGCGGGGGGGGGGGGGGTTGCCCCCAAAGACAAATAATGTCTTCGATGGAACTGGAAATATAGTGCTTGCTATATATCCTGGAAGATCAATTGCTTTCCCAATTACCGCCATCCATTGCTTTCCAATCTGTGCATTTAGTTAAAACAGTTGGCAGTGGCTCTGAGATTCTGAAACATCATTTGGAGGTTCTTCATAAGAATTTAAAACCTGCACCTATCTAAAGTTTCCAGGAGTGTATAAATGATACATGGTGTTGTAAAAAAGAGTGTTCATAAAGGAGATGCATGGGAAAATAGCATCTGCTGAGGTCGCAGCATGCAATCAAAGCATGCAATTATTTATTTGGTCCATTTATAGACAGCTTGCTGCGCTCAGATCTCAAAGCATTTTGTAATAGTGAACAATCCAAACGCATCCGTCAATATACACCACCCATATCCATTATAACTGTTTCTGTAAAATTAAGTTCCAGGCACCATGACACAAACTCCCAACCAACAGAGAAACACATATTCACACAACCAATCCACACGATAACGACACCTTTACCATCTATTCCCACAGCCACTTCAACCATTCACAATCAAATACAATACAAAATAAAGTACTTCTTCATGCAGTGCATAGTTAAACTATATAGCTCCCATACGAAGCAGCGATGGTCACCAACTAGGATAGGTTTAAAAGAGGATCAGGCAAGTTTCATGGAGGACAAGGCTATCAACAGCTATCAGCCGTGTTGGCTATGTTGCTGTTCCTGCTTAGCAAATGGATGCCTACAAGTGCACTGCAACGATGCCACAGATAATTCTACCCATGTTGGCTAAGTTCAACTTCAACTTTCAGAGGTATTATACCTCTGGATGCCAGTTGTTGGGACTGTGGCTGGGCAGAGTGCTGTTGCGCTCATGTTGCAGGATGCTTCCCACAGGATGCTGGACTAGATGGGACTTTGGCCTGATCCATTGGCTCTTCTTAAGAAGTGGTCTGCTGGACCAGGCCAAAGAGCCACCTAGTCTGTCATCCTGCTCTTACGTTGGCCAAACAAATGCCTAGGAAAATTTTGGAGACATGACCTGAGTGCAACAGTACTCACTACTACCTGTGTGTTCCCCACAACTGGTACAGAGACCCTCCAGGATAGAGTGACGAATAAAGATATGCACATCTTTGTTTGAATTTCAAGACTATCTTTCCCCCTCTCTGCTTGCTCTCCTCCAGAACATCCTGCTAGAATAATTCTATGTGGTTCAAAGACAAAACGTTAGTTGGTCTAAATCACGAGAGGCAATGTGGTACCCTCCAGATGCAGAACCTTATAAACCAGGCAGCATGGCCAGGAAAGGAAGATGAGAGATGTAGTTCAGAACATCTGGAGAGCATCACATTGCCTATCCCTGCTCTAAATAATCCATTGTCTCGGTTTCTCGGCATTCTGAATTATCACAAGATTTGGGTCCGTTTCCCTTTGCCAAAGTCCACCCGCCTATTTTTTGTTTCCATACAATTTTCCGGCACATACATTCACAGAGGTTTTAATAGGGGATGTCAGTGCTAGTCACATTTTTTTGTACAGTGTGAATAAAGCCTTTTCTTTCTTACTCTGCAAACACATCACCTTCAGTATGCTATTGGCAAAATCAAAGAATGAACTTGCTGGCACATGACAATGGTAGATTAGTCCTCCTAGAGAGAGGATAATTCATCCTGCATGAACCCAGGAATCCATGAGGAAATGTGCACTGCAGCTGCTCCTCTTCTTATGCTGCAATTGTACTGTGAAGAAATATCTTCCAGGGCCACCAGTGCATCTCCTATTCATTAGGCACAAATACCCACATTTTCCCTCTCACATCTCAGCCATTCTAACTAGTGGTGCTGTCCTGTGTTCTTACTCCTAACAAACTGGATGTCTCTCCCTGCCTCTCCAGGGTTCTTTGTATCTTTTTCAGTGTGAGATTTGCTCTTTCCATGTGTCAGTTGTTCTTTTGTGCAGAGAAACTAAATTAGTAAAGGGGAGAAATGGCAATATTTCAGGGGTCCAGGTGCAATTCCATTTTTCTCTTTTGCTTAAGATATTTGATTGTGTTGTTTGTGTATGTTTTTTTGAGGGCTAACACACAGGCTGGTCTTTCCTGCTACTCTGGCATTACAGTGGACGCTCGGGTTGTGAACGTGATCCGTGCGGGATGCACGTTCGCAACCCGCAGCATTCGCAACCTGCAGCGGCGCGTCTGCACATGCATGGGTTGCAATTCAGTGCTTCTGTGCATGTGCAAAGCGCGATTTAGCACTTCTGCGCATGTGTGACCGCCGAAACCCAGAAGTAACTTGTTCTGGTACTTCTGGGTTTTAGCAGTCCGTAACCCGAAAAAACACAACCTGAAGAAGCTGTAACCTGAGGTATGATTGTACTCATAATGGAGTTGCAATCATGTGCCTTCCCAGCAGCAGTGTGGAGAGCACAGCAATACAAGTGGAAAGAATAAATAATATAATGACATCTACTGTAGCCCCAACAAGCATCCCTGGTAACTGTGACTGCCCACCAGTGTGGGTAGGATGCTCCTAAGCCATGCCCACTGAGCTGGCAGTACCCCAACAGCACAGAGGTTACACCAGCAATGCACAGCAATGTGCCATACAGCAGGCACCATGACTGCGAAACCTCAAGATCATTTTACCACTGAAGTGCAAAGCAGAATTTAATAGCTATCCTCACTCAGCGGATATAAGCTTGTTAAAGATTCTGTTGGACTTTAATAAAGGTGAGCAAAATCAAGAATGCAAGGCACTCTGAGCAGTCAAAATGCTATATAATTGCGAAATTCTATCATAGTCTTTAAACTGCATTGCATTTTAGGCGAGACATTATAAGAACATAAGCAGTGGAATGGTGGGTCAAAGCAGAAGTCCACTTAGCACTCTGTGTCCATCATCCACATGCCCTTGGGAAGCTCACAAGCAGGGCGAGATAATAACAGACATCCCTTGTTTGTCTCCAAGCATCCAATTATCGGAAGTATATTTCCTCTGAATGTGGAAGATGCATTTCTAGCTTTCGCAGCTAATAGTCACTAGTGGATGTTTCCTCCATGAATTTCCTCTCATCATTTAAAGCCCTTCATGTCAGTGATCATCACAATGTCATGTAGTAATTCCTTAGGCTAATTTGTCTTGAGTCAACTGCTTTAAATACAACAGCCCTGTTCTTATGCTGGAAAAAAAGAGACAGAAGCCGAAGAATCCAACCTTTCTCAAATAATTGTTTTCATTATTTAATCTCCAATGAGTCCCTCCTTCACATCTTTTCATCCCTCCCCATAGTAATCATAGGCCCATACAAGAACTGGATTCATAAATTATAATGGGGTGTGTGTGTGTGTGTGTGTGTGTGTGTGTGTGTGTTTTAACCTCCCCTCAGGTAAACCTGGGAACCAGTTTTGACAGTAACTTGCTACGTTACTCACAAAGCAGAACTCTCTCCAAGCCTTCAGATTAGGTGTTAACATGTAAAGGCTGTGGGAAGAAGCATAGGAATTATTTGATTTGTATTATCAACAAGCCCCAACTGCAAAGGACCAATGAACTCAGATGTGTGGCAGGTTGGTGTGGTGCAGAGATAATGGCTTTGTATGCCAAACTGGCCCCTTGCTGGGCCTAACTGGGCCTGAAGGATGGAGGTTCCCCACCCCTGCTCTACATTATTCTTTCTGAGGTGGAGTTTACTACTGAAGGCAGAACTCCAAAACTGGGTACAGAATAGGTTTTATATAACTGAATTGTAACACTTTTACAGCTACAGTGGTACCTCGGGTTACAGATGCTTCAGGTTACATACGCTTCAGGTTACAGACTCCGCTAACCCAGAAATAGTGCTTCAGGTTAAGAACTTTGCTTCAGGATGAAAACAGAAATTGTGCTTTGGCGGCGCGGCGGCAGCAGGAGGCCCCATTAGCTAAAGTGGTGCTTCAGGTTAAGAATAGTTTCAGGTTAAGAACGGACCTCTGCAACGAATTACGTACTTAACGTGAGGTACCACTGTAGTTCCTTTTCATCACAATTCCTTTCACCTTTTCGCTGCTGCAACACACTAATCTGAGTTCAGTAACCTGAGATTTATACAATCTCAGTTCTATGTAAAGCAACAGGACGGAAATAATTCAGATTTAGTAATAGTATCTTCAGCTTCCCGTGAGTGATTTTTAAATTTTTTTGTTTGTTTACATGAATATCCCGCCTTTCTCCCCAAAAAGAGCCCAAGGCAACATACATTAGACCTCCGGGTATAGGGTGGCATATAAATTCAATTAATAAATGAATAAATAAAATAAAATGTGGATCTCAGGCAGTTACCCATCAGGCACTGACCAGACCCAAACCTGCTTAGCTTCAGCAAGATGATGGCCTTGTGTTCCTTCATATTATACTCTGGGACCTATCACTTACCAAAAGACTGTTAATGTTCACAGGTGTGAATGCTAGTGAACCATTTCAGGAAGCCATGTTGATTTTTCCCTCAGCAAGGCTTATTGTTTAATACGGTTAATATTTCTGCCTTTAAGAACGCTTGTACAAATTTACCAGGATAGAGGTTAGTCTAGGAAGCCTGTAATTTCCTAGATCCTCTTAAGATTTTTTTTTGAAACTGAGGTTACACTGGTCTTGTAAAATTTGCTCTACGTTTGGCAAACATTCCTATTCAAAGAACAGGAAATTAAGGAAACTTATACAGTTCATGGCCTGGAGATGATACAAGCATTGCATTTGTTTTCATGTATTCGGGTCTCTATACCCCGTTTTTAGACTTGGCAAAAATGTGCCTCAGTTTATTCTTTGGAACTCGAGTACTTTTAATGCAAAATAACTTCCATATTATAAGACCACCCCTGTAACAATAAATGCTACAGTGTATTATTGCCAAGTTTAAACAGTTTACAACAAGAATACCACACAGAGGCACTAAAGCAGCTTAATATTTTCAGTGGCAATATAAAACGTTTTATAAGCTCACGAAGACAGTCCTTCTGAACATTTTTATGGGAAAGCAACATGATAAGCTACAGTGCTTCCATAGTTTGTAGTTCAGGAAAGCTATGTTTCCCTGAATCTAGCTTCTACTTTCACTGAAAGACCAATTCTGTGGGAACCTCAAACCAAGAGAGAGAGAGATGATGATGGGGGGGACCCCACAACATGGAGAGGAGGGGAATGGACTAGAGCAGGACTTCTCAAACTTTTACGGCCAGGGCTCACTTGAGATGTCTGAAAATTATTTCTGAGGTGCACCAGTCACAAAACAGAGATAGATGGAGGCAGAGTCTAAGAATTACTGATATCACTTTCTAATCCACTGTTGGAAACGCCTCTCAAAGTAATTTTCACTATCTCCTGTAACTTCTTCTCCCATTCTCCTTTCACACTCAGTACGTACTTTCTGCCCCCTGCCCTCCATCTCCAGGTAGTTTCCTTCATCCTCCTCTCTTATTCCCTTCTGTTCTATATTTCAATTTATTGTTGTAAGTACAAAAAACAAAACAAAAACCTTTTATTTTCCTTCAACATGTCCTCTGGACCTTTCCCCTCAAAAGAGGAAGACTTTCCTTCCCTTGCAAGGGGTTGCTGGTGCTGCCCTTGGTCCACCCAAAAGGCTATACTGCATGGCTTAGGAACAAGGCAGGTAATGAGGAGGCCGTGGGCAGGCTGTGGTACCAAGGCACACTTGAAACTGGCACAAGACTCACCAGTGGGTTCCATGCCACTGTTTGGGAAGCATATTGGAACGGAGTATGCTGGGAAAGGGCATGATTGGTTGGAATACTGTACAGGAGCACTCCATACTGCCAAAGCCTGTTGCAGGCCCTCCTTGTTTTACCCTGTGACAAATATTTAGAGAATGTTTACAACTGCTGTTTTTATGACTCATAAGTCATGATGAGACTTCAGTTCCATACTGCCTGGTAATTCTCTCCCCCGCCCTATGGTTCTTTAAGAGAAATTGATGGCATTATGTTTCCAATCCATGCTAAAGAACTCAAGTGGAAATGAATGTCACTGCTTGATGCAAACAACTGTCACCTTGACGCGAGTGAAACTGATAACCGTAAGTGTTTTGAGCATCCTGTGTGAAGCACCTGCTTAATATGCAACAAGTTGTCTTGCAACGTGTTTGATTTCTGTTGTTGTTGCTGCTCTCTAAATGGATAAAATGTTCGTGGGCTAATTATAATTTTAACTCAACTTTGTTTCTAGTCCAAATATTTTATCTGTGTTTGTAAATGGGAGGCTTTGAGAGAGTAACGTGTATGGGCCAATTGATGCTCCCGCTTTACAGATTGCAGAGATGAAGTAGGAGATATAAAGGGATTAATGTTAAACTGGAGGTAAATTCCTGAAAGCAAACAAAGGCAGGGGGAAAACAATGCAGGCAAGTTTTCAAGGTTAAACAGAGCAGTTATTCTAAGAGCTAAATGGGTTTTAAGTCTCTAATCCAACCTGCATCATCATTGCCAGTGAAAAGGTTCATAAAAAAGATTTCTGCCTTCCTTCCCCTTCTGGCCCCAGAGTTTGGATGTGCAGATCAAGACCCCTGAACTGTCCCATTCACTTGAACAGAAAATGCCATTTTTTGCAGAGGTAGCAACACTGCTTCAGTGCCCAGACTTCGCATTCCATGGGAGATAAGGTTCTTCCAGAAAGCAAACGCGAACTTCACACAACCAAATTGTCACATTATAAACATGGCTTCGATATACCAATGTTGCATTCTGGATGAATATATATAATCCAGATTGCTGTGCAAAAAGTCAAAGGTTCAGTCCCTGCCATCTGCAGTTCAAGGGATCAGAGATCGGGATGCTTGGAGACTGTCACTATTATTGGGTAGGAATCAGTCACATACCATAAAATTCAAGTCTTTCAATAAAAGTGAATCAGGAAGTCTTGCACAACAAATCCAGATTGTTCTTTTTGCAGTAAGGAAAGTGAGGAGGAACTGCATTAGAAAGTGTGGGATAACACTTGCTTTGATGCAGTGTTGGCTGCGTACACACCATATCTTCAAAGCACATTCAAAGCACATCCTTTCCTCCAAAGAATTCTGGGCACTGTAGTTCACCTCTCACAGAATCCCGATTCCCAGCAAACTGTGCTCCAGATATGCTTTAAAGGCATAGTGTGTACACAGCCGTTGCCTAGCCTCCCATCAAACAAATCAGGATGAATACTCAATAAGCAGGTCATCTGGAAACAGCCCTAATGATGTCAAAGACATCTATCAAAATCCTGAATTGTGGCTCTTTGAACTCTGTAAAGAACTGTTTCAGGATTCTTTTGGGGGGCTGTGCTTCAAATGCACTTTAAATTTATACAGCCCAGGATCTGTTAATAACTGTGCTGCTTTACAAGGCCACTGATGAATCATACTGGAGCTATCCCAGTCAAACATTCTCTTTGTAAGAATACCAGCAACCAGTAAGTGCAGGTTTGCCCAATGGAAATTGAGCAATGGTCCACCTTCTGGCCTCCAGTGATTTTGGTTGTAATGTAGATGCACTGAAGATGGCTAATATTTTGTTTAGGATACTTTGCTGTGAGTTAGGTATGCCAGCCTTGGTTTAGGAGGCTGGAATGGGTGAAACAATGGAACTAGCCTTTGATATTTAATGCTGTTACTAATCGGTTATGGAAACTTCCTTTTTTGTTTTAAACTTAGTTTAGGAAGGACTACAAAGGTACAGCCATTTTTTAAAAAAGATCTCTGAATTTACTTTGTATTGACGTTATCCTGAAATCAATAATTGAGGAAATAGGTTTTTTCACCGCTGAAGTTCAAATTAAACTGCTTGTCTACTGAATCAGGCTGAAATCTGCTTCTGTATGCAGAGATGCATTAGCTCTAAGTACTTATCACATCTCTTTCTATCCCCTCCTGAAAGCAGTAAACTCCAAATAGTCATTTTCATTGTAATCACTATAAATTAAAAGTCACTGGTGTTTCAGTGGTAAATGTTTGTTTTCTGAAGTTTGCAACTTCACTGTAAAAGTAAAAATTGAAGTGAAAGAACCATAGCAAAAAGATAATTTTAAAACATACAACATCTTGCAACAACGGGCAGCAAAAAACTTTAAGCGATCTTCCAAAACCGTCTGCAATTTTCAAATGGTCCATGGAAAAATTTTTTTTAGAGCCACTGCCCTAGTACATGTGTTTTCATGCACATTTTAACCTAATATAGACATGTTGTATAATTTTATTTGGCTGGAGATCTGAACTGCAAAATTTGGAAAAGTTTGAATTTCAGTTCATGCATTGACTCAAGTAGTGTGAGGAAAAACGCAGCCCTCTCTCCCTGCTCCATGTTGGGTCTTCTTTAAAAAGAAGAAATGATCCTCAGTTTCTAAAGCCCCTTGAATTATTAGTTTCGATGCTTGAAATGTCAAAAAAAATACACTCATTTTTATGTATGGCAGGAAATAAATAAGTTTTCTAAAGAACATATGGAAATTTTGTTATGCAGGTCAGGTTAGGAGGGGAGTTGCAAGCAGATGGTATTGCCACAAGTGCAATTCTGCAGTCTTGTTATTTTTCTATTATCTCCAAACATGTTATGTTCTTGAAGATTTGTTGAGCAGTTGCTTTGCTCAGTTATACAGGCTGTTTTTGACCAGGGATGTCAACACTCACAAGGCGTGGGTTTTCTTGCTGGCTGTTCTTGGAGACGGAGTTCTGGCTCAAGATAGCCTTTTGGTCTGATACAGAAAGGGAATTATTTTATGTAATTTACAATAAGTGGAAGAACTAGTGGAAACAAATTAGGAGTACCCGACCTGACTGCTAGCATCAGGAAGTGCAAACGACAAGGCTATGAAAGGAAAAGAAGAAACAAGTTAATGGAAAGAGTGGAAAGTAAGTCTGAAAGAAATTAATGTTACCCGCTATAACTCTCAAAGCAGAAGAACTATGCAATAAAATTGCCGGGAAGAGCAATTCCAATGTAACTGAAAGCACTTTAGGGCAAAAATAAAAAAAATGTTCGGTACCTTGGGGAGAAGTCAATCTATAGATTAAAAAAGGGTGGCAAATTGGATTCATTTTGTAATCATCTTCTACTTGAAGCAAAATGTCTGAGGCAACAGTTGCAACAACTCGTTCCCAGGAAAAAATGTTGCAGAAAATCCAGTTGTGTAGATTAGAAATGAAACTATTCCAGCCCATTGGATATATTTAAATATATACTAGCTGTATTTTTAATGCATTGCATATATGGCTGTCCTCTTGAGTGATGGGTGAACTCTTCTCAGCTTGGAGATGCAGCCTATACTGGATGGCGTTGTGCTCCCCTTCAGAGATCAGGTCTGCAGTCTGATAGCGCTCTTGGACCCAGACTTACTCCTGGACACCCAAGTGGAAGTTGTAGCCTTTCCTTAGCATTAACTTGTGCACCAGCTGCACAATTTCTTGCATCATGCAGTTGCGTGGCAAGGTCCCACCCCCCACCCCAGTTGAATTAAGACACATGACTCAAGTATTTAAGGTTAATGGGCTAAAAAAGGCCACAACTTTATTGGTTACAGATGATGAGTGGTTTTGGCTTAGGCATTGGATCTAACCGACTATATCTGACTCCAGCCCATCTGCAGGGAGTCTGGGAAGGGTTAACAACCAGTAAGGGGAGTCCCAGCAGATGAACATGCTTTTTGTCACTCATGCTTTTGGTCACATAAAGATTGGACCGCTGCAATGCTCTACATGGGGTTGCCCTTGAAGATTATTTGAAAACTACAATTAGTGGCCAGTGAAAACATTGTCTTGAGAAACTGGGGAAGCAAGTGTGTTAACAGGTCACTGTCACTACAAGACCAGAGACTATAAATGACCGGTTGCCAGAGGTTTCATTTTTTAAAATGGCTGCTAGGCAGTTTATGCAATACCACTGGGGGAGCAGGAATGGGAAAAAAGAGATAAATCAAGGTTTCTAGGTGTGGCCAGGAAGCATGAATTTTAATGGCATTTAATTTCTGATTCACCCTCAAACCTGTGAACAAGTCAGAGATTGAAGTCAGACCAAAGATTGTAACCCAGGCTAACTGATTGTGTAAGCAAGCTCTAACAGTGCTACCCTACAACCCTTGTCTATTCAGAAGCAAGCCCCATTAAGTTCATTCAAGGTATTTGTGTACAGAATTACAGCCATAGTCACTAATCGGACTAACTGTCCAATTCTAAGCAAGTTTGCTTATCAAAAAGTAATTTCTTAATAAGTACATGTAGGAGTGCAGCCTGCCTTCATTCATTTTCTGGTACTCACTGTTGATGTGACAGAAAATCTGTAAAAAAACACACAAAGCGAGACATGCATAATCTAAAACAAGAAGACCACAACAGTTTTTGAGCTATTTTTCCATGAAATTCGCCAAAATACACACTTCCAACATGGATTGCCATATGTCCGGACATTCCAGCAATCTCCACTGTTTATGATGGCCGAATGTTGGCTATGTCTGGGAAATTCTGGATATATGGCAACCCTAGTTTTAAACTTTTAAGGAATTAGATATGCAATATATGCATCTACTTCATAGATGACATTTTGCCCTTTGTTTTTAAGAATGGACTCTTTTCCTTCCTTCCTTTCTTTCCCCTTTTGCACTCATTATTCAGAGCACTCTTTATTTTTAACAGTGACATTTTTCTTGTGAATAATGTTTAATGTAGATTTATTTCTTGCTATTTCTGGAATGTAGATAGAGGCTGTAGGGTTCTTTCACATTTCCTAACTCATTATAGCCAAAAGGTGATGCTGCTTGTTAATGCAGCAACCTTTTTAACAGCGAAGTTCTGGGCACCAACCTGGCTGAACTTGCAAACGGAAATGAGTTTTTTAGCCTCCATTTGAGTCCTTAGTGAATATCTGTCCACATCACAAAACCACAATAGCAGATAAGTGATGTCAGTCTCTGCACAGAAGAAGTCCAAATCTGGAATAGCAGGGGTGTTATAGGTCAAGACTGAGATACATTGCCAGAGCTCTGCAGGGAAGCCAGTGTAGCATCTGCTAACACTCTGACGGCTATTTTTAACTATGGCTTTCAATTCCATATTTATTTCGATAAATAGAAGAAGAATTCACTCCACGTTTACAAAAATTCCTTGCTATTCTGAAAGCACTTGCCATACTAAACAAGATGTGTATGAAGCCTGTTTATTGCAACCCTGCAATTTTAATTGTGATATTTGTAAAATCAGTCTTCTTAACTGGAGTATTTCCTGCACCAAACCTTTAGGATAGGGTGAGGTACAGATTAACACAAATACTGAACTGTGTGAGAGCCTTTGCCCTCTGCAGAAAAAAATCTTCATGAATATTCCATAGCAGTACAATGAATGACTAAACCTGGGAATCACAAAAGGCAGGCAAAGGTAGGTGTGATGTGTGTGTGTGTGAGAGAGAGGGGGGGGAGGAGTAGAACTACTAAAAATAATTGAGCAGAAATAGGGACGCGGGTGGCGCTGTGGGTAAAACCTCAGTGCCTAGGACTTGCCGATCGTATGGTCGGCGGTTTGAATCCCCGCGGCGGGGTGAGCTCCCGTCATTCGGTCCCAGCTCCTGCCCACCTAGCAGTTCAAAAGCACTCTTAAGTGCAAGTAGATAAATAGGGACCGCTTTACAGCGGGAAGGTAAACGGCGTTTCCGTGTGCTGCGCTGGTGCTGGCTCGCCAGCTGCAGCTTCGTCACGCTGGCCACGGCCTCTAGAGCGAGATGAGCATGCAACCCTAGAGTCGGACACGACTGGCCCATACGGGCAGGGGTACCTTTACCTTTACTTTATGTTGGAGAAAGTTGGAGGTACCACCAAACTAGGGATGTCCTGGTCAGCCCATCTGACTGGATTGCCCCAGCTACTCTGTGCGGTTTCCAACACATATAAGAACATAATAAAAATTAAACATTAAAAAACTTCCCTATCCAGAGCTGCCTTCAGATGTCTTCTAAAGGTTATATAGTTACTTATCTCTTTGGCTGGGGGGGGGATGTCACATAATCCATCCCCTCCAACATTTCTCCAACGAAAATAGGGACACTCTAAGGAGAAGTGGGATCAAATCAGAAACTGGGAAAGCTTCTGTAAATTTGTGACTGTGTTATCCTAAATATTATTACTTGTGGCCACTAGATGGATATTGTCAGGGAACTGCCATCAGCCCAGTCGCGAGAGGTGGAAGGGCAGTTGTGTTATAGGGAACCTCTGAAAGTCTTGCGAAGCAGTTCCTCCTCTGGTGAGGAGGAAAGCCCCACCTCCAGTGGGGAGGAGGTGTGGGACCAGGGGATGCTAGGGAGAGCCTCAACACCGACCCTGAGCAAGCTGGAGAGGAGGGAAGCACCCTTTTGCCAGCGCCCACTCTGTGCAGTAGGTTTTGGCGCAGGGAGGGAAGGAGAAGGTTGGGGGTCAAACGACTGTTATGCTGGGGGAGGTACAAGGACTGACCACTCCCAGATTCTGCTAGCGACTGAGCCAGACATGAACTTGCGACGCTCTTCACTGTAAATATTTTGCACTAAGAATAAAGCCTGGAAAAGACAGGTCAGAGTCTTGCCTGTTTGCTCTCGAGCAACCACACCATCATCTGACAGATATAATAAGGCTTGGTGGAGAATAGAGACCCTTCCTGGTAGGCCGATCCCAACGTCTTAAATTTGGCCCGCTAGTTATACTGAAAGTATGTGGCGATTCTTTAGCAGTGATCTCAGGTGTTGATCATAACCAGTTCCCTTCAACAGGTGGACTTGCAGCATTCTGCACCAGCTGCATCTTCCAAACTGGCCTTAAGGGCAGTCTCATATAGAGCAGAAATCTCTGTGAGGTTGCGAGGTTACTGGGCCTAGACCACCATGACCAAGCTACTTTGAAACAGGAACAGTTGCAGCTGCCATACCAACTGAAGCTGGCAAAAGCTGGTTTCCATCCCATTTCAGCTTTAACAACTGTAACTTCAAGAATGGGTGCCTAAGTTTGCTTCCCGCCCCTCCTTCCATTTTCCTCACATGTCATGTATTTTAGATTATAAGCCTGAGGGTAGCTATTATCTTTCTCCTGCTGGTCTTTTTAGCGCTCTCCAGGAGCCTTTTAAAGAGTGAGTGAGAAACGCTTTAAATAAATAAATAATCACTCATATCTCTATAACTAGGGGGTGGAAATGCCTTTAAATGGTGTTGAACTGAAGGCAGGATATAGCTGGTAGTAGGAAGCAATCTCCGATCGTGGGTATAAGGATTTTGATGTAGTTGAGAAGCACGACTGTGGGTGAGTGGGGCCACATGTGTGCACACATGCTGGGGGCACTCGCTTGATACACCATCACACCCCCACCATATGTGTGCTACATCATCACGCCCCTCTGGCATGATTATGTAGCGTGTGCCCTAAGGTATGCATGTGCAGCTGTGTCACACTTTGTGGGTGCCTGGCCCCCTCATTTAAAATGTGGGAGCCAGGCATCTAGGGCTCTGGGGACTGGGCACATACGCAGTTGTATTATAGGCCATGTTTTCAATAGTGCCCTACTTAAAAACACAACTGGGACCATTGAAAGAAAGAAATTGAACAATTGAACAAACCAATCCAGTACAGTGGTACTTTGGGTTACATACGCTTCAGGTTACAGACTCCGCTAACCTGGAAGTAGTACCTCGGGTTAAGAACTTTGCTTCAGGATGAGAACAGAAATCGTGCTCCGGAGCAGGAGGCCCCATTAGCTAAAGTGGTGCTTCAGGTTAAGAACCGTTTCAGGTTAAGAACAGACCTCCGGAATGAATTAAGTACTTAACCCGAAGTACCACTGTATTTAAGAACTGCCCTGGAGCAAATGACTCAGCATTGAGTTCTCTGTCTCCGACATGGGGTGGAGGTGGGGACTTCCGTAAGACTGCTAAGCTGCTTTGGGAACCTTGGGCAACAAAGAAGGGCAACACAGTCCAATTCAGTTTAGATACACTTGGAGAACAGGAGCAGATAAAGGGATTATCCCACTCACGGGAACGGAATGCGAGGAATGTTTAGGTAGTTAAGGGCAAACTGAAGGAAAAGGAATACAGATTCCTTGGTCAAGCAAAGCTCTGCAAAGTGTAAACAGAGGCACCTAACCCAACATGAGAGAATGGGAGAAGGGCCGTAACTCAGTGGTGGATCATCTGCTTTCCATGCAAAAGGTCCCAGGTTTAATCTCTGGTGTCTCAGGTAGCGCTGAGAAAGATTCCTGCCTGAAACAGCCAGTCAGTATAAACAGTATTGGACTAGATCAGCCTTTCTCAACCTGTGGGTCCCCAGATGCTGTTGAACTACAACTCCCATCACCCCTAGCTAGCAAGGCCAGAGCTCAGGGATGATGGGAGTTGTAGTCCAACAACATCTGGGGACCCGCTGGACTAGATGGACCAATGACCTGACCTGATTAAAAGCAGTATAATCAGTACTGTTTTTCCAGAGAAAGGTGCCAGAATGAACTTCCCTCTGAAGACCCACCCACTTTGGGCTCCAGGGGCAGGGGGTCTCCTTGCCAGCTCAGAGGCCTGTTGAGACTGCTCAGCTCAGGGAGGCTTCTGCACCTCAGCTAAGCAGCTTAATGCACATACGCCAGAGTGGCATTGGGACTTGATCAGCTGAGGAGCAGGGAGACTCCGGCCCCTCCTCTTGTTCAGTGGAGGTCTGCTTTCCCACACACCAGCTATTAGCTGGGAGGCTGAAGAGCCTCAGCAAAGCCCCTCTGCACTTCTGGCCCACGAGGAGACCCTCTCGGGAGCCCATAGACGATGTCCCCTTTGGGCTCTGGGGAAGGTCTCCTCAGGAGGTGCAGCAGGGCTTTGCTAAGGCTGATCAGGTCTCTCCCCACACTTCCAGGGCCTACTTGAGAGGTGCCAGAATGTCACTCTGACGTGTTCCTGTTGAAAAAAAAAGCCCTGAGCATAATAGCCCTTCAAATAGTCATGACTTTCCTCAAGAATTCCCACAGTGTCAATTCCACTTACCAAGGAACTCTGGGGAATGGGAACAGCAGGAGCACCCTTAACAAACCTAGCAACTCTGAACGCCTTTAACAAACATAGAATCATAGAATCATAGAGTTGGAAGAGACCACAAGGGCCATCGAGTCCAACCCCCTGCCAAGCAGGAAACACCATCAGAGCACTCCTGACATATGGTTGTCAAGCCTCTGCTTAAAGACCTCCAAAGAAGGAGACTCCACCACACTCCTTGGCAGCATCTGTTCCCAGGATTCTTTGGGGAAAGCCATGAGAGTTTAATATGGTATGACACTACTTTAAATGTTCAGTGCAGATGGGCCTTCAGTATAAAGCAGTTTTCTATGTTCCTGTGATTTCCTCTTTTTCTAAGAGGTCAGTTTTGAACTACTGCGTCTGATTTGGTTTTCACTTTAATATAACAAATGCCTTGTAAAATAATAAAATGTGGGGAAAGTACAAGAAGGGCAACCAGATTAAAACAAGGACTTGGAGGGATGTTGTTGTTGTTAGTGTGCTTTAAGACACACACACATACACACACACACACAATGATACCTCAAGGAGATACAAGATACAATTTCTGAAAATGCAGTAGGCTATTTGTCTCAGTAGAAAGGCTCAGAACAAGGGCACATGAGCTTAAATTAAGGAAGTCAGACAACTAAAAGCTTTCAGATTGAATTCCTTTGTACGCTCTGTGTATTACAGGGAATAAACTACCAGAAGCAACAGTACAAATAACTATCACTCATAGGCTGCACAGACTACACTGAAATGGCAGTCAGCAAAGAAAGTGATTTTCACGGATTCCATAATGTTTACATTGGGTGCAAAATGTAAACATTTTTAAAGACACGTAACAATTTTTTTGTATTGAGAACCTATGATGGAATATTCGATTAAACTTCGATTAAAAAATCAAACATTTGGAGTAGACATTTGAGCACATGCACCCATCCACAGCCACACCTCATGCAAGTCCTCTTCTGACAATTACTTGAGGTAACTAGTCTGTAAACAGAGTACCATACTAGAGACAAGAATTGGTACAACTGCCACAAATCGATAGAAAAGTTCTCATACGCTAATCTTAAATGTCCCATGGCTTTATTTCAGCTGGAACTCACCGGAACTCAGTTCCGGTACATCTCAGGTGGACGCCATTGCCAAGGGAGGCATTCCTGGTGAGTTTCAGCACCTCTTTTTGTAGAAAAACAGTACTTAGCATAACTGTTTAGGGTATGAGACCTTTGCTAGTCAGGGTCCAGAAACTGAAATCTCCATCTGGGAGCCAATAGGCCATAGCACCCATCCAAATGGGGGTCCTCAATTTGACCTATGTTATGGGGCAACCCTCAACCAAGAATCGAATCATCTCCTGAATCATTCAGGAGATGGGCCAGCTGATGCCAGATTCATACCCAATGCCTTTGCCAAAGCCCATTTACATCTGTAATCACTAAGAAGTTGTGGCCTATTTCAACCCAAATACTGATGTCTTGTGCCTGATTTCACGTCTGGTCGAGCCTGGCTGGGCTCCACACCTCCTGCAACTAGGTACTCAATCCCATCCCATTGCCCCTTCTCTCCATCACACACATTTATACCCAACATGGCTGTTTCATTTAGCTAGAATCAGAAGGAATCCGAGGGTCTTCTGGCGGTTCCCTCACTGTAAGAAGTGAGGTTATAGGGAACCAGGGAGAGGGTCTTCTCGGTAGTGGCCCCCGCCCTGGGGAACGTCCTCCTATCAGATGTCGAGAAAATAAACAACTAGCTGACTTTTAGAAGACATCTGAAGTCAGCCCTGTTTAGAGAAGTTTTTAATGCCAGATGGGCGGGGTAAAAATAATAAATTGTTGTTGTTGTTATTATTATTATTATTATTATTATTAAGGCAAGTTATGGCTGAATAAGGATTTTACTAGTGGCCAGGGTCAAGAGCTTCAATGCCCTGATTAACTCCTACCCCAGTTACTCATAATTAGGAGAAGCAGGATAAATTGTGCAAAATATGCACACTTGCATATGTTACAAAAGTTTGCAAAGTTCAGCAGGGCTTTTTTTCCATCTGGGACTCAGCGGACTTCAGTTCCAGCACCTTTCAGGTGGGTGCCATTGCCATTACAGTAGTACCTCAAGTTAAGAACTTAATTCATTCCAGAGGTCCATTCTTAACCTGAAACTGTTCTTAACCTGAAGAACCACTTTGGCTAATGGGGCCTCCCACTGCTGCTGTGCCACCGGAGCACGATTTCAATTCTCATCCTGAAGCAAAGTTCTTAACCCGAGGTACTATTTCTGGGTTAGCGGAGTCTGTAACCTGAAGCATATGTAACCCAAGGTACTACTGTATAAGAGAACAAGGGAGGCATTCATGTTGAGTTCCAGCACCTCTTTTTCCAGCAAAATAGCACTAGAGTTCAGCCATTTTTAAAAGAGAAACTTTACGATGGAAGTACATCTTACATCTACTTCCACTCCCCCCTCCCATTTTAGTATTCCATACCAGGCACCTGTTTCAACTACAGTATAGCGATCAAGGCCTTTTAGTTGTTTCACATCGCTGAAAATGTTCCTCTATCTCTTCCCCAGTGTATTAAAAGGTTGCTGGGATGAGGGGGGTTTTCAGTGGTGCAACAGGTTTGATTAAGAAGCCTCTTTCCCTTCCCTTCCCCTTCAAATTACAGTATTAGTGACTGTGTTGTCTGCAAGAAAAAAAACCCTATTCTAAAAAAAGAATCCC
Organism: Podarcis raffonei; assembly: GCF_027172205.1. Taxonomy (NCBI): domain Eukaryota; kingdom Metazoa; phylum Chordata; class Lepidosauria; order Squamata; family Lacertidae; genus Podarcis; species Podarcis raffonei. The sequence continues at coordinate 39,715,471 of NC_070612.1, forward strand.
ATAACTACACATAATGTGTCATTGTGCTCTGAGTTAACTTGGCACAGAATTTTGATATTGTAATACACTTGAATGCTGGCCAGGGCCCAGAGCTATAGAGCATCTTGCCTAGGTGCATAAAATCCCAGGTGTAGATTATTTTGTTTTTACACTACAAACAACAGATAAAAGTGTTCTAAATACTTGTTTACTTTTATATATTGACAAAAAACATTTTTATATATATAAAAATACTTAGTTCAGAAATATAAAGACCAAACATTCCAGGAAAGGGCTTGATAGCTTTTTATGGAATTTGTAGTCTATTGACTTTATAAGGATTTAGGCACTTTCCAAACATGTATATTTATTCAGCAGACCGTAGTGGCTTCAATGGAATCATTATAGCCCATCAGCGAAATGTGTCTTTTAGGCGCTTTTGCAGATGAATGAAAATGGATCTTTTTGAATAATAATAATAATAATAATAATAAGTCCAAAATTAAATGAGAGCAGATGCTTAGCTAAAAGGAAAGAAGATTCCTAGCAGCGTTTAATCCAAGTGGAAAGTAGAACCTCTGGTTTCTTAATCTAGCAATGCATTTGGATTCACTGATTTCAGAAGCCACAGTTAGTTAGAATACTGCTGCTGCTCCTTTTGACTCCTCGCTGTGACTGATGAATTGTAACCTATTTTATACAAACAAATGGGATGGTGTATGTATGTGGTGGTGGGGAGAAGATCCCAAATGCAGGTTCTATCCCCCCCCCAAAAAACCCTATGCATGTTCAGTACACAGTAGAAACAGGAGAAAGATACATGAAAACAAAAACAGAAGAAGTCAGTTCAAAGTGCTGGCTATATGGCTTAGGTTCAGGCTATCTGTGTCATGGAATTCTACTCAATATTGATCAGAGCAGATTCCAACATATAGTTAGCAGAGTAAAAACTTAAACACGTTGCAGGATTCAAAAAAAATAAAATAAAAAAAATAGACCAGAGGCAATTGTATTTCATCCAGCAGAGCTTTACTGCTATTGAAGGCAAATGAGCACAATGGTCACAAATCCAATACATTCAGGATTAGCACTGTCCATAAGAAATCGAGTTGCAGCAGACTTAACTTAAACTTACAATAACTTATAATAAGTCTAAAACCTTAACACTATATACAGAACACCACACCAGAAGGAAAAGAGATAGAAAGAGAAATTGAAATCCAGGCTCTTTCTGGCCTTCCTTTTAGAATCAGCATGACCTTGAGAGAAAGAGATAAGAGAACCAGCTTAAACCAGCTGTACTCAGCTTCTCTGAAGGAATAACCCAAACATCCTGAACCTTCTGCTTGTTTCTTTCACACAGAGAAGCTTCCAGAAGCCTCTTGAATGAATTAGAATAGGAAAGATCTCTACACATCAGTTCAATACTTTCTGCACTAAGAAATGCAAACTGACAATCTGTAATACAGTATGCTCTCATACAAATCCACTTGGGATCTGAGATTTTTTTTGGGGGGGAGGCCCATTTCCTTCTTGGTTTCTGCCCCCATACTTTTACATAAGATCCCACTTGGAATTGCTTTATATTGTTGAATCAAAAGCTGTCATCTGCGCTCCAGCCATCCTAGAATCATAGAATTGTAGAGTTGGAAGGACCCAAAGGGTCGTTTGGTTCAACCTCCTGCAATGCAGGAATCAAAGAATGACCATCCAACCTCTGTTTCAAAAGCTCCAGGGAAGGAGAGTCAACCACCACCCAATGGAGTCTGCTCCATTGTCAAACAGCTCTTACCACCAGAAAGTTGTTCCTGGTGTCGGGTCTGAATCTCCGTCCCTGTAATTTGAATCCATTGGTTTGGGTCCTCTGCTACCATTTCCTCTTCTTGACCTGGGGAAATGAACTCTGGTTAAGCCAGAGCATACTCAACACTGTCGCCTTCTCCTGGCCCCTGTGTGGTTTGCACAGGTTGCAGTTTGTACATGTTACAGAAGCTGCTAGTTAAGGTCCACATTTATTTAGGAGTGACAACAGGATGTCTATCTTCATGCCGTCATCAAATTAGACCTGTGCTACTAAGCAAGTCTATTGCTCTGTAGTAATTGTGGTAACCATGGAACCTTCTTCAACTATAGAGAAGATGCAGCAGTTACCATAGATACCTGGAGAGATAAATGCCGGCTTTTCAAAGGAGTCCGCTACGTGGCTTTGAAGGTAAGGTAATGACCAAGAGAACCTATTAGGGAATAGAGTTGATAGGGTTGCAATCTTCCTTGCTTTCTTCTCATCATAATGAGATCCATTTTCTGTGCAGGAATTTAACACTATAGATAACGGAGAGCATCGAAGACTGGCTTCTTCTAGGAATGAGAAAGAAAGGCGTAAACAGGCCTTCTTGCAGAAGAAATATATATAATTAATGATATAAATGGCCAAATGTCATATGGAAACACTTAACAATGAAAAGCTAAGATAAATGCGTTGGTTCCCCTGTGCTGAATATTCATCATAAACTTTGCACAGCTGCATTTCAAAATGCTAAGTGCTGTTATTTTACATAAAAGTGGATTATGTGTCTAGTTTATTTTTCATGTTCATTCTGTAACTTATGTGCTGAACAAGCTATTGCAAGTCAGCACAATAAATCTTGCTTTGCTATTTCCAGGTAGGCATTTTTCTCCTGACCTTGTAATCATAATAGCAAATGGCAAGTGATTTGTAGGGGATTACCATTTTAAAACAATAAACGGCGATGAGGAAAGAAACACGAGCAAAATGCAAGTTTGAAAGGTAAGTGCCTTGGATTTCATCTCTGTCGCTGACTCAATGCACTGGTGCAGAAAGAAGACTGTTTCTTTGATACCAACTTCTTGTTGAACACCACATGAGGAATTTAATTTAGCTTGGTCTTCATTTCTCCATCCACAAAATGGGGGTAGCTCTTTCCTACCGCCTCTCAAGAGCTATAGATAATGTTTTCAAATACAAAACAACTGATATGTGCTTATTTCTATGCAACTGAGTATCAGCCCATGGGCCGGTTACCTTAAAAACTCTTGGGGAATGCCCAGAAGGTGAACTCATCCATTCCAAATTCAGGTAGGTAGCTGAACAGTCAAAATTAATAAACAATTGTCCAGTAGCACCTTAGAGACCTTACTGGACAATTTTTTATCTATTTCACCCATTCCAAACTCATCATTTCCCCTCACTGCGAGAAGCCAAGTTACAGGGAACCAGGCAGAGGGCCTTCTTGGTAGTGGCGCCCGCCCTGTGCAATGCCCTCCCAACAGATGTCAAAGAAATAAACAACTATCTGACTTTTAGAAGTCATCTGAAGGCAGGCCTGTTTAGGGAAGCTTTTAAAGTTTGATGTTTTATCATGTATTTAATATTCTGTTGGGAGCTGCCCAGAGTGGCTGGGAAAACCCAGCCAGATGGGCGGGGTATAAATAAATTATTATTATTATTATTATTATTATTATTATTATTATTATTATTATCAAATCAGGATGCATAATACTGGGGTTTGTGTATTCTGCCATCCTCACACTCTCTGTCACTTGTACTGAACCCATGATTCTAGCGGAAGGGTGAACGTGGATTCCAAAATCCTGGACACAAACTTTGTGTTGATGCACACACTTAGCAAGTTGATATTCCACCCATACTCTGCTCTGCCCATTGATGAGAATTCATTAACTTTTTTTTTAATTGCATCTGATAAATTAATGTCTGAATAATTGTTCAGTGCAAGTCCAAAACCAGGGCATCTTCGTGGTGCATTGGGGCTCACCAAAAAGTCAAAGTCTTGTTCATGCCTTTGAAAGCATGAAAGCTCAATGTATAGAAGAGGAAAGTTGGATTGTGGTGTACTTCCTGTCCCTGCACCCATCTTCTTTGCATTCCTCAGAAGTTCTCTGATCAGAAAGCCATATGGACATAACTGTATGCACACAGACTCTTCTGTATGAGAACAGAAAAGAATTTGCCCATTGTGGAAGCTCTTTTCATAAAGGTTTGTGTTCTGTTGTGTGCACTGCACTTAGCGATGAATATCTTCAAACCTGGCTAGCAAAATGAAGTAAAAACATAGTAGGTTTTTACTTGTTTCAGGTCTGTTGTCATAAATGAGAGAGCTTTGTCCTTAATGTAGGCTTCTTTTGAATTTGTGAATATAGGTGATATGACGTGAAATGAAAGAAACTGACATTTATATGTGGATTATAGCCACAGTTCTAGGGGAGAAGTAATTTGTTGTAGACATTTGCTTTCCAATTCCTGTGAATCAAGAAACGTGGAGTTACAGATTCACATTTGTGCCCATTGATGACCATATTTGTCACGATAAACAGCGTATCTGTTTCTGTTTGTGTGCATTTGTACATGGGAAACAGGACAAGGAAAGAGGTTTGGTAAACAGCGGGGACACTTTAACATTTGAGCATCTGTAATGATCTTCTGTGTAACATTGCGATGAAGTAACAGGAAATTTACTGTTGTGAAAATGGGCCTCTTTTAAGCTGGTGGAGAATGGAATTTGTTGCCTGCTTAATAGTCACTGCAAAATGGTGAATTGGATGCACAAAAATAATTTAACTCAACTGTAACTCATCTCAAATTTCATACCTGCAAGCTTGGAAGTTAGATGTGCAATGTTCTTTTTTCTTTTCTTTGTTTTGAAGTTTGCATGACAAGCTAATTAAGGCCATTTTGCTTAATAAATCAACCTTGATTAGGGAAGACTAATCATATTTTAGTTCATCGTTAAGTGGTGCAGTTTAGACAAAGCAATGAATAAACAGAAAAGAACAAGTGCCTAAAAACCCTTAATGATCAATGCCTGTGCTTCATGGGTAACACAACTGTTTATAAATGATAATAAAATTTGGAATGTAAATAATTTCAAACAACTGAGTCGATATGTTTACCTCATTAACGAAGCATAATGGTGTACAATCTGGAATACAAGGAAAGAGATTAGGGTGATGGAATGTGCTTCCTAGCGTTTTTAATATGGGTCAGTTAGGGATGGGGTATTAATCTTCCCAGGCAGAGACTCTAAAGTATTGCCAAGGCTGTTTTTATTAATTCCGGTTTGTCCTCAGGCAATAATTCAGCCAGTTAGTTTTAAATCTGAGCACTCATTTGTAAATCTAGCAAATCAGGTGGCGGTGTTAACATTTATTTATTGCTTTGCTAATCTTTATCTGTATTCCTTGTAAAACTAGAGATTCTAGAAAGGCCTTCAGGGGAGCTATATGCTGATTTACAGCACCAGAGGATCTGATCATTTTTCTTATTACATACCAATCTCGCTTCCCAGATAAATTTTCTAGCTCTGTTCAAGTCACTGGCTGCCAGCGAAGTCCAAGCGAAAGCAGAAACCAGTCCTCCACTGCAATCTTTGGTTTCCAATTTAATTACTTTTTTAAAAAAGCTTTTACCCTATGGTAGGTGATGACTATAATCTCTCTGCATGTTACTTATTTATTTAGATTTATAGCCTATTCTACTTGCAGCTACAGCTTAGTAGTAGACGTGTCAATACATAAAACCCAAGTTAGTTCCCATAGTTGTCAAATATTATAGCCCAAATCTAGTGATGGCAGAAGTTAGCTTGCATGCAGAGTATCACCCAAGCAGCAAAGTTCTCTTCTCCCCCATTTCATGGCATGTTCAGATGCAGAGACCTCCCCCCTAAATAAATTCACACTTGACTCAAATTTTAGTTTTAGTTTTTGGCAGAATTTTGGCCACAACTTTATTGATTACAGAAGGTGAGTGGTTGCATTGGCTCTGGTTCGGCTAGCTCCCTGCACTCTTGTGGGCAGCGCTGACCCAGGGCACCAGCACAGGTCAGCCAAGGGTGAACACCTGGGTAGGTGAAAAGCCAGGAACAGGCTATGTTCACCACCCAGATGCCCCCCTGGACTCAGGCATGGGCACAGCCCCCTCTTGGGGGTTGACCAAACCAGTTGAGTCCCTGGATTCCTTTAACTGAATACCCATCACATAGGGATGGCCAGACTGCTCTCGCATCTCTATCACCTGAACCAGTGCCTTTCTGCAACCTTGCAAGTTGTGACAATTTGCTACGTGGCAGGCAAAACCCAAATGGCAACAGCCAAGTGGGGAAATTCCTGCCATGCCCCTGTCCCAATGACAGACGACACACGACGGCATAGCAAGGTCAATCGCAAAAGCCCTAAAATTAGGGAGAGGTGGGCAGGTGTTCCGAATGCACGAGCCAAAAGAGGAAGTTCTGGGTCACATGCATGGTTTTATATAGGTCCCTTGATCCATTTAGACTGCGCCCCATTGGCCAGATTGAACCCAACATCAAGGGACCTACCAATCAGGTGTTATGGCTAACCAATCCAACCCACCCACAACACAGGGGGTCAGTCTCCAGGTCTCACTGCAACACGTGCCCTCTTGTAGGGAGGACATGATTTATTGAAACAGTATCACATGCACATAGAGTAAGCTAGACCCATGGCAGCAAATAAGACCCGAAGAAACTCATGTTAGAACAAATCTTCCAAATCAGGTCTGGATTAAGACCTTTGAAGGCCTTAAGCCATGGGTTGGCAAACTAAGGCTCAGGGGCCAGATCCAGCCCAATCGCCTTCTAAACCTGGCCTGCAGACTGTCTGGAAATCAGCATGTTTTTACATGAGTAGAATATAAATGTTTATTTAAAATGCATCTCTGGGTTATTTGTGGGGGATAGGAATTCGTTCATTTTTTTTTCCAAAATATAATCCAGCCCCCCACAAGGTCTGAGGGACCTTGTTTAAAAAGTTTTCTGACCCCTGCCTTAAGCACTTAAAAGATTTGGCTGGCCCCCTCTATCTCTTAATTCAAAATGTAAACCGTAAAATAAAATAAAAAATTCAAAATGAAACAAACCCTACAGTAAGATGGAAAGTAATGTTTATTTTTGTATACTTCCACTTTATTTATATTTGAAAAAAATTCTCCAACTTTTTCTAACTTTGAACAGATCCTCAAGACTAATCTTTTAGTTGCACATCTGCTTCTATACTTACTGTAGTAGAGATAAGGCACCCAGCCTGCCTTGTTGCATAGTTGTTCTGTTGGGATTTTTAATATACTTCAGCTGAGAAAATGAACATTCAGCTGAGCAATTTTTGACCATTAATGTTAAAAATCCAGCAATGGAAAATTTCTGTGCTGCCCCCTCCCTCCATTGATGCCCCAAGTACATCCCTATTTTGCTTAATGGTTGATTCAGCCCTGCTCCGAATACATTCAAAATGCTGGTTCTAATATCCAGATGTCCGCAGGTGCTGCCTCTTTTACTTTCTTATTTCCCTGCTTCCTCTCTCACATCACTTAGTCTCACCATGTTGCTGCCTTTGCCACCACCATCTTCTTACAAGGAGAAAGTATCATTGATTTATCCAGGCTTTGGCTTAAGCATTCAAAGGTTAAACTGCATTAAAATGCATTTATGTGTTTCAGCTGAAGGATGTGTGTTTGTGTATCATACCCTCAGGTGCAGAGATGTACCATTTTTACCAACCGTTTTTTTTATTAAAAAAAGGAAAGAAAAGGCCAATCTATAATAATTTTGTGGCAATTGCTGTGCATTTGATAGGCGCTTTCTTTCATGCCTGAAATGATCTTGGCTCCTAATCACTAAACTAATGAGATTTACACAGTGACCAAGAGTACTATAATAATATTATAAGGAGAAAAAAAATCTGATGCAGATTAATTAGTATACCTCAGCGGGAATGCTAATGGGTAAAAATAGGAGGGTAGCGGGGGAGAAATGAGAAGAGTTGTGCAGTACCTCTTACAGGCATTGTGAGGCAAAATAAAATATTGTTACAAAATTGTGTGTCACCCCCCACTCTCTGCAAGATCCATGAGGGTTCCAGGCCCCTACCCAGAATTGAGACACAGCGGAGACTGTTGTAAATGGAGGGAGTCCAGATCTTACAGCATGGTCATTTCAAGAGGGGCTTGTCTCCCACAGCAGTGCAGCCAGCCTTCAGCCAACCTGCCCAAGATGGATCTCAGTTTTCTCTCTCTCCTCCTCCTCCACTTCCCCCCCTCCCGAGAAGACCATGCTAAAAAACTCCCTTTTCCCATCACCTCCCACTCAGTTACCCTGAGAACCTTCCAACCCCACTGTCTCTGTTGGAACTTTGGAACAAAGGGACTGGACAGTTCTCTTGCATTGCTAATGGACTTCGATGGCCCTGTATTGTTTCTTAATGGCCCTAGCTTGGCTAGGTCGTTTTTTTGCATAGGCTAGCTCAGGAATTCCTCTGCAACTTATATTTCTCCCTTCACATCCCAAATAATCAAACTCCTACCATTTATTAATGTCTAGGGTTGGGTGGGTGGGTGCAAATGTATAACAGTATACTACTGGGCCAGGTTCACAACTCTTGTGTTAATATACAAAGGCCAAAACAGCTTAGGTCCAGGATATCTTAAGGACAACCTCACTCCTTATATCCCAGCTCAATCCCTGAGATCATGTGGAGGAAGACTGTTAGATGTCTCCCGTTTTTTCAGAAATCTGAGTGGCTTCAACTAGAAGCCAGGCATTTAATGTTGCTGTGGAATATCCTTCCAGAAGAAATTTGGCTGCCATCCTCATTATTGACTTTAAGGCATCTCTTGAAGATCTTTTTATGTCAACAGCCTATGTAGCTGTTTAAACTCTATTGATTAGCCAGTCATTTTAATCATGGTGTTGCATTAACATTATTTTAAGTTTGATTGTGTATATTGTACGCCACATTGCTATTTTATATATAAATATTTTTATAAATAAATAAAATACAGATAGCAAAGAAATTTGTATATGAAAATGGAAAGTATATGATGACACTCTCCCAGCATTTCACAAATGAAAATGGGGATATGCTTGGATATGTCACATGGACATTTAGGTAGAGAAATCTGTTTAATTCCTTTTAAAAAATTTATTTATTTATTTATTTATTTATTTTACAAGTATAAAATTATAACAATGCAACCATATACATCCCAGTTTCAAATCTTCCATACCTGGGTAAGGTAATTGAGAGAGCGGTTGCTGAACAGCTTGGTAGGTGTCTGGAGGAAACATCGGCATTAGATCCATTTCAGTCCGGTTTCCGTCCTGGTTTTGGGATGGAGACGGCTCTGGTTGCCCTAACAGATGATCTCCGTAGAAAACTGGATCGAGGCGGGTCAGGACTGCTGATCCTTTTAGATTTGTCAGCAGCCTTTGACATGGTCGATCATGATCTTCTGGACCACCGTCTCGCAGACGTGGGGATACAGGGCATAGCCCGTAACTGGTTGTGCTCTTTTATCTCTGGTCGGGGACAGAGGGTGGCACTAGGGAGGGAAATGTCATCGCACCACTCCTTGGTGTGTGGAGTGCTGCAGCGCGCAATTCTCTCTCCGATGCTTTTTAACATCTTTATGCGCCCCCTTGCCCAGATTATCCGGAGCTTTGGGCTGGGCTGTCACCAATATGCTGATGACACTCAGCTCTATCTGCTGATGGATGGCCACACCGACTCGGCCCCGAACACACTGACCAGATGCTTGGAAGCTGTGGCTGGATGGTTTCGTGGGAGCCGATTGAAACTAAATTCTTCGAAGACAGAGGTCCTATGGCTAGGTCGGGATGGCATGGGGATGAGGGACCAACTCCCTTCTCTTGTGGGGGCCCAATTAGTGCCATTGCCTTCCGTTAAGGGTTTGGGTGTAATCCTTGATGCCTCCCTTTCCATGGAGGCGCAAGTTACAGCAACAGCCAAGGCGACATTTTTCCACCTTCGCCGCATCAAGCAGTTGGTCCCTTACCTTTCCCGCCCCGACCTGGCCACAGTGATCCATGCGACGGTCATCTCCAGGCTTGACTACTGTAATTCGCTCTACGCGGCGCTGCCCTTGAAGCTGTCCCAGAAACTCCAGCGGGTACAGAATGCTGCAGCAAGGCTCCTCACGGGGTCTCTGCCATGGGAGCATATTCACCCAGTGCTTTTCAAGCTGCACTGGCTCCCGGTGGAGTACAGGGTCAGATTTAAGGTGCTGCTTTTGACCTTTAAAGCCCTTCACGGCCTAGGACCCTTGTACCTACGGGACCGCCTCTCCTGGTATGCCCCACGGAGAGCCTCAAGGTCCATAAATAACAACACCCTAGTGGTCCCAGGCCCTAAGGAAGTTAGATTGGCTTCAACCAGAGCCAGGGCCTTTTCAACTCTGGCTCTAGCCTGGTGGAACGCTCTGCCTCATGAGACCAGGGCCCTGCAGGATCTGATTTCTTTCCGCAGGGCCTGTAAGACAGAGTTGTTCCACCTGGCCTTTGGCTTGGAGCCAATTTGATTCCCTCCCTCCCTCTCTTTCTTTTTTCCTTTCCTTCTCCTCCTGCGATGAGGCTACATTTTAATATTTTAATGTTCCATTATTTTAATGTTGTATTTTATTTTTGTTTTTAAGTTGTAATCATTCATCTTGTTTTTATTATTGCTTGTAAGCCGCTCTGAGCCCGGCCTTGGCTGGGGAGGGCGGGGTATAAATAAAATATTATTATTATTATTATTATTATTATTATTATTATTATTATTATTTAAAGATTCCTCCAAATCTCTGGACTTCCCGCCTTCCCCTCAGTGGGTCCTATTAATCTTTTCTACTGCATCTTTTTCAATATCCATATTTTATATAACTCTATTACAGTGGTACCCCGGGTTACAAACACCTTGGGTTTCAAACACTTTGGGTTACAGACACCGATAACCCGGAAGTAGTACCTTGGGTTAAGAACTTTACCTCAGGATGAGAACAGAAATTGTGCGCCGGCGGCAGCAGGAGGCCCCATTAGCTGAAGTGGTACCTCAGGTTAAGAACGGTTTCAGGTTAAGAACGGACCTCCAGAACGATTTAAGTTCGTAACCAGAAGTACCACTGTATCTCCATAGTACTTGCTACATTATAAGTGTTAGTGCAATCCCGCTAACGTTTTCACCTGCTTACTGTAGTCTCTAAGATAAATTATAATTTCCCCCCCATTCTTTGTTAACATTTTGGTCTTCTTGGTTCCTGAGCTTTCTAGGCAGTTTCGCATAGTCCAACAGTTTAATTTGCCATTCTTCTCTGGTACGGACTTTATCTTCTTTCCATCTCTGGGCTAATAACATCCAGGTGGCTGTCATCGCATACATTAAAAGTATTTCCTGCTCCCTTGGAATATCTGCATCTATAATTCCTAAGCATCTGGTTGTTGTGTGTGTGTTTTTTTTTCTTTCAAAAGTTAATTAAAACGTTTTTTTAATCTCATTATATATCATTTCCCAGAATGCTTTTACCACCTTTCAAGACCTCTACATATGATAAAAGGTGACTTCCCTTTCTTTACATTTCCAACAGATATTTGTACCTGTCTTATACATTTTTGCTAACTTACTGGGAGTCAAGAGAGGAATGTGTCTGCTTCCAATCCCATGTCACATTCACATAATTACAAAAGTGGGCCTATCCCATAATTCTGTTCCATTCTGTCTCTGATCTATTTTAAAGAAAACATTTCATAATATGTATTTAAATAAACACTTTAATGCTAATTTAATCCCTCTCCAAATAATATATTTACATGCATCTTTTGATATGGTTAAACTGCTGAGAACTGTATCACAACATTCAGGTAAATGCAGTGCACATAGCTAAGTTCTGATCCCCACATTAGTTCTGGATGTGTGGATCTGGTCATCTCTTATGGAATTAACAAAGGTTGAATTCCTCAAGCAACAGACCTATCCTCGCACAAAAGATCCCTGCCTGCCCGTCTCACTCAAATACTATTATACTTTGCCAAAGGCTCTTTTACCTTGGATTCATTTGCAATGAAACAGCCTGTTCTGCCCTACATGTGGAAGCAGAGTGCATTAGTGAATGACCATAACAGTTTACTGTTTTCGACTTAAGAATGTTTAATAGAATATCTAATCTCATAATAGATTTTTGTTCTTCCGACTTTCGGCATCCAGGGCAGAAATAGGTTGCTTCTCTAAATGAATACGGTGTACACCAGGTAGAGAAAAGCCTTTAGCAATGGGTAGGATACACTGTGTGATGTTTGGCATTCAGATGAGCATCTAGCCTTGGAGGAAAGAATGGAGCAAAGCTGTGGACTGAGAGACACTACAGATAACTTATAATACTGATTTGTATCTGGGGCATTTGTGAATAATAATCGCAGTCAGTCACAGATCTTGATATATGTAAAAAACAAAACAAAACAAAACCCTAAATCATCTTCTTATTCCAGAAGAAAAACATCAATAGATACATCAGCTGATCTGAAACAATGCAACAGTGGCATTGCTTTCATTTCAATACAAATGAGAGGCTTTTGGATGGAGTCCAGGTATGCATTTATTCTTACTAAAAGTGGAAAGGGAATTTTTTTGGGGGGGAGAGGGGCTATGATGGGTATCCAGTCTTGCAAAAATAAGTGGGATGATAGTTGGGGGTTGGAGGTTACATAGGAAAGTATGCTGTCCACTTTACACAGACGATGTCAGAGACAGTGCTGAGGAGGGCTGCCCTGTGGAAGAATGGTGGGAGCCTCCCCCTCCCCCTGATCCTGATCCAGATCCTGAAGCTTCCCAGGAGCAGGAGGACAGTATAGATTTGGAACAGTGGTTTCCAGAGGGACATAGTTCAGAAGGCAGAAGCTGGGAAATACTGGATGGGGAACAGCTAGGAGAAGAAACACTGGGAGAGAGGGGGTTAACAGATTTACTGTCTCTGGAAAGCATTCATCTGCTCTCCCCACAGTCAAGAAGAGCTGAGAAAGTGGCAGAACAGAAAGCACACAAGCACAGAGGGGACAAGCTCAAATTACAGGACGTAGCCGCGATGTGGACTAATAGGGATGGAAGGAGGTGGGATTCTTAATTGGGAGCACCGCCATTTCTAGGAGATGGGTTCTTTGTTCTCTTGTTGTGATTATTAAACTTTCTAGCTAGTAAGAAGACTCCTTTTCCTTTGTTCTGTTTATCTATTGCCACGGAGGGAGGAAGCTGATTCCCTGAAGCCTGACAGATGAGCATTGGCTCTCCAGAGTAGGGTTTCAGTCAGGAATTATTCCCAGCCCTTACTGGAGATGTCAGGGGAAACTGAGACTTTCTGCACGAAAGGCATGTGTTCTGTCACTGAGTTATGACCCTTCCCCAAACTGAACCAAATTCCACAAATAGTTGCGGAAACTGAGGTGTATGCTCCACAGGTGACAACATTTTTCATTTCAGTTTATTTGCAGTCAAGTCAAAGCAGACTGTCTTCCATTCAGAGATCCATATAGGCACTTTGGGGAGGTGATCTGAAATCCGAAACACTCTCGTCCACATATGTGCACACTTACAAGATTTCTAAAAGACTTCACTGAGATCCCCCACCCCAGCATAAAACACAGTGGGACCAAATAGAACCAGTGTTTTACCAGGGACAAGGTCCTGGAAAATGGACTGTCCCCAACGTATTTTTTTGTATAAATGAAATAGTAGTAGTAGTAGTAGTAGTAGTAGTAATAATAATAATAATAATAATAATAATCGGAGCATGCAAGATATTAAATAATCAAGCTGCAGTCCAAGTCTCACTTACCTGGCAGTAAGCCCCATGGGATTCATTGTGGCTTACGTCTGAGAAGACTTGGTTAGGATTGTAGCCTTGCTCGGTTTATAGATTTACATCAGCAACCTTTATATGATAGCTGCATTGATTTCAGCTGTGAATTTGCCCCCATAGGACACACACACAGACTTACGTTAGGGTGAAAACTAACACTCAAACTTCTGGCTGGCTCTGCCGTTCTGTTTTCTAAGAATGACTTGTGCTAGCTGAAGGAAAGGGGTTGTGTGTTTTTTTGCTTTGTTTTTGTATGTTCCCATGGTTATTGATGGTACTAGGAAAGGGTTGCTTTAGGGTAAGGCACCAGATGCAAAGAATTTCTCATTGCCATCATGAAAATGGATATCCTCTGTTCAGTGTGTGAAGGCTGTCACCCCAACGTGACTTGTCAGCATTCGCATTCCGAGCATTCTGTTTCCTGTTGCAAGCAATGATCTAGTCCCCTCAGGGCATTTCTAAATTTGTCATTATCCATATTTCTATCTCTTGGGCTCACCCCCTGTTATTTTTTTCATGTACAAAAGTGTCCAATTTAAAAGTCTTGAACTTTACAAGGGCACAATACCCTCAAAGCGAATCTGTGGGAATTATAGAAGGAGTGAAAAAAGATATACCGAATTACAATGAGCCAGATTAACAGCTCTCCTGAATACATTTGCAGTGTCAAATTGTCATATTTTATACAGTCTTTCCTGGGTTGGTATCTCTGTTTTCTCCCCCCTCATTCTTTCTCTCTGTAACAACAGATTTCAGAGAGCCAGTGCTTACACAGTTGAAGTGATGTAAGTGACTTCTAATCTGCTAAGATACTTTAATAAATATGATGATACTTGAAAAAGCATGTAAAAATTGTCAGCTGCGGTTAGTATAAGGAAGGCATTCAGTATGAAATTAATTCAAAGAACACTTCTGCTGGGCATGTCAGAAGAATCTTCCCACTAGTGTCTTCCCACTGCTTATTAGAATAAAGTTCACTCCCAAAGCTTCTGCCGCAGAAGCGGATTGGCTCCTGCGCTTCTTTACAGAGTTTAACAATGTCAACATGCTCTCATTATTGTAACCTTGAATACTTAATAGGATACATAAGGTAACGGCTAGGAGCACATCTTGCAGGGAAGCAAAGACAATATTACATTATGGGGCTTTACCTCTCCATAAGTATAGCCATGCAACATATTCATGGGAGAACCAACATTGAGAATGAAGCGATATGGTACAATTACAAAACTTATAGCTTGATCTCGGGCAGCTCCAGGCATCAGTGCTGTTGTAATGTTTAACCTTAGCGAAAGAAAAAAGTGAGCAGTGAAAGTTGGAATTTCTCCTGAAGATGATCTTTCTTAATGTCTTGTACTTGAAATATAGCCTATGCTGACATTTCTCATATATCTAACTCCCTCCCCACCCTCCATTTTTGTACTTGGCTATCACATTTGCTGGGAAACTGAGTAGGCTGGGGAAGATAGCGAGTTTTTATGGAGAATATAAGCAAAGGGATGAGGGGGAAATTTGATTCAGCTTGCAATGAAAGGCAAAATGACCTAAGGCTGAAACAATATGCAAACTGAAACACAGCCCCCATCACTGGATTTTGCAGAGCAATTCTGCAGCCAAGTAATGTGCACAAAGATGCATATACGAGAGTAAAGTGTCTACAAAATGCATATATTAGTGATATATTAGGGGAAATTGTTTTGCAAAAATGTGTATGTTGGGGAAAATAGCATATAAACTTGTATATTGGGAGAAACTCACACTAAGATGCCAATGAATTTTCATGGGGACATTTTTGTTTTTTTAAATAAGCAAATTACAAACTGATGTGAAAATGTGGAGGACTGAAGGTTGGAAATACTGAGAGAAAAATTGACATACTATTTTTTTTATTTACAATTTTACAATCCATACATTAATTAGAAAAATATAGCCAGGCAGATAACAATATATGAGGAAAAGATAATCGAAAGATCCATAAAAGCACAATTGCAAGCATCAACAAAAAAGTTAGTTAAAAGGGAAAAAAAACCATGTATTAAAAGTCTGTCTAAACAAAAAATGTCTGAAGGGAGGGATGGTTCCTGCTGAACTTCTAAGGGTAGAAAGTTCCATAGGGCCAGGCCTGCCACACTAGAAATGTTTTCCCTAGTGTAAGCTGACCATACCTAAGGGGCATGGGGAACCACCAGAAATACCCCATCAGAGAAATTCAGTGACTGAGGTGGAGCAGAAGGAATCAAGTGGTTCCTTAGATACTTTGGACCTGAATTATTTAGAGCTTTGTGAACAAAGGAGATTGTCGTCCAGTTTTTGCGAGAGAAGGGGAGGTTGTCAGTTTGGTATTAAAACCTCACAGAGATTTCTCCTGATGTTCTAATCCTATATCTTGTGACATGAACTGATGGTCGATGCTGGAAATTTTGTTGCTATATAACAGTGTATTTATCTTCTGCTTGGTTGGTGGAAATATAAAAAGGTATTAACACTTCCTGTCATGGTAATTGGATGAGGCTGGCAAAGGCTGAGAACTATCAATATTTATTGAATTGTACCTGCAAATAAGCTAATCACAATAACCGTATTTTCTTGTTAACATAAGAATGGAAACTTTTACTGATCAGTTTGAAAAGTAGATCAAACTGTAGAAAGATTTTCTCTCACCTAATCAGCTTAAGAGATGCAGCCAGAACTGATTATAATTGGTAGCATCGAATATGGAAAATTGTCCTGGACAATAGTTTTCTTTGAAAAAAAGGAAAAAGATAATGGAAAAAGCATATGTCAAATAGGTGCCAATTAAAAAGCAAGAGCTCCAAGCCTCAGATCATTAGGCCCCTGCATCTTTGAAAACCTCTCAATAAAAGGTGGAACAACATGTGCAGTTTATAGTGACCACATGCAACTTCCTAAATTCACAGAGATTCTAATGCTTGTGTAGCAGAAAGGTTTACATTTGTTATATTTCACACGGCCGTCAAGGATATCAACAGGTAATCAGGGCCATCCTGGAAAACTCAGGATAGTTTGCCAGGCACAATCAGCCCAAAGGTTTCTTCTGCACTGGGGTGTTAAATACTGGGCTGCAACATTCTGTTTGCTGTATGATTATATTATGCCGCTGTGCCGTACCCTTGGATTGGAAAAGCTTAACTTGTTTCAGAGATTTATTGCTCATTGCCGATTCCTATAAGTTACAATAAAGCTGTGGCCTTTTATTAATACTCCTTTGTGTATTTATGCCTGGAGTATAGACACTAAGGGACGCGGGTTGCGTTGTGGGTTAAACCACAGAGCCTAGGACTTGCCGATCAGAAGGTCGGTGGTTCGAATCCCCGCGACGGGGTGAGCTCCGGTTGCTCGGTCCCTGCTCCTGCCAACCTAGCAGTTTGAAAGCACGTCAAAGTGCAAGTAGATAAATAGGTACCACTCCAGCAGGAAGGTAAATGGCGTTTCCGTGCGCTGCTCTGGTTCGCCAGAAGCGGCTTAGTCATGCTGGCCACATGACCTGGAAGCTGTACGCCGGCTCCCTTGGCCAATAAAGCGAGATGAGCGCCGCAACCCCAGAGTCGGTCACGACTGGACCTAATGGTCAGGGGTCCCTTTACCTTTTACCTTTATGGACACTAAGCTAGTTCTTCTCCTTGTAGAAACGGATTTGACTATAAATGTACACACTCAGGCCCGCCAGCATGGCCCAGGGACCGTGGGTGCCCGGGGCCTTGCACACCATGGGCATGTGTGTGTCTGATGTCAGTGTGCCCTGCTGTTTGCTGGCATCGCACATGTGCACCAGTGGTTGTGCTGACGTCGGGCACCCCTGCCCTCGTGGTGTGCACAGCCCCAGCACAAAAATTTGTGGGCTCTGTGTCCTGAGCCTTTGAGCTGTTATCAACTTCCATTTTACCTCTGCTACTAAGTTTTAAAGCATATATCTGGTCAACAAAATACTATATATACACACCCTTTCATGGGGAATGTTGTGAGGGCTGGAGCACCCAGGGTCTACGCACACACTGAATATTAGTGTTAAACTACAAATGGACCGAGTTTCAAGAAGCCCATATATAGCTCATATTTTCTGAACTCATGAATTCCTTTCATTTCCTCTGTAATATTTATTAAAACGTTTTTAGAACACTTACAGTTTCTGAAAGAAGCCCCTCCATTGTAAAGTAAACCACATACAACGCAATATACATCAAAGACCATTCGAAGCTGTTGTTTTGTATATATATTTTCTTTTGTGTGCTGCCATTATCTCAGGCTGGAAAAGTAATCACTTAGGGCAGGAACACTGCAATGGAGAAGGAAAATCACAGAAAAGTCTTATCCTTAGATCCCTCTGTGTCCTGAGCCTTTGAGCTGTTATCAACTTCCATTTTATCTCTGCTACTTATTTTTAAAGCATATATCTGGTCAACAAAATACTATATATACACACCATATAATGCTAGAGATGAGGGAGAATTTCATTTGGTCTGGTTTTTCTTTTTTTAAAGTAAACAGACTTAATTTGCACATTTCAGACTAATACATAGAACACAATTTTTTTCCCCAGGTGTTACACTTCTCCAAATTTTGTGTTACAGGCACACTTTGTTGTTGTTTAGTCGTTTAGTCGTGTCCGACTCTTCGTGACCCCATGGACCAGAGCATGCCAGGCACCTCTGTCCTCCACTACCTCCCGCAGTTTGGTCAAACTCATGCTGGTAACCTCGAAAACACTATCCAACCATCTCATCCTCTGTCGCCCCCTTCTCCTTGTGCCCTCCATCTTTCCCAGCATCAGTGTCTTCTCCAGGGAGTCTTCTCTTCTCATGAGGTGGCCAAAGTACTGGAGCCTCAGCTTCACGATCTGTCCTTCCAGTGAGCACTCAGGGCTGATTTCATTAAGAATGGATGCGTTTGATCTTCTTGCAGTCCATGGGACTCTCAAGAGTCTTCTCCAGCACCATAATTCAAAAGCATCAACTGTTTAATAAAAAAACTGTTTAATAAAAAATATTTAAAAAACAAACAAAACAAAAGCATCAATTCTTCGGCGATCAACCTTCTTTATGGTCCAGCTCTCACTTCCATACATCACTACTGGGAAAACCATGGCTTTAACTATACGGACCTTTGTTGGCAAGGTGACGTCTCTACTTCTCAAGATGCTGTCTAGGCCTGTCATTGCCCTTCTCCCAAGAAGCAGGCGTCTTTTAATTTCGTGGCTGCTGTCACCATCTGCAGTGATCATGGAGCCCAAGAAAGTAAAATCTCTCACTGCCTCCATTTCTTCCCCTTCTATTTGCCAGGATGTGATGGGACCAGTGGCCATGATCTTCGTTTTTTTGATGTTGAGCCTCAGACCATATTTTGCGCTCTCCTCTTTCACCCTCATTAAAAGGTTCTTTAATTCTTCCTCACTTTCTGCCATCAAGGTTGTGTCATCTGCATATCTGAGGTTGTTGATATTTCTTCCGGCAATCTTAATTCCAGCTTGGGATTCATCCAGCCCAGCCTTTCGCATGATGTATTCTGCGTATAAATTAAATAAGCAGGGAGACAAAATACAGCCTTGTCGTACGCCTTTCCCAATTTTGAACCAATCAGTTGTTCCATATCCAGTTCTAACTGTAGCTTCTTGTCCCACATAGAGATTTCTCAGGAGACAGATGAGGTGATCAGGCACTCCCATTTCTTTAAGAACTTGCCATAGTTTGCTGTGGTCGACACAGTCAAAGGCTTTTGCATAGTCAATGAAGCAGAAGTAGATGTCTTTCTGGAACTCTCTAGCTTTCTCCATAATCCAGCGCATGTTTGCAATTTGGTCTCTGGTTCCTCTGCCTCTTCTAAATCCAGCTTGCACTTCTGGGAGTTCTCGATCCACATACTGTTTGAGCCTTCCTTGTAGAATTTTAAGCATAACCTTGCTAGCGTGTGAAATGAGTGCAATTGTGCGGTAGTTGGAGCATTCTTTGGCACTGCCCTTCTTTGGGATTGGGATGTAGACTGATCTTCCTTTACCTTTACCTTTACCTTTACATATTTAAATACACATTTTGTTTAAAATATGTTTTCAACTACATATTGGCATATGTATTGAAATGCTCATTTTCAGACTTTAAAAATAGATAGGCAGAAATGTAATGGAATAGGCTTGTGGAGATAAACATGCAAAACTGAAATGGGAAAACTGGGAAAAGGCTGTTCCATGCACTTCTCTATATTACTATACACTCTTTAGCCATGGATGCACTGCATGAGTTCTACTATGCAGAAATGGCTGAAGTGCTTTTAGAGTTGAAAGCACCGCCCAAGAATGTATCAGCAGCTTGCATGCTATTGAAGACATGTGACTGGAGTAAATTTATTAGCTAAGCATTTATAGGCCACCTCATACTTGTGACACTGAAAAGATAGACCTAATGCTTACCAGGAAGAAAAAGTTCTTAATTAGCAATAATTGTGCCTCAGATTAACCTCGTTGGCTACTATACTGCCACAACAGTATCCTTTGCTCTCAAGATTTCTCACAACAGTAACCAAAATTTCAATGCGACTTATAAACAACTAAAGAGATTTTAAAAGCACACAAGCCCAAGGGCACTAAGTAGACACATAATTTGACATCAGCTGTCCTGAATATGTTATGCCTTGCTGCAACTTCTGCAGGACACCAGGAATTTACTTCAAGGAAGAGCTTCCAGGAGACCATTTCCCGTTTCCAGGCTATCACCCCAAATGGACTGTTCTCTGCTGAAGTTATCTTCACTTCTCTCACACAGTGATGGAAGGTAGATCTTAATTGGGAAGGGAAAGCGTACTGGGAGAGACAGCCCTATCGGCATGTAAGTCTGAGGCAACAAAGGGCTTTAAAGGTTAACATCAGTGCCTTGGTTGCCCATGGTAGCCAGTGAGGTGGCTACAAAATTAGCTGCAGTAACAAGGTGCTTCTTTTCTGAGAAGAGGTGTTCTCTAAATAAAGAGGCAACTAGTAAAAGCTTCTAATGGCCACACCTCCAGACCCCCAGGAATATCCCCAGGCCCTTCTGAAGAGAAGTAATGAAGGTTCCACTCCTTCCTGAACATCCAGTCTCCCTACCAACATTGCTTCCATCTTGTATGGATTCAGTCTCACTCACTTGACCACATTACCTCCATCCAACTCAGAATGATAAGTTCAAAACCCGCTTAAATGATAAAAAAATTCTCAAGTGCCCTGCAAATGCAGGATGCTTTTAAAAACTTCTTTTACAGGGAAATGAAACTTTCAAGAAACCAGAGGGCAGATTTTGGCACAGCACCGCCCCAGACATTATCTTCGCACAAGATAGCAGCTTCCAACTGCTTAGTTAATGAAACATTGAGCTGAATGACACCAGCATATTGTTGATAACAAAATCCCCAGAAGAGATCACTCAGTAACCAATCAAGGGCTTCTAAAGCAGCACCCTATAAGCACCCTGTCAGCCTCCTCAGAGGTGAGCGTTGAAGAAAAGTGTTACCCGAGCTAGGCTGGATCAGAGTGGCGTTTACATCAAGAACTGAGACAGAAATATTGCCACAGCGAATATTCACAATGAGGGCATACAACCCATTTACCACCTTTACTGCTTCTCGGTGCACAATTCGTTTGATGCATTGTTTTTGGGAGATGAAACACATTTTTGTATCTACCATTGCTGCTTTACAGATTCTCAAATGGGATCAAGCTGTCCCCCTAGCTGTTCTGTGGTCAGCAGGTCTTCTGCATGTTCAAGGAGCTACAATTTTGTTAAGTTCTATCATCTGCTCAAGATTCACCAGAGCATTCTGGAATCCACCAAGATCCACAACAGCCTTCATTGAACAGATCTCCCCTGCTATTACAATTAGGAATAAATGGCTATTTTGTGGAGGTGGGGGGGAAAGGGAGATTAAAAATATGGAAACACAATTACACAAACACACAGCCAACTTTGGCCCTTAGATAGATAACAAAAATGAGATGCGAAAGCTGTGGTGCCTGCAGTCAGGAGTAGGGAAAAACTAGTGAAAGGTTTGATCTCATTCTTATTAACAACAAGGCAAGCTATAGGTTAAGGGACTAGGAGCCCCAAGGACTCATAGGAAAGTGGTTTTAAGACACACACACACAAAAGCTGTTATGAAAGAGTGAGATGTGGAAAAGAGTCTGTCCTCCTCTCTTGAAAATCTTCCTCCTCTAGCTTGTCCAATTCATTTCCCAGGAACTTAAGAGCAATTAATGGATCAAGGCCATTGCCATCTGTCCAGAGTGTTGGCATATTATCTCGCATAAAAAGGGGGAAAGCCTCATTCCAGCATCCATGCTGCTAGCTTGGTGGCACGTACCATTTAGGAATTGGTAGCTTATACATTGGTACCTCAGGTTAAGTATTTAATTCGTTCTGGAGGTCCGTTCTTAACCTGAAACTGTTCTTAACCTGAAAGCACCACTTTAGCTAATGGGACCTCCTGCTGCTGCCGTGCCACCGGACCACGATTTCTGTTCTCATCCTGAAGCAAAGTTCTTAACCCTAGGTACTATTTCTGGCTGTAACCTGAAGTGTATGTAACCTGAAGCGTATGTAACCCAAGGTACCACTGTATTGTTAAAAAAAAAAAAAGGATATCACATTCATTTTTTACACTTCTTGGAATCAGATTACCAGGTAGAAATGGCAAATGATGCATTCGGAGATCTGTGTTTGCTGTCTTCACACAGGAACTGTGTTCAGACCACTGGGTTTCAATCAACCTAGCCAGATTCATAGTTAAATTCATGACCGTGTGAACACATTTGTGAATTCCCCATGAAAGTTTACAAGTTATACCTGTGGAAAGCTTCTTCATCGGCCCAGTAGGGGTCAGTAGTAGACCAGTAGTATGGAATTCATTGCATTCAGAATATATATTTACTATATATTCCCTTCATTCCCCCCCTCCCCTTTCAGGAGAAAACACATACTCCTCTCAGTATGATGAATGTACTTCTGTACTATACCCTTTGGAATTTCCAGCATATTTTATGCAGTGTAAAATATAAACATGTAAGACCCAATGGCTTTACATCCTCCTCATACAATGTAAATGCAAGTTCCAAAGTTGCACATTCTATGTACCCAAACAGCTTTCTGGAGTTGAGATACTTTTTGTATGTGGAAATAGTGTCAAGAGAGCCCATATTTTGCTATGACCTGCTGATGTCCTCATAGACCTTAGTCCAATTAGCTTTTCATCTTCAGATTTGTGGACAGGCAGCTGTCAAGTGAGGAACAGAGTCTATTCCAATTTTTCCCTCCCAAAATTCCTGGCTGTAATCAGGTATAGCCTCTACCCTTCCACCAGCACACATTGTTCAAAGAGAATTCAGCGCTATTTTGGATTCATTATGAATCTCATTTATTTTGTAGCATTTCATTTTTGAGCACCGTCGGTCCTCTTCTGTTTTGAAATGAAAACAAAAACATGGGGATTTTTTTTCACATGCTCTTTTTCACCCAAGGGGCTCTTACACTGGGAAGCATCATTAGTGTCAACCTTAAATATGTTTACATCTGAACTAAGAAGCAGATTTGCAGAGCATACAGCGTGTGTGCAGAGGAGGAGAGGGGAGGAGGGAGGGTATAGGAGTCAAATACGCCCCTCTATTATTGAGTCTTGGCTCCTGATCCAGCCTAGTCACTCTTGTCCATGCTACAGACTGCCCTTTAGAAACAGTTTCCTGCATGGCAAGTCCTTGCTACAAAACCCCAGGATAAATTGTTTGGCAATGGAAGTCCAGGCAAAAGAAAAAGCTGCTAATATCCGATCACATTACAACTCAATAGCCAGATGCACACACACAGGCCTTTACAAAATGTGTGCATGCATGCATGCACATACACGCACTTTAAATGCATTGTTATTTTATCATTGCTGCTGTTTTATCAGAATGGATTTTCCAAAGGAATGCATTTTAACCAGGCTCCGTTTCATGTGCTATACAGCTGTTTCTCACCCTTTCTATTTCCTATGCATCAAGAGCTTCCAGTGCCAATGTTGTTTTCTATACAATAGCCAGGCTATGCAAAATATGAACCTGGAAGCCTGCCCTTTTGTAGAAATACACTAGAGCGATTGACTTTTCCCACCTGGCTTGCAGAGGTTTGGAGAGAGAGAAAACATATGTGCCCTCATTGTGAATGCAGCCTTAATGAACACATCAGCATGATGTTTTTCCAAATGTAACAATAGACACGATGGCAAGCTACTTAAGAATATGTCACAATGTATTGTGAGAACCAATTTGCTTTGGCAATGTTAGAGGAAGAATGTGGAGTTTCTCAGCTCCCAGTCCTATACATCAATCTAAAACGTGAGGCGCACACACGGGTGTTTATTTTAAATACTGCGTTGATAACTTGCTTTGAAGGAAATATTTTAGTCTCATGCAAGGATCCCATGGTTTCTCTTTAATTTTGTACAGCACCCCCCCGTCCCATTAGCATAACTATATAGAAGCATATTTCTCCTTTCAGAGTTGTGACACTGAGAAATTAAAACCTGAGGTGGATTTCGGTGTAGTGATAGGTGGGGTTATGGGCAGGATTCAGCTAAATTGCTGCAGGTGCAGAATGAGGTCCGTTCATGCAATGAGACTTTCCTCTCCTCTCCTCCTCCTCATGTATATCCCTAGACATGTTCTGGGGCTCCTCCCAAACCTCCAAAGCAGATTCAGGGGACTGCAGTGGTACATAGAGGGAAGAAAGAAGTGAATAATAATAAATTAACATGTACCATTAAGGTAGGACGGGGAATATGCAGGAGAAATGATTCTGAGGAGCTAAGGAAGGTGTTTGTAGAATTTGTACTGTTAAAAGAAAAAGGGGTCAAACCATTGCAAGAGGTGTTGAAATTTCGGGAGGCTGGATAGTTGCAATGGAATGGTCTCGGTGGTGGGGTGCACATTTTTATTCTTATTTATTTATGATTATTACTTTGTCAAAGAAGAAGAAGAAAGGAGTGAAAAGTCCTGTTGCCCAAGCAAACCTCGTTCTGCACACACAGCAATTTAGTTGAATCCCACCCAAGGGCTTTTATCCTGGAAACCTCTTTAAACATATAAGTACCTAAAGTATAAGAACTTCTCATTTCAGTGCGCCATGTGCTGCTATATAAACCCAGAAACATACACTGTGCCTATTTTGAGACCACTTCATTCTCCTTCCAAGATTTGGGTTCTTAAAGAACATGGCATTTTTGTTGGGGGCCAAAATGACAGGAATCAAAGAATGATGGTCTTGAGATAGTACATCGGGGGTGGGGAAAAGGTGGCCCTCTAGATGTTGTTGAACTTACTGCTTAGTTAGTGGTCCAGCATGAAGGGAACTGTAGTCCAGCAAGAATTGGAGGGCCACAGGTTCCCTATTCCTGTGTATGTAATGGATAAAAAATGGATGTTAGAAGATGCTGGTAGAGGCAAAGTGTTGTGCAGGTCACTAAAAGGTCACTGCCAGTGTTCAAAATCAGCCAGGTTCTAGGTGCATTTTGACCTGGCCTTCAACCACTTGTGACCAAGTGAAGATGCCTGACATCTCCACCATCTGGGGATCATTGGCTCTGGATCGTTTTCACACACTAATACCCTATCTTGTAGAATTCTGTTATAATTTATATGCATAACCGGAATGAATTTCTTAACCAAATTGCTTTTTCTGTGCAGCTTGAGCAGGAGCAGTCACCATAAAGACAAAGAGGTCAAAATATCCCAATATATGCATGGACTGTCCCTGGATCAAGTGACTTTTCTTTTTTAAGTTCTCAAAGCTCTTAACGTACCTCAAGGTTGTCATTTGAACTAGCCAAATGTATATATGAGAATCAATCACAGTCAGTCCATCATTTGAAAAATAAGACTTTAGAACCGCCTTATCCCCCAAATTGCAATTAGACATTCCGTTTTGGTGACTTCAATCTTGTTTTTAAGGAGCCATTTTAGCGCCTAGCTTATATATCTGAGTTTCTAACACTGGTCACTGCTGACATTACCGTGCCCTGTTTGTGCTTTTGAGATGAGGGTAAAAATATAGAGGGAAACAGCCAAAGGCATAAATCTTTTTAGAGGAATCATCCTGGAGTCTTGACCTGCAGATTTCCTACCTAAACCAACATTGGGATCTATACTGATTTCATAACTATTTCCCTCACAGAGCTGCAATTCTCAGTGTCATTTAACAAACAAATGCTCTTCACAGGGAACTTAGAACTGTAGCTCTGTGAGGGGAATAGAGGCCTTTTATGAACCCTATGTTAGATTAGACATTATTGTTAGACCTCATATTCTAAAGAACCATTCTGACAAAGGAGGGTGATTTATTTCCCTCAATCATCACTTTTGTGCTATCAGATTGGCGACCATTTCCACATCCACAACCTCCACACATCCTTCCAAGTGATTCTTAAGTATTTTTATTTGATGCCTTGGAATCTTATATCCATTAATCCTCTTGATATCATCTAAAACTTGTCGTTAAAGAGTTCCTATTTTCAGACATTGGCTTCTCTGGTTAAAAGGATCAGGTTGCAGTCAATGGAAAAGAGACCCCCCCCCTTCCCTGGAGAGGACCTACCAGTCAGAGGAGAATATCTTGGGCTAGACGGACAAAAAGATAAGGTTGCTTCCTGTGTTTCTACATAGTCTTATTTACTGTTTCAGAGTAATAGAACAGTGCAGAATGCACAGGGCCACTGAGCAGGGGAAAATCATTTCCATTTTATTGGTATGTAAACAAGGCTAGGGAATCTGTCAGTTTCAGTTGCTCATCATCTTAAATTCACTTCACCACATTTCCAGATCAGGTTGCAATTAAAAAAACCCTGCAGGAAAATTGTCAGGTATTTTAGCGCACATTTCCTCTAACATACACATTTTTGCAAACACATTTCCTCGATATAATGCATTTTGTATGTTATCTTCAGTAATATATGCATGTTAATAGATACTTTCCCTTACTATATACACCACATAAATGGGGTTGGTTTTTTGTTGTTGTTGGAGAACTGCACTTTAAAATTAGGAGGAGTGGAAATTAAGTAGGCTTGCCTTACCGAACTGAATTTCTCACCCATCTCTAAGATATGAAAAACTTGCTGAAATTTAGCTAGTGTCAGTCTGGGATATTGAACCTTCTTACTACCCTACTCTGCTAAAGATAGGCCATTGGGCTTTTATGTCTCAAGGTCTATTTCAATCTTCAGTCTTAAACATATTTCTGCTATATAATCAAAGCATCCTTTTATAACAGTGGTCGAGCACAGCATACATCATCCATAGGGAAAGAGCTAAAAAATTATTGTATTCATAAATTAAATTGACATTTTGAAAGGTTAACACAAAAATGACTTTGCTGTCTGTGATCAATAAAAAAGTATTTCAAGTAATTAAAACCTCTGATGTGAACAATTCTTGGTTGGTGCCTGTTAGGAAAAAAATATAAATAAGTAGCCAGACACATGCAATAAATATAGATAAAGCACGTCTGCCCCAGAGAGGGCTTATTATTTGCAGGTTGAGCCTGGGTGCTTGAGAACTCTCTACATCAAGTTGTAAATGAGCTCTGAAGAATATTGTTAAGTGTGATAATGATTTTCTGGTCAAAAGCAAAGACTCATAACACTTTTTTAAAAAAAATATGCAACAGCATCTCATCATAATCCTTCACTTGCAGTCTGAAGTAGTCCAGTTCAGCAACAGTTTCACCATTGCATCTGGTATTTGGAGGCCAACACACTACAGACTGGGCTGGAATTTTCTTTATACTGGATTGAATGAAAGCTTATATTTTCCTGCTGTTGACTGGTGGGTGAGGGGATTGTAACTAGTGAGTTGGCAGATAGCATCTGGGGGTGATGGCTCAGAGATGGAGCCTGATAGACCAGGAGTTAGAGCCAGTAGCAAACACTCAAGCATCATTGAGACATGATTTTGGAGCACTTTCAAGTTACAATGGACTTTATGCAATACATATCTCTTTCTTTAGAATGGTGAAGAAGAATAGTTCTCAAAAAAATAGTATTGTCCCATGGCTTTTGGGCCCTCACCCTGACTTTTTATTTCATTGTCTATACTTCTTGTTCTTGAGACACCTCCAATATGGTGAATCTTGGGTTTGAATTATAACTTTCCTTCCTGTGGTTAGGGATGGGAGAGGAATTTAGTTCAATCTGTGTTTAAGTGCAAATTATCATGTATGATAAAGGTAAAGGTAAAGGGACCCCTAACTATTAGGTCCAGTCGTGGCCGACTTTGGGGCTTTATCTCGCTTTCTTGGCCAAGGGAGGCGGTTGTACAGCTTCAAGGTCATGTGGCCAGCATGACTAAGCCCCTTCTGGTGAACCAGAGCAGCGTGCGGAAATGATGTTTACCTTTCCGCCAGAGCAGTACCTATTTATCTACTTGCACTTTGACGTGCTTTCGAACTGCTAGGTTGGCAGGAGCAGGGACCGAGCAACGGGAGCTCACCCCGTTGCGGGGATTCGAACCGCCGACCTTCTGATTGGCAAATCCTACG
Source organism: Podarcis raffonei (assembly GCF_027172205.1). Taxonomy (NCBI): domain Eukaryota; kingdom Metazoa; phylum Chordata; class Lepidosauria; order Squamata; family Lacertidae; genus Podarcis; species Podarcis raffonei. The sequence continues at coordinate 39,743,659 of NC_070612.1, forward strand.
CTCTGTGGTTTAACCCACAACTCCACCAAATTTCTAAACACACTGTTTTCTATTCTGCAGCCCCACTTTGCAACTCTGTTTTCTCTTTCACTTCCATATCCATGCTCCCTCCTCCCCCTCCTTCTCTGAAATTCCTCATTGCACACAAACCACTCAATGGTAACCTTCTGCATCTTCCTCCTCCCACACGTTGCAACTACCAATAGGGTTGCCATACGTCCAGAAGCCGGCCACTGGACAGAAATTGCTGAAATGTCCTTGAAAATCCATATGTATGGCAACCCATGTTGGAAGTGTAGATTTTGGTGAACTTCATTAAAAATAGCTCAAAACTCTCCCTCTCTCTCTCTTTTGTCATTTCACAAAACTAAAAAACTTTGGGCAAAACTAAAACAACAAGAAGCCTATGGCAACCCTAACTACAGTGGTACCTCGGGTTACGTACATTTCAGGTTACATACACTTCAGGTTACAGACTCTGCTAACCCAGAAATAGTGCTTCAGGTTAAGAACTTTGCTTCAGG